>NW_026734567.1:0-310587 GCF_949786415.1 Peromyscus eremicus | reverse complement strand
GCAGTTTCTGGTCCTAAGAGCAAGAGTTGTTTTCTGGTAAGGAAAGTCACTATTGCCCTCCCTTTGCCATACACAGTGCAAATAGCACTCGCGTCTGCTTCCAGCATGTACAGTGTATTGGACTGAAGAGGAGCTACTGTTCTTGTCAGTTTCCTAAGCAGAGTTGAACTAGATATGGCCCGTGTGTGTAGGAAGCACAGTTCTTTTGTTCTCAGCAAGCTCACTGCTCGGACCCCATAGGAAACACAATAGAGTAGAAGAGTGCTCTTTTCTCAAAAGCAGAGTGTGTTTCTTGTAAGGCGAGCTAGCGTTTGTTTCCCAGTCCTAAATGGAGTTGTATCACATGCAGTTTCTGGTCCTACGAGGAAGAGTTGTTTTCTGGTAAGAAGAGTCACTATTGCGCTCCCATTGCCATACACAGTGCAAATAGCACTCGCGTCTGTTCCCTGCATGTACAGAGTATTGGACTTAAGAGGAGCTACTGTTCTTGTCAGTTTCCTAAGCAGAGTTGAACTAGATATGGCCCGTGTGCGTAGGAAGCACAGTTCTTTTGTTCTGAGCAAGTTCACTGTTCTGGCCCTATAGGAAACACAGTAGAGTAGAAGAGTGCTCTTTTCTCAAAAGCAGAGTGTGTTTCTGGTAAGGAGAGCTAGCGTTTGTTTCCCAGTCCTAAATGGAGTTGAATCACATGCACTTTCAGGTCCTATGAGCAAGAGTTGTTTTCTTTTAAGGAAAGTCATTATTGCGCTCCCATTGCCATACATAGTGCACATTCCACTCGTGTCTGTTCCCAGCAAGGACAGTGTATTGGACTGAAGAGGAGTTACTGTTCTTGTCAGTTTCCTAAGCAGAGTTGAACTAGATATGGCCCATGTGTGCAGGAAGCACAGTTCTTTTGTACTCAGCAAGCTCACTGTTCTGGCCCTATAGGAAACACAGTAGAGTAGAAGAAGGCTCTTTCCTCAAAAGCAGAGTGTGTTTCTTGTAAGGCGTGCTAGCGTTTGTTTCCCAGTCCTAAATGGAGTTGAATCACATGCAGTTTCTGGTCCTACGAGCAAGAGTTGTTTTCTGGTAAGAAGAGTCACTATTGCGCTCCCATTGCCATACATAGTACAAAAAACACTCGCGTCTGTTTTCAGCAAGTACAGTGTATTGGTCTGAAGAGGAGCTACTGTTCTTGTCAGTTTCCTAAGCAGAGTTGAACTAGATATGGCCCGTGTGTGTAAAAAGCACAGTTCTTTTGTTCTGAGCAAGCTCACTGTTCGGACACCAAAGTTAACACAGTAGAGTAGAAGAGTGCTCTTTTCTCAAAAGCAGAGTGTGTTTCTTGTAAGGTGAGCTAGCGTTTCTTTCCCAGTCCTAAATGGAGTTGTGTCACATGCAGTTTCTGGTCCTACGAGCAAGAGTTGTTTTCTGATAAGAAGAATCACTACTGTGCTCCTATTGTCATACACAGGGCAAATAGCACTGGTGTCTGTTCCCAGCATGTGCATTGTATTTGACTGAAGAGGGTATACTGTTCTCGTCAGTTTCCTAAGCAGAATTGAACTAGATATGGCCCGTGTGTGTAGGAAGCACAGACCTTTTGTTCTGAGCAAGATCACAGTTCTGGCCATAGAGGAAACACTGTAGAGTAGAAGAGTGCTCTTTTCTCAAAAGCAGAGTGTGTTTCTTGTGAGCAGAGCTAGCGTTTTTTTCCCAGTCCTATATGGAGTTGAATCACATGCAGTTTCTGGTACTAAGAGCATAGGTTGTTTTCTGGTAAGAAGAGTCACTATTGCACTCGCATTGTCATACACAGGGCAAATAGCACTGGCGTCTATTCCTAGCAAGTACAGTGTATTGGACTGAAGAGGAGCTACTGTTCTTGTCAGTTTCCTAAGCAGAGTTGTTCCAGATATGGCCCGTGTGTGTAGGAAGCACAGTTCTTTTGTTCTGAGCAAGCTCACTGTTTGGACCCCATAGGAAACACCGTAGAGTAGAAGAGTGCCCTTTTATCAAAAGGAGAGTGTGTTTCTTGAAAGGCAAGCTAGAGTTTGTTTCCCAGTCAGAAATGGAGTTGAATCCCATGTAGTTTCTGGTCCTACATACAAGAGCTTTTTCTGGTAAGAAGAGTCACTATTGCGCTCCCATTGCCATACACACTGCAAATAGCACTGGCGTCTGTTCCCAGCAAGTACAGCATATTGGACTGAAGAGGATCTACTGTTCTTTTCAGTTTCCTAAGCAGAGTTGAACTAGATATGGCCCGTGTGTGTAGGAAGCACAGTTCTTTGTTCTGAGCAAGCTCACTGTTCTGGCCCTATAGGAAACACAGTAGAGTAGAAGAGTGCTCTTTTCTCAAAAGCAGAGTGTGTTTCTTGTAAGGCGAGCTAGCGTTTGTTTCCCAATCCTAAAAGGAGTTGAGTCACATGCAGTTTTTGGTCCTACGAGCAAGAGTTGTTTTCTGGTAAGAAGAGTCACTATTGTGCTCGCATTGCCATACACAGGGCAAATGCACTGGCGTCTGTTCCGAGCATGTACAGTGTATTGGACTGAAGAGGAGCTACTGTTCTTGTCAGTTTCGTAAGCAGAATTGAACTAGATATGGCCCGTGTGTATAGGAAGCACAGTTCTTTTGTTCTGAGCAAGCTCACTGTGCGGACCCCATAGGAAACTCAGTGCTCTTTCTCAAAAGCAGAGTGTGTTTCTTCTAAGGCGAGATAGCGTTTGCTTCCCAGACATAAATGGAGATGAATCACATGCAGTTTCTGGTCCTACAAACAAGAGTTGTTTTCTGGTAAGAAGAGTCACTATTGTGCTCGCATTGTCATACACAGGGCAAATGCACTGGCATCTGTTCCGAGCATGTACAGTGTATTGGACTGAAGAGGATCTACTGTTCTTGTCAGTTTCATACGCAGAGTTGAACTGGATTTGGCCCGTGTGTGTAGGAAGCACAGTTCTTTTGTTCTGAGCAAGCTCACTGTTCTGGCCCTATAGGAAACACAGTAGCGTAGCAGAGTGCTCTTTTCTCAAAAGCAGAGTGTGTTTCTTGTAAGGCAAGCTAGTGGTTGTTTCCAAGTCCTAAATGGCATTGAATCACATGCAGTTTCTGTCCCTACGAGCAATAGATGTTTTCTGGTAAGAAGAGTCACTATTGTGCTCCCATTGTCATACACAGGGCAAATAGCACTCGCGTCTGTTCCCAGCAAGTACAGTGTATTGGACTGAAGAGGAGCTACTGTTCTTTTCAGTTTCCTCAGCAGAGTTGAACTAGATATGGCCCGTGTGTGTAGGAAGCACAGTTCTTTGTTCTGAGCAAGCTCACTGTTCTGGCCCTATAGGAAACACAGTAGAGTAGAAGTGTGCCCTTTTCTCAAAAGCAGAGTATGTTTCTTGTAAGGCGAGCTAGCGTTTGTTTCCCACTCCTATATGGAGTTGAATCACATGCAGTTTCTGGTATTAAGAGCAAGAGTTGTTTTCTGGTAAGAAGAGTCACTGTTGCGCTCCCATTGTCATACACAGGGCAAATAGCACTGGCGTCTATTCCTAGCAAGTACAGTGTATTGGACTGAAGAGGAGCTACTGTTCTTGTCAGTTTCCTAAGCAGAGTTGTACCAGATATGGCCCGTGTGTGTAGGAAGCACAGTTCTTTTGTTCTGAGCAAGCTCACTGTTTGGACCCCATAGGAAACACAGTAGCGTAGCAGAGTGCTCTTTTCTCAAAAGCAGAGTGTGTTTCTTGTAAGGCAAGCTAGTGGTTGTTTCCAAGTCCTAAATGGCATTGAATCACATGCAGTTTCTGTCCCTACGAGCAATAGATGTTTTCTGGTAAGAAGAGTCACTATTGTGCTCCCATTGTCATACACAGGGCAAATAGCACTCGCGTCTGTTCCCAGCAAGTACAGTGTATTGGACTGAAGAGGAGCTACTGTTCTTTTCAGTTTCCTCAGCAGAGTTGAACTAGATATGGCCCGTGTGTGTAGGAAGCACAGTTCTTTGTTCTGAGCAAGCTCACTGTTCTGGCCCTATAGGAAACACAGTAGAGTAGAAGTGTGCCCTTTTCTCAAAAGCAGAGTATGTTTCTTGTAAGGCGAGCTAGCGTTTGTTTCCCACTCCTATATGGAGTTGAATCACATGCAGTTTCTGGTATTAAGAGCAAGAGTTGTTTTCTGGTAAGAAGAGTCACTGTTGCGCTCCATTGTCATACACAGGGCAAATAGCACTGGCGTCTATTCCTAGCAAGTACAGTGTATTGGACTGAAGAGGAGCTACTGTTCTTGTCAGTTTCCTAAGCAGAGTTGTACCAGATATGGCCCGTGTGTGTAGGAAGCACAGTTCTTTTGTTCTGAGCAAGCTCACTGTTTGGACCCCATAGGAAACACAGTAGAGTAGAAGAGTGCTCTTTTCTCAAAAGCAGAGTGTGTTTCTTGTAAGGCGAGCTATCGTTTGTTTCCCAGTCCTAAATGGAGTTGAATCACATGCAGTTTCTGGTCATAGGAGCAAGAGTTGTTTTCTGGTAAGAAGAGTCACTATTGCGCTCCCATTTTCACATACAGGGCAAATAGCACTGGCGTCTGTTGCCAGCATGTACAGTGTATTGGACTGAAGAGGTTCTAATGTTCTTGCCAGTTTCCTAAGCAGAATTGACCAAGATATGGCCCGTGTTTGTAGGAAGCACAGTTCTTTGTTCTGAGCAAGCTCACTGTTCTGGCCCTATAGGAAACACAGTAGAGTAGAAGAGTGCTCTTTTCTCAAAAGCAGAGTGTGTTTCTTGTAAGGCGAGCTAGTGTTTGTTTCCCAGTCCTAAATGGAGTTGAGTCACATGCAGTTTTTGGTCCTACGAGCAAGAGTAGTTTTCTGGTAAGAGGAGTCACTATTGGGCTCCCATTGCCATACACAGTACAAACAGCACTCGCGTCTCTTTCCAGCAAGTACAGTGTATTGGACTGAAGAGGAGCTACTGTTCTTGTCAGTTTCCTAAGCAGAGTTGAACTAGATATGGCCCGTGTGTGTAGGAAGCACAGTTCTTTTGTTCTGAGCAAGCTCACTGTTCGGACCCCATAGGAAACACAGTAGAGTAGAAGAGTGCTCTTTTCTCAAAAGCAGAGTGTGTTTCTGGTAAGGAGAGCTAGCGTTTGTTTCCCAGTCCTAAATGGAGTTGAATCACATGCACTTTCAGGTCCTATGAGCAAGAGTTGTTTTCTTTTAAGGAAAGTCATTATTGCGCTCCCATTGCCATACATAGTGCACATTCCACTCGTGTCTGTTCCCAGCAAGGACAGTGTATTGGACTGAAGAGGAGTTACTGTTCTTGTCAGTTTCCTAAGCAGAGTTGAACTAGATATGGCCCATGTGTGCAGGAAGCACAGTTCTTTTGTACTCAGCAAGCTCACTGTTCTGGCCCTATAGGAAACACAGTAGAGTAGAAGAAGGCTCTTTCCTCAAAAGCAGAGTGTGTTTCTTGTAAGGCGTGCTAGCGTTTGTTTCCCAGTCCTAAATGGAGTTGAATCACATGCAGTTTCTGGTCCTAAGAGCAAGAGTTGTTTTCTGGTAAGAAGAGTCACTATTGCGCTCCCATTGCCATACACAGTGCAAATAGCACTCGCGTCTGCTCTCAGCAAGTACAGTGTATTGGATTGAAGAGGAGCTACTGTTCTTGTCAGTTTCCTAAGCAGACTTGAACTAGATATGGCCGTGAGTGCAGGAAGCACAGTTCATTTGTTCTGAGCAAGCTCACTGTTCGAACCCCATAGGAAACACAGTAGAGTAGAAGAGTACTCTTTTCTCAAAAGCAGAGTGTGTTTATTGTATGGCGAGCTAGCTATTGTATCCCAGTCGTAAATGAAGTTGAATCACAAGCAGTTTCTGATCTTCTTAGTAGAGTTGTTTTTTGGTAAGAAGAGTCACTATTGCGCTCCCTTTGCCATACACAGTGCAAATAGCACTCGCGTCTGTTCCCAGCAAGTACAGTGTATTGGACTTGTCATTTTCCTAAGCAGAGTTGAACTAGATATGGCCCGTGTGTGTAGGAAGCACAGTTCTTTTGTTCTGAGCAAGCTCACTGTTCGGACACCATAGGAAACACAATAGAGTAGAAGAGTGCTCATTTCTCAAAAGCAGAGTGTGTTTCTTGTAAGGCGAGCTAATGTTTGTTTCCCAGTCCTAAAAGGATCTTGAATGATATGCAGTTTTTGGTTCTATGAGCAAGAGTTGTTTTCTGGTAATAAGAGTCACTATTGTGTTCCCATTGCCATACACAGTGCAAATAGCACTCGATTCTGTTCCCAGCAAGTACAGTGTATTGGACTGAAGAGGAGCTACTGTTCTTGTCAGTTTCCTAATCAGAGTTGAACTAGATATGGCCCGTGTGTGTAGGAAGCGCAGTTCTTTTGTTCTGAGAAACCTCACTTTTTGGACCCCATAGGAAACACAGTAGAGTAGAAAAGTGCTCTTTTCTCAAAAGCAGGGTGTGTTTCTTGTAAGGCGAGCTGGCATTTGTTTCCCAGTCCTAAATGGAGTTGAATCACATGCAGTTTCTGGTCCTACAAGCAAAAGTTGTTTTCTGGTAAGCAGAGTCACTATTGCCCTCCCATTGTCATACACAGGGCAAATAGCATTGGCGTCTGTTCCGAGCATGTACAGTGTATTGGACTGAAGAGGATCTACTGTTCTTGTCAGTTTCCTATGCAGAATTGAACTAGATACGGCCATGTGTGTAGGAAGCACAGTTCTTTTGTTCTGAGCAAGCTCACTCTTCTGGCCCTATAGGAAACACAGTAGAGTAGAAGAGTGCTCTTTTCTCAAAAGCAGAGTGTTTTTCTTGTAAGGTGAGCTAGCGTTTGTTTCCCACCCCTAAATGGAGTTGAATCACATGAAGTTTTTGGTCATACGAGCAAGAGTTGTTTTCTGGTAAGGAAAGTCACTATTGCGCTCCCTTTGCCATACACAGCATAAATAGCACTCGCATCTGTTCCCAGCAAGTACAGTGTATTGGACTGAAGAGGAGCTACTGTTCTTGTCAGTTTCCTAAGCAGAGTTGAACTAGATATGGCCCGTGTGTATAGGAAGCACAGTTCTTTTGTTCTGAGCAAGCTCACTGTGCGGGCCCCATTGGAAACTCAGTGCTCTTTTCTCAAAAGCAGAGTGTGTTTCTTGTAAGGCGAGATAGCGTTTGCTTCTTAGACCTAAATGGAGATGAATCACATGCAGTTTCTGGTCCTACAAGCAAGAGTTGTTTTCTGGTAAGAAGAGTCATTATTGCGCTCCCATTGCCATACACAGGGCAAATAGCACTGGTGTCTGTTCCCAGCATGTGCAGTGTATTTGACTGAAGAGGGTATACTGTTCTTGTCAGTTTCCTAAGCTGAATTGAACTAGATATGGCCGTGTGTGTAGGAAGTACACTTCTTTTGTTCTGTGCAAGCTCACTGTTCTGGCCCTATAGGAAACACAGTAGAGTAGAAGAGTGCTCTTTTCTCAAAAGCAGAGTGTGTATCTTGTAAGGCGAGCTAGCGTTTGTTTCCCAGTCCTAAATGGAGTTGAATCACATGCAGTTTCTGGTCCTACGAGCAAGAGTTGTTTTCTGGTAAGGAAAGTCATTATTGCGCTCCCTTTGCCATACATAGTGCAAATAGCACTGGCGTCTTTTCCCTGCATGTACAGAGTATTGGACTGAAGAGAAGCTACTGTTCTTGTCAGTTTCCTAGGCAGAGTTGAACTAGATATGGCCCCTGTGTGTAGGAAGCACAGTTCTTTTGTTCTGAGCAAGTTCACTGTTCTGGCCCTGTAGGAAACACAGTAGAGAAGAAGAGTGCTCTTTTCTCAAAAGCAGAGTGTGTTTCTTGAAAGGCGAGCTAGCGTTTTTTTCCCAGTCTTAAATGGAGTTGAGTCACATGCAGTTTCTGGTCCTACCAGCAAGAGTTGTTTTCTGGTAAGGAAAGTCACTACTGCCCTCCCTTTGCCATACACAGTGCAAATAGCACTCGCGTCTGCTTCCAGCATGTACAGTGTATTGGACTGAAGAGGAGCTACTGTTCTTGTCAGGTTCCTAAGCAGAGTTGAACTAGATATGGCCCGTGTGTGTAGGAAGCACAGTTCTTTTGTTCTCAGCAAGCTCACTGCTCGGACCCCATAGGAAACACAGTAGAGTAGAAGAGTGCTCTTTTCTCAAAAGCAGAGTGTGTTTCTTGTAAGGCGAGCTAGCGTTTGTTTCCCAGTCCTAAATGGAGTTGTATCACATGCAGTTTCTGGTCTTACGAGCAAGAGTTGTTTTCTGGTAAGAAGAGTCACTATTGCGCTCCCATTGCCATACACAGTGCAAATAGCACTCGCGTCTGTTCCCTGCATGTACAGAGTATTGGACTTAAGAGGAGCTACTGTTCTTGTCAGTTTCCTAAGCAGAGTTGAACTAGATATGGCCCGTGTGCGTAGGAAGCACAGTTCTTTTGTTCTGAGCAAGTTCACTGTTCTGGCCCTATAGGAAACACAGTAGAGTAGAAGAGCGCTCTTTTCTCAAAAAGCAGAGTGTGTTTCTTGTAAGGCGAGCTAGCGTTTCTTTCCCAGTCCTAAATGGAGTTGTGTCACATGCAGTTTCTGGTCCTACGAGCAAGAGTTGTTTTCTGATAAGAGGAATCACTACTGTGCTCCTATTGTCATACACAGGGCAAATAGCACTGGTGTCTGTTCCCAGCATGTGCATTGTATTTGACTGAAGAGGGTATACTGTTCTCGTCAGTTTCCTAAGCAGAATTGAACTAGATATGGCCCGTGTTGTGTAGGAAGCACAGTCCTTTTGTTCTGAGCAAGATCACAGTTCTGGCCATAGAGGAAACACTGTAGAGTAGAAGGGTGCTCTTTTCTCAAAAGCAGAGTGTGTTTCTTGTGAGCGGAGCTAGCGTTTTTTTCCCAGTCCTATATGGAGTTGAATCACATGCAGTTTCTGGTACTAAGAGCATAGGTTGTTTTCTGGTAAGAAGAGTCACTATTGCACTCGCATTGTCATACACAGGGCAAATAGCACTGGCGTCTATTCCTAGCAAGTACAGTGTATTGGACTGAAGAGGAGCTACTGTTCTTGTCAGTTTCCTAAGCAGAGTTGTTCCAGATATGGCCCGTGTGTGTAGGAAGCACAGTTCTTTTGTTCTGAGCAAGCTCACTGTTTGGACCCCATAGAAAACACCGTAGAGTAGAAGAGTGCCCTTTTATCAAAAGGAGAGTGTGTTTCTTGAAAGGCAAGCTAGAGTTGGTTTCCCAGTCAGAAATGGAGTTGAATCCCATGCAGTTTCTGGTCCTACATGCAAGAGCTTTTTCTGGTAAGAAGAGTCACTATTGCGCTCCCATTGCCATACACACTGCAAATAGCACTGGCGTCTGTTCCCAGCAAGTACAGCATATTGGACTGAAGAGGATCTACTGTTCTTTTCAGTTTCCTAAGCAGAGTTGAACTAGATATGGCCCGTGTGTGTAGGAAGCACAGTTCTTTGTTCTGAGCAAGCTCACTGTTCTGGCCCTATAGGAAACACAGTAGAGTAGAAGAGTGCTCTTTTCTCAAAAGCAGAGTGTGTTTCTTGTAAGGCGAGCTAGCGTTTGTTTCCCAGTCCTAAAAGGAGTTGAGTCACATGCAGTTTTTGGTCCTACGAGCAAGAGTTGTTTTCTGGTAAGAAGAGTCACTATTGTGCTCGCATTGCCATACACAGGGCAAATGCACTGGCGTCTGTTCCGAGCATGTACAGTGTATTGGACTGAAGAGGAGCTACTGTTCTTGTCAGTTTCATAAGCAGAATTGAACTAGATATGGCCCGTGTGTATAGGAAGCACAGTTCTTTTGTTCTGAGCAAGCTCACTGTGCGGACCCCATAGGAAACTCAGTGCTCTTTCTCAAAAGCAGAGTGTGTTTCTTCTAAGGCGAGATAGCGTTTGCTTCCCAGACATAAATGGAGATGAATCACATGCAGTTTCTGGTCCTACAAACAAGAGTTGTTTTCTGGTAAGAAGAGTCACTATTGTGCTCGCATTGTCATACACAGGGCAAATGCACTGGCATCTGTTCCGAGCATGTACAGTGTATTGGACTGAAGAGGATCTACTGTTCTTGTCAGTTTCATACGCAGAGTTGAACTGGATTTGGCCCGTGTGTGTAGGAAGCACAGTTCTTTTGTTCTGAGCAAGCTCACTGTTCTGGCCCTATAGGAAACACAGTAGCGTAGCAGAGTGCTCTTTTCTCAAAAGCAGAGTGTGTTTCTTGTAAGGCAAGCTAGTGGTTGTTTCCAAGTCCTAAATGGCATTGAATCACATGCAGTTTCTGTCCCTACGAGCAATAGATGTTTTCTGGTAAGAAGAGTCACTATTGTGCTCCCATTGTCATACACAGGGCAAATAGCACTCGCGTCTGTTCCCAGCAAGTACAGTGTATTGGACTGAAGAGGAGCTACTGTTCTTTTCAGTTTCCTCAGCAGAGTTGAACTAGATATGTCCCGTGTGTGTAGGAAGCACAGTCCTTTGTTCTGAGCAAGCTCACTGTTCTGGCCCTATAGGAAACACAGTAGAGTAGAAGTGTGCCCTTTTCTCAAAAGCAGAGTATGTTTCTTGTAAGGCGAGCTAGCGCTTGTTTCCCACTCCTATATGGAGTTGAATCACATGCAGTTTCTGGTATTAAGAGCAAGAGTTGTTTTCTGGTAAGAAGAGTCACTGTTGTGCTCCCATTGTCATACACAGGGCAAATAGCACTGGCGTCTATTCCTAGCAAGTACAGTGTATTGGACTGAAGAGGAGCTACTGTTCTTGTCAGTTTCCTAAGCAGAGTTGTACCAGATATGGCCCGTGTGTGTAGGAAGCACAGTTCTTTTGTTCTGAGCAAGCTCACTGTTTGGACCCCATAGGAAACACAGTAGAGTAGAAGAGTGCTCTTTTCTCAAAAGCAGAGTGTGTTTCTTGTAAGGCGAGCTATCGTTTGTTTCCCAGTCCTAAATGGAGTTGAATCACATGCAGTTTCTGGTCATAGGAGCAAGAGTTGTTTTCTGGTAAGAAGAGTCACTATTGAGCTCCCATTTTCACATACAGGGCAAATAGCACTGGCGTCTGTTGCCAGCATGTACAGTGTATTGGACTGAAGAGGTTCTAATGTTCTTGCCAGTTTCCTAAGCAGAATTGACCAAGATATGGCCCGTGTTTGTAGGAAGCACAGTTCTTTGTTCTGAGCAAGCTCACTGTTCTGGCCCTATAGGAAACACAGTAGAGTAGAAGAGTGCTCTTTTCTCAAAAGCAGAGTGTGTTTCTTGTAAGGCGAGCTAGTGTTTGTTTCCCAGTCCTAAATGGAGTTGAGTCACATGCAGTTTTTGGTCCTACGAGCAAGAGTAGTTTTCTGGTAAGAGGAGTCACTATTGGGCTCCCATTGCCATACACAGTACAAACAGCACTCGCGTCTCTTTCCAGCAAGTACAGTGTATTGGACTGAAGAGGAGCTACTGTTCTTGTCAGTTTCCTAAGCAGAGTTGAACTAGATATGGCCCGTGTGTGTAGGAAGCACAGTTCTTTTGTTCTGAGCAAGCTCACTGTTCGGACCCCATAGGAAACACAGTAGAGTAGAAGAGTGCTCTTTTCTCAAAAGCAGAGTGTGTTTCTGGTAAGGAGAGCTAGCATTTGTTTCCCAGTCCTAAATGGAGTTGAATCACATGCACTTTCAGGTCCTATGAGCAAGAGTTGTTTTCTTTTAAGGAAAGTCATTATTGCGCTCCCATTGCCATACATAGTGCACATTCCACTCCTGTCTGTTCCCAGCAAGGACAGTGTATTGGACTGAAGAGGAGCTACTGTTCTTGTCAGTTTCCTAAGCAGAGTTGAAGTAGATATTGCCCGTGTGTGTAGGAATCACAGTTCTTCTGTTCTGAGCAAGCTCACTGTTCGGACACCATAGGAAACACAGTAGAGTAGAAGAGTGCTCTTTTCTCAAAAGCAGAGTGTGTTTCTTGTAAGGCGAGCTAGCGTTTGTTTCCCAGTCCTAAATGGAATTGAATCACATGCAGTTTCTGGTCCTACGAGCAAGAGTTTTTTTCTGGTAATAAGAGTCACTATTGCGCTCCCATTGTCATACTCAGGGCAAATAGCACTGGCCTCTGTTCCCAGCATGTACAGTGTATTGGACTGAAGAGAAGCTACTGTTCTTGTCAGGTTCCTAAGCAGAGTTGAACTAGATATGGCCCATGTGTGTAGGAAGCACAGTTCTTTTGTACTCAGCAAGCTCACTGTTCTGGCCCTATAGGAAACACAGTAGAGTAGAAGAGTGCTCTTTCCTCAAAAGCAGAGTGTGTTTCTTGTAAGGCGAGCTAGCGTTTGTTTCCCAGTCCTAAATGGAGTTGAATCACATGCAGTTTCTGGTCCTAAGAGCAAGAGTTGTTTTCTGGTAAGAAGAGTCACTATTGCGCTCCCATTGCCATACACAGTGCAAATAGAACTCGCGTCTGCTCTCAGCAAGTACAGTGTATTGGATTGAAGAGGAGCTACTGTTCTTGTCAGTTTCCTAAGCAGACTTGAACTAGATATGGCCCGTGAGTGCAGGAAGCACAGTTCATTTGTTCTGAGCAAGCTCACTGTTCGGACCCCATAGGAAACACAGTAGAGTAGAAGAGTACTCTTTTCTCAAAAGCAGAGTGTGTTTATTGTAAGGCGAGCTAGCTATTGTTTCCCAGTCGTAAATGAAGTTGAATCACAAGCAGTTTCTGGTCTTCTTAGTAGAGTTGTTTTTTGGTAAGAAGAGTCACTATTGCGCTCCCTTTGCCATACACAGTGCAAATAGCACTCGCGTCTGTTCCCAGCAAGTACAGTGTATTGGACTTGTCATTTTCCTAAGCAGAGTTGAACTAGATATGGCCCGTGTGTGTAGGAAGCACAGTTCTTTTGTTCTGAGCAAGCTCACTGTTCGGACACCATAGGAAACACAATAGAGTAGAAGAGTGCTCACTTCTCAAAAGCAGAGTGTGTTTCTTGTAAGGCGAGCTAATGTTTGTTTCCCAGTCCTAAAAGGATCTTGAATGATATGCACTTTTTGTCTCTATGAGCAAGAGTTGTTTTCTGGTAAGAAGAGTCACTATTGTGTTCCCATTGCCATACACAGTGCAAATAGCACTCGATTCTGTTCCCAGCAAGTACAGTGTATTGGACTGAAGAGGAGCTACTGTTCTTGTCAGTTTCCTAATCAGAGTTGAACTAGATATGGCCCGTGTGTGTAGGAAGAGCAGTTCTTTTGTTCTGAGAAACCTCACTTTTTGGACCCCATAGGAAACACAGTAGAGTAGAAAAGTGCTCTTTTCTCAAAAGCAGGGTGTGTTTCTTGTAAGGCGAGCTGGCATTTGTTTCCCAGTCCTAAATGGAGTTGAATCACATGCAGTTTCTGGTCCTACAAGCAAAAGTTGTTTTCTGGTAAGCAGAGTCACTATTGCCCTCCCATTGTCATACACAGGGCAAATAGCACTGGCGTCTGTTCCGAGCATGTACAGTGTATTGGACTGAAGAGGATCTACTGTTCTTGTCAGTTTCCTATGCAGAATTGAACTAGATACGGCCATGTGTGTAGGAAGCACAGTTCTTTTGTTCTGAGCAAGCTCACTCTTCTGGCCCTATAGAAAACACAGTAGAGTATAAGAGTGCTCTTTTCTCAAAAGCAGAGTGTTTTTCTTGTAAGGTGAGCTAGCATTTGTTTCCCACCCCTAAATGGAGTTGAATCACATGCAGTTTTTGGTCATACGAGCAAGAGTTGTTTTCTGGTAAGGAAAGTCACTATTGCGCTCCCTTTGCCATATACAGCATAAATAGCACTCACATCTGTTCCCAGCAAGTACAGTGTATTGGACTGAAGAGGAGCTACTGTTCTTGTCAGTTTCCTAAGCAGAGTTGAACTAGATATGGCCCGTGTGTATAGGAAGCACAGTTCTTTTGTTCTGAGCAAGCTCACTGTGCGGGCCCCATTGGAAACTCAGTGCTCTTTTCTCAAAAGCAGAGTGTGTTTCTTGTAAGGCGAGATAGCGTTTGCTTCTTAGACCTAAATGGAGATGAATCACATTCAGTTTCTGGTCCTACAAGCAAGAGTTGTTTTCTGGTAAGAAGAGTCATTATTGCGCTCCCATTGCCATACACAGGGCAAATAGCACTGGTGTCTGTTCCCAGCATGTGCAGTGTATTTGACTGAAGAGGGTATACTGTTCTTGTCAGTTTCCTAAGCTGAATTGAACTAGATATGGCCGTGTGTGTAGGAAGTACACTTCTTTTGTTCTGTGCAAGCTCACTGTTCTGGCCCTATAGGAAACACAGTAGAGTAGAAGAGTGCTCTTTTCTCAAAAGCAGAGTGTGTATCTTGTAAGGCGAGCTAGCATTTGTTTCCCAGTCCTAAATAGAGTTGAATCACATGCAGTTTCTGGTCCTACGAGCAAGAGTTGTTTTCTGGTAAGGAAAGTCATTATTGCGCTCCCTTTGCCATACATAGTGCAAATAGCACTGGCGTCTTTTCCCTGCATGTACAGAGTATTGGACTGAAGAGAAGCTACTGTTCTTGTCAGTTTCCTAGGCAGAGTTGAACTAGATATGGCCCCTGTGTGTAGGAAGCACAGTTCTTTTGTTCTGAGCAAGTTCACTGTTCTGGCCCTGTAGGAAACACAGTAGAGAAGAAGAGTGCTCTTTTCTCAAAAGCAGAGTGTGTTTCTTGAAAGGCGAGCTAGCGTTTTTTTCCCAGTCTTAAATGGAGTTGAGTCACATGCAGTTTCTGGTCCTACCAGCAAGAGTTGTTTTCTGGTAAAGAAAGTCACTACTCCCCTCCCTTTGCCATACACAGTGCAAATAGCACTCGCGTCTGCTTCCAGCATGTACAGTGTATTGGACTGAAGAGGAGCTACTGTTCTTGTCAGTTTCCTAAGCAGAGTTGAACTAGATATGGCCCGTGTGTGTAGGAAGCACAGTTCTTTTGTTCTCAGCAAGCTCACTGCTCGGACCCCATAGGAAACACAGTAGAGTAGAAGAGTGCTCTTTTCTCAAAAGCAGAGTGTGTTTCTTGTAAGGCGAGCTAGCGTTTGTTTCCCAGTCTTAAATAGAGTTGAATCACATGCAGTTTCTGGTCATACGAGCAAGAGTTGTTTTCTGGTAAGAAGAGTCACTATTGCGCTCCCATTTTCACATACAGGGCAAATAGCACTGGCGTCTGTTGCCAGCATGTACAGTGTATTGGACTGAAGAGGTTCTAATGTTCTTGCCAGTTTCCTAAGCAGAATTGACCAAGATATGGCCCGTGTTTGTAGGAAGCACAGTTCTTTGTTCTGAGCAAGCTCACTGTTCTGGCCCTATAGGAAACACAGTAGAGTAGAAGAGTGCTCTTTTCTCAAAAGCAGAGTGTGTTTCTTGTAAGACGAGCTAGCGTTTGTTTCCCAGTCCTAAATGGAGTTGAGTCACATGCAGTTTTTGGTCCTACGAGCAAGAGTAGTTTTCTGGTAAGAGGAGTCACTATTGGGCTCCCATTGCCATACACAGTACAAACAGCACTCGCGTCTCTTTCCAGCAAGTACAGTGTATTGGACTGAAGAGGAGCTACTGTTCTTGTCAGTTTCCTAAGCAGAGTTGAACTAGATATGGCCCGTGTGTGTAGGAAGCACAGTTTTTTTGTTCTGAGCAAGCTCACTGTTCGGACCCCATAGGAAACACAGTAGAGTAGAAGAGTGCTCTTTTCTCAAAAGCAGAGTGTGTTTCTTGTAAGGAGAGCCCGCGTTTGTTTCCCAGTCCTAAATGGAGTTGAATCACATGCACTTTCAGGTCCTACGAGCAAGAGTTGTTTTCTTTTAAGGAAAGTCATTACTGCGCTCCCATTGCCATACATAGTGCACATTCCACTCGCGTCTGTTCCCAGCAAGTACAGTGTATTGGACTGAAGAGGAGCTACTGTTCTTGTCAGTTTCCTAAGCAGAGTTGAACTAGATATTGCCCGTGTGTGTAGGAATCACAGTTCTTTTGTTCTGAGCAAGCTCACTTTTCGGAATCCATAGGAAACACAGTAGAGTAGAAGAGTGCTCTTTTCTCAAAAGCAGAGTGTGTTTCTTGTAAGGCGAGCTATCGTTTGTTTCCCAGTCCTAAATGGAGTTGAATCACATGCAGTTTCTGGTCATAGGAGCAAGAGTTGTTTTCTGGTAAGAAGAGTCACTATTGAGCTCCCATTTTCACATACAGGGCAAATAGCACTGGCGTCTGTTGCCAGCATGTACAGTGTATTGGACTGAAGAGGTTCTAATGTTCTTGCCAGTTTCCTAAGCAGAATTGACCAAGATATGGCCCGTGTTTGTAGGAAGCACAGTTCTTTGTTCTGAGCAAGCTCACTGTTCTGGCCCTATAGGAAACACAGTAGAGTAGAAGAGTGCTCTTTTCTCAAAAGCAGAGTGTGTTTCTTGTAAGGCGAGCTAGTGTTTGTTTCCCAGTCCTAAATGGAGTTGAGTCACATGCAGTTTTTGGTCCTACGAGCAAGAGTAGTTTTCTGGTAAGAGGAGTCACTATTGGGCTCCCATTGCCATACACAGTACAAACAGCACTCGCGTCTCTTTCCAGCAAGTACAGTGTATTGGACTGAAGAGGAGCTACTGTTCTTGTCAGTTTCCTAAGCAGAGTTGAACTAGATATGGCCCGTGTGTGTAGGAAGCACAGTTCTTTTGTTCTGAGCAAGCTCACTGTTCGGACCCCATAGGAAACACAGTAGAGTAGAAGAGTGCTCTTTTCTCAAAAGCAGAGTGTGTTTCTGGTAAGGAGAGCTAGCATTTGTTTCCCAGTCCTAAATGGAGTTGAATCACATGCACTTTCAGGTCCTATGAGCAAGAGTTGTTTTCTTTTAAGGAAAGTCATTATTGCGCTCCCATTGCCATACATAGTGCACATTCCACTCCTGTCTGTTCCCAGCAAGGACAGTGTATTGGACTGAAGAGGAGCTACTGTTCTTGTCAGTTTCCTAAGCAGAGTTGAAGTAGATATTGCCCGTGTGTGTAGGAATCACAGTTCTTCTGTTCTGAGCAAGCTCACTGTTCGGACACCATAGGAAACACAGTAGAGTAGAAGAGTGCTCTTTTCTCAAAAGCAGAGTGTGTTTCTTGTAAGGCGAGCTAGCGTTTGTTTCCCAGTCCTAAATGGAATTGAATCACATGCAGTTTCTGGTCCTACGAGCAAGAGTTTTTTTCTGGTAATAAGAGTCACTATTGCGCTCCCATTGTCATACTCAGGGCAAATAGCACTGGCCTCTGTTCCCAGCATGTACAGTGTATTGGACTGAAGAGAAGCTACTGTTCTTGTCAGGTTCCTAAGCAGAGTTGAACTAGATATGGCCCATGTGTGTAGGAAGCACAGTTCTTTTGTACTCAGCAAGCTCACTGTTCTGGCCCTATAGGAAACACAGTAGAGTAGAAGAGTGCTCTTTCCTCAAAAGCAGAGTGTGTTTCTTGTAAGGCGAGCTAGCGTTTGTTTCCCAGTCCTAAATGGAGTTGAATCACATGCAGTTTCTGGTCCTAAGAGCAAGAGTTGTTTTCTGGTAAGAAGAGTCACTATTGCGCTCCCATTGCCATACACAGTGCAAATAGAACTCGCGTCTGCTCTCAGCAAGTACAGTGTATTGGATTGAAGAGGAGCTACTGTTCTTGTCAGTTTCCTAAGCAGACTTGAACTAGATATGGCCCGTGAGTGCAGGAAGCACAGTTCATTTGTTCTGAGCAAGCTCACTGTTCGGACCCCATAGGAAACACAGTAGAGTAGAAGAGTACTCTTTTCTCAAAAGCAGAGTGTGTTTATTGTAAGGCGAGCTAGCTATTGTTTCCCAGTCGTAAATGAAGTTGAATCACAAGCAGTTTCTGGTCTTCTTAGTAGAGTTGTTTTTTGGTAAGAAGAGTCACTATTGCGCTCCCTTTGCCATACACAGTGCAAATAGCACTCGCGTCTGTTCCCAGCAAGTACAGTGTATTGGACTTGTCATTTTCCTAAGCAGAGTTGAACTAGATATGGCCCGTGTGTGTAGGAAGCACAGTTCTTTTGTTCTGAGCAAGCTCACTGTTCGGACACCATAGGAAACACAATAGAGTAGAAGAGTGCTCACTTCTCAAAAGCAGAGTGTGTTTCTTGTAAGGCGAGCTAATGTTTGTTTCCCAGTCCTAAAAGGATCTTGAATGATATGCACTTTTTGTCTCTATGAGCAAGAGTTGTTTTCTGGTAAGAAGAGTCACTATTGTGTTCCCATTGCCATACACAGTGCAAATAGCACTCGATTCTGTTCCCAGCAAGTACAGTGTATTGGACTGAAGAGGAGCTACTGTTCTTGTCAGTTTCCTAATCAGAGTTGAACTAGATATGGCCCGTGTGTGTAGGAAGAGCAGTTCTTTTGTTCTGAGAAACCTCACTTTTTGGACCCCATAGGAAACACAGTAGAGTAGAAAAGTGCTCTTTTCTCAAAAGCAGGGTGTGTTTCTTGTAAGGCGAGCTGGCATTTGTTTCCCAGTCCTAAATGGAGTTGAATCACATGCAGTTTCTGGTCCTACAAGCAAAAGTTGTTTTCTGGTAAGCAGAGTCACTATTGCCCTCCCATTGTCATACACAGGGCAAATAGCACTGGCGTCTGTTCCGAGCATGTACAGTGTATTGGACTGAAGAGGATCTACTGTTCTTGTCAGTTTCCTATGCAGAATTGAACTAGATACGGCCATGTGTGTAGGAAGCACAGTTCTTTTGTTCTGAGCAAGCTCACTCTTCTGGCCCTATAGAAAACACAGTAGAGTATAAGAGTGCTCTTTTCTCAAAAGCAGAGTGTTTTTCTTGTAAGGTGAGCTAGCATTTGTTTCCCACCCCTAAATGGAGTTGAATCACATGCAGTTTTTGGTCATACGAGCAAGAGTTGTTTTCTGGTAAGGAAAGTCACTATTGCGCTCCCTTTGCCATATACAGCATAAATAGCACTCACATCTGTTCCCAGCAAGTACAGTGTATTGGACTGAAGAGGAGCTACTGTTCTTGTCAGTTTCCTAAGCAGAGTTGAACTAGATATGGCCCGTGTGTATAGGAAGCACAGTTCTTTTGTTCTGAGCAAGCTCACTGTGCGGGCCCCATTGGAAACTCAGTGCTCTTTTCTCAAAAGCAGAGTGTGTTTCTTGTAAGGCGAGATAGCGTTTGCTTCTTAGACCTAAATGGAGATGAATCACATGCAGTTTCTGGTCCTACAAGCAAGAGTTGTTTTCTGGTAAGAAGAGTCATTATTGCGCTCCCATTGCCATACACAGGGCAAATAGCACTGGTGTCTGTTCCCAGCATGTGCAGTGTATTTGACTGAAGAGGGTATACTGTTCTTGTCAGTTTCCTAAGCTGAATTGAACTAGATATGGCCGTGTGTGTAGGAAGTACACTTCTTTTGTTCTGTGCAAGCTCACTGTTCTGGCCCTATAGGAAACACAGTAGAGTAGAAGAGTGCTCTTTTCTCAAAAGCAGAGTGTGTATCTTGTAAGGCGAGCTAGCATTTGTTTCCCAGTCCTAAATAGAGTTGAATCACATGCAGTTTCTGGTCCTACGAGCAAGAGTTGTTTTCTGGTAAGGAAAGTCATTATTGCGCTCCCTTTGCCATACATAGTGCAAATAGCACTGGCGTCTTTTCCCTGCATGTACAGAGTATTGGACTGAAGAGAAGCTACTGTTCTTGTCAGTTTCCTAGGCAGAGTTGAACTAGATATGGCCCCTGTGTGTAGGAAGCACAGTTCTTTTGTTCTGAGCAAGTTCACTGTTCTGGCCCTGTAGGAAACACAGTAGAGAAGAAGAGTGCTCTTTTCTCAAAAGCAGAGTGTGTTTCTTGAAAGGCGAGCTAGCGTTTTTTTCCCAGTCTTAAATGGAGTTGAGTCACATGCAGTTTCTGGTCCTACCAGCAAGAGTTGTTTTCTGGTAAAGAAAGTCACTACTCCCCTCCCTTTGCCATACACAGTGCAAATAGCACTCGCGTCTGCTTCCAGCATGTACAGTGTATTGGACTGAAGAGGAGCTACTGTTCTTGTCAGTTTCCTAAGCAGAGTTGAACTAGATATGGCCCGTGTGTGTAGGAAGCACAGTTCTTTTGTTCTCAGCAAGCTCACTGCTCGGACCCCATAGGAAACACAGTAGAGTAGAAGAGTGCTCTTTTCTCAAAAGCAGAGTGTGTTTCTTGTAAGGCGAGCTAGCGTTTGTTTCCCAGTCTTAAATAGAGTTGAATCACATGCAGTTTCTGGTCATACGAGCAAGAGTTGTTTTCTGGTAAGAAGAGTCACTATTGCGCTCCCATTTTCACATACAGGGCAAATAGCACTGGCGTCTGTTGCCAGCATGTACAGTGTATTGGACTGAAGAGGTTCTAATGTTCTTGCCAGTTTCCTAAGCAGAATTGACCAAGATATGGCCCGTGTTTGTAGGAAGCACAGTTCTTTGTTCTGAGCAAGCTCACTGTTCTGGCCCTATAGGAAACACAGTAGAGTAGAAGAGTGCTCTTTTCTCAAAAGCAGAGTGTGTTTCTTGTAAGACGAGCTAGCGTTTGTTTCCCAGTCCTAAATGGAGTTGAGTCACATGCAGTTTTTGGTCCTACGAGCAAGAGTAGTTTTCTGGTAAGAGGAGTCACTATTGGGCTCCCATTGCCATACACAGTACAAACAGCACTCGCGTCTCTTTCCAGCAAGTACAGTGTATTGGACTGAAGAGGAGCTACTGTTCTTGTCAGTTTCCTAAGCAGAGTTGAACTAGATATGGCCCGTGTGTGTAGGAAGCACAGTTTTTTTGTTCTGAGCAAGCTCACTGTTCGGACCCCATAGGAAACACAGTAGAGTAGAAGAGTGCTCTTTTCTCAAAAGCAGAGTGTGTTTCTTGTAAGGAGAGCCCGCGTTTGTTTCCCAGTCCTAAATGGAGTTGAATCACATGCACTTTCAGGTCCTACGAGCAAGAGTTGTTTTCTTTTAAGGAAAGTCATTACTGCGCTCCCATTGCCATACATAGTGCACATTCCACTCGCGTCTGTTCCCAGCAAGTACAGTGTATTGGACTGAAGAGGAGCTACTGTTCTTGTCAGTTTCCTAAGCAGAGTTGAACTAGATATTGCCCGTGTGTGTAGGAATCACAGTTCTTTTGTTCTGAGCAAGCTCACTTTTCGGAATCCATAGGAAACACAGTAGAGTAGAAGAGTGCTCTTTTCTCAAAAGCAGAGTGTGTATCTTGTAAGGCGAGCTAGCGTTTGTTTCCCAGTCCTAAATGGAGTTGAATCACATGCAGTTTCTGGTCCTACGAGCAGGAGTTGTTTTCTGGTAAGGAAAGTCATTATTGTGCTCCCTTTGCCATACATAGTGCAAATAGCACTGGCGTCTTTTCCCTGCATGTACAGAGTATTGGACTGAAGAGGAGCTACTGTTCTTGTCAGTTTCCTAGGCAGAGTTGAACTAGATATGGCCCCTGTGTGTAGGAAGCACAGTTCTTTTGTTCTGAGCAAGTTCACTGTTCTGGCCCTGTAGGAAACACAGTAGAGAAGAACAGTGCTCTTTTCTCAAAAGCAGAGTGTGTTTCTTGTAAGGCGAGCTAGCGTTTTTTTCCCAGTCTTAAATGGATTTGAGTCACATGCAGTTTCTGGTCCTACCAGCAAGAGTTGTTTTCTGGTAAGGAAAGTCACTATTGCCCTCCCTTTGCCATACACAGTGCAAATAGCACTCGCGTCTGCTTCCAGCATGTACAGTGTATTGGACTGAAGAGGAGCTACTGTTCTTGTCAGTTTCCTAAGCAGAGTTGAACTAGATATGGCCCGTGTGTGTAGGAAGCACAGTTCTTTTGTTCTCAGCAAGCTCACTGCTCGGACCCCATAGGAAATACAGTAGAGTAGAAGAGTGCTCTTTTCTCAAAAGCAGAGTGTGTTTCTTGTAAGGCGAGCTAGCGTTTGTTTCCCAGTCCTAAATGGAGTTGTATCACATGCAGTTTCTGGTCCTACGAGCAAGAGTTGTTTTCTGGTAGGAAGAGTCACTATTGCGCTCCCATTGCCATACACAGTGCAAATAGCACTCGCGTCTGTTCCCTGCATGTACAGAGTATTGGACTTAAGAGGAGCTACTGTTCTTGTCAGTTTCCTAAGCAGAGTTGAACTAGATATGGCCCGTGTGCGTAGGAAGCACAGTTCTTTTGTTCTGAGCAAGTTCACTGTTCTGGCCCTATAGGAAACACAGTAGAGTAGAAGAGTGCTCTTTTCTCAAAAAGCAGATTGTGTTTCTTGTAAGGCGAGCTAGCGTTTCTTTCCCAGTCCTAAATGGAGTTGTGTCACATGCAGTTTCTGGTCCTATGAGCAAGAGTTGTTTTCTGATAAGAGGAATCACTACTGTGCTCCTATTGTCATACACAGGGCAAATAGCACTGGTGTCTGTTCCCAGCATGTGCATTGTATTTGACTGAAGAGGGTATACTGTTCTCGTCAGTTTCCTAAGCAGAATTGAACTAGATATGGCCCGTGTGTGTAGGAAGCACAGTCCTTTTGTTCTGAGCAAGATCACAGTTCTGGCCATAGAGGACACACTGTAGAGTAGAAGGGTGCTCTTTTCTCAAAAGCAGAGTGTGTTTCTTGTGAGCAGAGCTAGCGTTTTTTTTCCCAGTCCTATATGGAGTTGAATCACATGCAGTTTCTGGTACTAAGAGCATAGGTTGTTTTCTGGTAAGAAGAGTCACTATTGCACTCGCATTGTCATACACAGGGCAAATAGCACTGGCGTCTATTCCTAGCAAGTACAGTGTATTGGACTGAAGAGGAGCTACTGTTCTTGTCAGTTTCCTAAGCAGAGTTGTTCCAGATATGGCCTGTGTGTGTAGGAAGCACAGTTCTTTTGTTCTGAGCAAGCTCACTGTTTGGACCCCATAGGAAACACCGTAGAGTAGAATAGTGCCCTTTTATCAAAAGCAGAGTGTGTTTCTTGAAAGGCAAGCTAGAGTTTGTTTCCCAGTCAGAAATGGTGTTGAATCCCATGCAGTTTCTGGTCCTACATGCAAGAGCTTTTTCTGGTAAGAAGAGTCACTATTGCGCTCCCATTGCCATACACACTGCAAATAGCACTGGCGTCTGTTCCCAGCAAGTACAGCATATTGGACTGAAGAGGATCTACTGTTCTTTTCAGTTTCCTAAGCAGAGTTGAACTAGATATGGCCCGTGTGTGTAGGAAGCACAGTTCTTTGTTCTGAGCAAGCTCACTGTTCTGGCCCTATAGGAAACACAGTAGAGTAGAAGAGTGCTCTTTTCTCAAAAGCAGAGTGTGTTTCTTGTAAGGCGAGCTAGCGTTTGTTTCCCAGTCATAAAAGGAGTTGAGTCACATGCAGTTTTTGGTCCTACGAGCAAGAGTTGTTTTCTGGTAAGAAGAGTCACTATTGTGCTCGCATTGTCATACACAGGGCAAATGCACTGGCGTCTGTTCTGAGCATGTACAGTGTATTGGACTGAAGAGGAGCTACTGTTCTTGTCAGTTTCGTAAGCAGAATTGAACTAGATATGGCCCGTGTGTATAGGAAGCACAGTTCTTTTGTTCTGAGCAAGCTCACTGTGCGGACCCCATAGGAAACTCAGTGCTCTTTCTCAAAAGCAGAGTGTGTTTCTTCTAAGGCGAGATAGCGTTTGCTTCCCAGACATAAATGGAGATGAATCACATGCAGTTTCTGGTCCTACAAACAAGAGTTGTTTTCTGGTAAGAAGAGTCACTATTGTGCTCGCATTGTCATACACAGGGCAAATGCACTGGCATCTGTTCCGAGCATGTACAGTGTATTGGACTGAAGAGGATCTACTGTTCTTGTCAGTTTCATACGCAGAGTTGAACTGGATTTGGCCCGTGTGTGTAGGAAGCACAGTTCATTTGTTCTGAGCAAGCTCACTGTTCTGGCCCTATAGGAAACACAATAGCGTAGCAGAGTGCTCTTTTCTCAAAAGCAGAGTGTGTTTCTTGTAAGGCAAGCTAGTGGTTGTTTCCAAGTCCTAAATGGCATTGAATCACATGCAGTTTCTGTCCCTACGAGCAATAGATGTTTTCTGGTAAGAAGAGTCACTATTGTGCTCCCATTGTCATACACAGGGCAAATAGCACTCGCGTCTGTTCCCAGCAAGTACAGTGTATTGGACTGAAGAGGAGCTACTGTTCTTTTCAGTTTCCTCAGCAGAGTTGAACTAGATATGGCCCGTGTGTGTAGGAAGCACAGTTCTTTGTTCTGAGCAAGCTCACTGTTCTGGCCCTATAGGAAACACAGTAGAGTAGAAGTGTGCCCTTTTCTCAAAAGCAGAGTATGTTTCTTGTAAGGCGAGCTAGCGTTTGTTTCCCACTCCTATATGGAGTTGAATCACATGCAGTTTCTGGTATTAAGAGCAAGAGTTGTTTTCTGGTAAGAAGAGTCACTGTTGCGCTCCCATTGTCATACACAGGGCAAATAGCACTGGCGTCTATTCCTAGCAAGTACAGTGTATTGGACTGAAGAGGAGCTACTGTTCTTGTCAGTTTCCTAAGCAGAGTTGTACCAGATATGGCCCGTGTGTGTAGGAAGCACAGTTCTTTTGTTCTGAGCAAGCTCACTGTTTGGACCCCATAGGAAACACAGTAGAGTAGAAGAGTGCTCTTTTCTCAAAAGCAGAGTGTGTTTCTTGTAAGGCGAGCTAGCGTTTGTTTCCCAGTCCTAAAAGGAGTTGAGTCACATGCAGTTTTTGGTCCTACGAGCAAGAGTTGTTTTCTGGTAAGAAGAGTCACTATTGCGCTCCCATTGCCATACACAGTGCAAATAGCACTCGCGTCTGCTCTCAGCAAGTACAGTGTATTGGATTGAAGAGGAGCTACTGTTCTTGTCAGTTTCCTAAGCAGACTTGAACTAGATATGGCCCGTGAGTGCAGGAAGCACAGTTCATTTGTTCTGAGCAAGCTCACTGTGCGGACCCCATAGGAAACTCAGTGCTCTTTCTCAAAAGCAGAGTGTGTTTCTTCTAAGGCGAGATAGCGTTTGCTTCCCAGACATAAATGGAGATGAATCACATGCAGTTTCTGGTCCTACAAACAAGAGTTGTTTTCTGGTAAGAAGAGTCACTATTGTGCTCGCATTGTCATACACAGGGCAAATGCACTGGCATCTCTTCCGAGCATGTACAGTGTATTGGACTGAAGAGGATCTACTGTTCTTGTCAGTTTCATACGCAGAGTTGAACTGGATTTGGCCCGTGTGTGTAGGAAGCACAGTTCTTTTGTTCTGAGCAAGCTCACTGTTCTGGCCCTATAGGAAACACAGTAGCGTATCAGAGTGCTCTTTTCTCAAAAGCAGAGTGTGTTTCTTGTAAGGCAAGCTAGTGGTTGTTTCCAAGTCCTAAATGGCATTGAATCACATGCAGTTTCTGTCCCTTCGAGCAATAGATGTTTTCTGGTAAGAAGAGTCACTATTGTGCTCCCATTGTCATACACAGGGCAAATAGCACTCGCGTCTGTTCCCAGCAAGTACAGTGTATTGGACTGAAGAGGAGCTACTGTTCTTTTCAGTTTCCTCAGCAGAGTTGAACTAGATATGGCCCGTGTGTGTAGGAAGCACAGTTCTTTGTTCTGAGCAAGCTCACTGTTCTGGCCCTATAGGAAAGACAGTAGAGTAGAAGTGTGCCCTTTTCTCAAAAGCAGAGTATGTTTCTTGTAAGGCGAGCTAGGGTTTGTTTCCCACTCCTATATGGAGTTGAATCACATGCAGTTTCTGGTATTAAGAGCAAGAGTTGTTTTCTGGTAAGAAGAGTCACTATTGCGCTCCCATTGTCATACACAGGGCAAATAGCACTGCCGTCTATTCCTAGCAAGTACAGTGTATTGGACTGAAGAGGAGCTACTGTTCTTGTCAGTTTCCTAAGCAGAGTTGTACCAGAGATGGCCCGTGTGTGTAGGAAGCACAGTTCTTTTGTTCTGAGCAAGCTCACTGTTTGGACCCCATAGGAAACACAGTAGAGTAGAAGAGTGCTCTTTTCTCAAAAGCAGAGTGTGTTTATTGTAGGGCAAGCTAGCTATTTTTTCCCAGTCGTAAATGAAGTTGAATCACAAGCAGTTTCTGGTCTTCTTAGTAGAGTTGTGTTTTGGTAAGAAGAGTCACTATTGCGCTCCCTTTGCCATACACAGTGCAAATAGCACTCGCTTCTGTTCCCAGCAAGTACAGTGTATTGGACTTGTCATTTTCCTAAGCAGAGTTGAACTAGATATGGCCCGTGTGTGTAGGAAGCACAGTTCTTTTGTTCTGAGCAAGCTCACTGTTCGGACACCATAGGAAACACAATAGAGTAGAAGAGTGCTCATTTCTCAAAAGCAGAGTGTGTTTCTTGTAAGGCGAGCTAAGGTTTGTTTCCCAGTCCTAAAAGGATCTTGAATGATATGCAGTTTTTGGTTCTATGAGCAAGAGTTGTTTTCTGGTAATAAGAGTCACAATTGTGTTCCCATTGCCATACAGTGCAAATAGCACTCGATTCTGTTCCCAGCAAGTACAGTGTATTGGACTAAAGAGGAGCTACTGTTCTTGTCAGTTTCCTAATCAGAGTTGAACTAGATATGGCCCGTGTGTGTAGGAAGCGCAGTTCTTTTGTTCTGAGAAACCTCACTTTTTGGACCCCATAGGAAACACAGTAGAGTAGAAAAGTGCTCTTTTCTCAAAAGCAGGGTGTGTTTCTTTTAAGGCGAGCTGGCATTTGTTTCCCAGTCCTAAATGGAGTTGAATCACATGCAGTTTCTGGTCCTACAAGCAAAAGTTGTTTTCTGGTAAGAAGAGTCACTATTGCCCTCCCATTGTCATACACAGGGCAAATAGCACTGGCGTCTGTTCCGAGCATGTACAGTGTATTGGACTGAAGAGGATCTACTGTTCTTGTCAGTTTCCTATGCAGAATTGAACTAGATACGGCCATGTGTGTAGGAAGCACAGTTCTTTTGTTCTGAGCAAGCTCACTGTTCTGGCCCTATAGGAAACACAGTAGAGTAGAAGAGTGCTCTTTTCTCAAAAGCAGAGTGTTTTTCTTGTAAGGTGAGCTAGCATTTGTTTCCCACCCCTAAATGGAGTTGAATCACATGCAGTTTTTGGTCATACGAGCAAGAGTTGTTTTCTGGTAAGGAAAGTCACTATTGCGCTCCCTTTGCCATATACAGCATAAATAGCACTCACATCTGTTCCCAGCAAGTACAGTGTATTGGACTGAAGAGGAGCTACTGTTCTTGTCAGTTTCCTAAGCAGAGTTGAACTAGATATGGCCCGTGTGTATAGGAAGCACAGTTCTTTTGTTCTGAGCAAGCTCACTGTGCGGGCCCCATTGGAAACTCAGTGCTCTTTTCTCAAAAGCAGAGTGTGTTTCTTGTAAGGCGAGATAGCGTTTGCTTCTTAGACCTAAATGGAGATGAATCACATGCAGTTTCTGGTCCTACAAGCAAGAGTTGTTTTCTGGTAAGAAGAGTCATTATTGCGCTCCCATTGCCATACACAGGGCAAATAGCACTGGTGTCTGTTCCCAGCATGTGCAGTGTATTTGACTGAAGAGGGTATACTGTTCTTGTCAGTTTCCTAAGCTGAATTGAACTAGATATGGCCGTGTGTGTAGGAAGTACACTTCTTTTGTTCTGTGCAAGCTCACTGTTCTGGCCTTATAGGAAACACAGTAGCGTAGCAGAGTGCTCTTTTCTCAAAAGCAGAGTGTGTTTCTTGTAAGGCAAGCTAGTGGTTGTTTCCAAGTCCTAAATGGCATTGAATCACATGCAGTTTCTGTCCCTACGAGCAATAGATGTTTTCTGGTAAGAAGAGTCACTATTGCGCTCCCATTGTCATACACAGGGCAAATAGCACTCGCGTCTGTTCCCAGCAAGTACAGTGTATTGGACTGAAGAGGAGCTACTGTTCTTTTCAGTTTCCTCAGCAGAGTTGAACTAGATATGGCCCGTGTGTGTAGGAAGCACAGTTCTTTGTTCTGAGCAAGCTCACTGTTCTGGCCCTATAGGAAACACAGTAGAGTAGAAGTGTGCCCTTTTCTCAAAAGTAGAGTATGTTTCTTGTAAGGCGAGCTAGTGTTTGTTTCCCACTCCTATATGGAGTTGAATCACATGCAGTTTCTGGTATTAAGAGCAATAGTTGTTTTCTGGTAAGAAGAGTCACTATTGCGCTCCCATTGTCATACACAGGGCAAATAGCACTGGCGTCTTCCTAGCAAGTACAGTGTATTGGACTGAAGAGGAGCTACTGTTCTTGTCAGTTTCCTAAGCAGAGTTGTACCAGATATGGCCCGTGTGTGTAGGAAGCACAGTTCTTTTGTTCTGAGCAAGCTCACTGTTCGGACCCCATAGGAAACACAGTAGAGTAGAAGAGTGCTCTTTTCTCAAAAGCAGAGTGTGTTTCTGGTAAGGAGAGCTAGCGTTTGTTTCCCAGTCCTAAATGGAGTTGAATCACATGCACTTTCAGGTCCTACGAGCAAGAGTTGTTTTCTTTTAAGGAAAGTCATTATTGCGCTCCCATTGCCATACATAGTGCACATTCCACTCGCGTCTGTTCCCAGCAAGTACAGTGTATTGGACTGAAGAGGAGCTACTGTTCTTGTCAGTTCCCTAAGCAGAGTTGAACTAGATATTGCCCGTGTGTGTAGGAATCACAGTTCTTTTGTTCTGAGCAAGCTCACTGTTCGGACATCATAGGAAACACAGTAGAGTAGAAGAGTGCTCTTTTCTCAAAAGCAGAGTGTGTTTCTTGTAAGGCGAGCTAGCGTTTGTTTCCCAGTCCTAAATGGAGTTGAATCACATGCAGTTTCTGGTCCTACGAGCAAGAGTTTTTTCTGGTAATAAGAGTCACTATTGCGCTCCCATTGTCATACTCAGGGCAAATAGCACTGGCCTCTGTTCCCAGCATGTACAGTGTATTGGACTGAAGAGGAGCTACTGTTCTTGTCAGTTCCCTAAGCAGAGTTGAACTAGATATTGCCCGTGTGTGTAGGAATCACAGTTCTTTTGTTCTGAGCAAGCTCACTGTTCTGGCCCTATAGGAAACACAGTAGTGTAGAAGAGTGCTCTTTCCTCAAAAGCAGAGTGTGTTTCTTGTAAGGCGAGCTAGCATTTGTTTCCCAGTCCTAAATGGAGTTGAATGACATGCAGTTTCTGGTCCTATGAGCAAGAGTTTTTTTCTGGTAAGAAGAGTCACTATTGCGCTCCCATTGCCATACACAGTGCAAATAGCACTCGCGTCTGCTCCCAGCAAGTACAGTGTATTGGATTTAAGAGGAGCTACTGTTCTTGTCAGTTTCCTAAGCAGACTTGAACTAGATATGGCCCGTGTGTGTAGGAAGCACAGTTCATTTGTTCTGAGCAAGCTCACTGTTCGGACCCCATAGGAAACACAGTAGAGTAGAAGAGTACTCTTTTCTCAAAAGCAGAGTGTGTTTCTTGTAAGGCGAGCTAGATTTTGTTTCCCAGTCGTAAATGAAGTTGAATCACAAGCAGTTTCTGGTCCTACTAGTAGAGTTGTTTTTTGGTAAGAAGAGTCACTATTGCGCTCCCTTTGCCATACACAGTGCAAATAGCACTCGCGTCTGTTTCCAGCAAGTACAGTGTATTGGACTTGTCATTTTCCTAAGCAGAGGTGAACTAGATATGGCCCGTGTGTGTAGGAAGCACAGTTCTTTTGTTCTGAGCAAGCTCACTGTTCGGACACCATAGGAAACACAGTAGAGTAGAAGAGTGCTCATTTCTCAAAAGCAGAGTGTGTTTCTTGTAAGGCGAGCTAATGTTTGTTTCCCAGTCCTAAAAGGAGTTGAATGACATGCAGTTTTTGGTTCTACGAGCAAGAGTTGTTTTCTGGTAAGAAGAGTCACTATTGTGCTCCCATTGCCATACACAGTGCAAATAGCACTCGATTCTGTTCCCAGCAAGTACAGTGTATTGGACTGAAGAGGAGCTACTGTTCTTCTCAGTTTCCTAATCAGAGTTGAACTAGATATGGCCCGTGAGTGTAGGAAGCGCAGTTCTTTTGTTCTGAGAAACCTCACTTTTTGGACCCCATAGGAAACACAGAGGAGTAGAAAAGTGCTCTTTTCTCAAAAGCAGAGTATGTTTCTTGTAAGGCGAGCTGGCATTTGTTTCCCAGTCATAATGGAGTTGAATCACATGCAGTTTCTGGTCCTACAAGCAAGAGTTGTTTTCTGGTAAGAAGAGTCACTATTGCCCTCCCATTGTCATACACAGTGCAAATAGCACTGGCGTCTGATCCCAGCATGTACAGTGTATTGGACTGAAGAGGATCTACTGTTCTTGTCAGTTTCCTAAGCAGAATTGAACTAGATACGGCCATGTGTGTAGGAAGCACAGTTATTTTGTTCTGAGCAAGCTCACTGTTCTGGCCCTATAGGAAACACAGTAGAGTAGAAGAGTGCTCTTTTCTCAAAAGCAGAGTGTGTTTCTTGTAAGGTGAGCTAGCGTTTGTTTCCCACCCCTAAATGGAGTTGAATCACATGCAGTTTTTGGTCATACGAGCAAGAGTTGTTTTCTGGTAAGGAAAGTCACTATTGCGCTCCCTTTGCCATACACAGCACAAATAGCACCTACGTCTGTTCTAAGCAAGTACAGTGTATTGGACTGAAGAGGAGCTACTGTTCTTGTCAGTTTCCTAAGCAGAGTTGAACTAGATATAGCCCGTGTGTATAGGAAGCCCAGTTCTTTTGTTCTGAGCAAGCTCACTGTGCGGACCCCATAGGAAACTCAGTGTTCTTTTCTCAAAAGCAGAGTGTGTTTCTTGTAAGGCGAGATAGCGTTTGCTTCCCAGACCTAAATGGAGATGAATCACATGCAGTTTCTGGTTCTAAGAGCAAGAGTTGTTTTCTGGTAAGAAGAGTCACTATTGCGCTCCCATTGCCATACACAGGGCAAATAGCACTGGTGTCTGTTCCCAGCATGTACAGAGTATTGGACTGAAGAGGAGCTACTGTTCTTGTCAGTTTCCTAGGCATAGTTGAACTAGATATGGCCCCTGTGTGTAGGAAGCACAGTTCTTTTGTTCTGAGCAAGTTCACTGTTCTGGCCCTTTAGGAAACACAGTAGAGTAGAAGAGTGCTCTTTTCTCAAAAGCAGAGTGTGTTTCTTGTAAGGCGAGCTAGCGTTTTTTTCCCAGTCTTAAATGGAGTTGAGTCACATGCAGTTTCTTGTCCTACCAGCAAGAGTTGTTTTCTGGTAAGGAAAGTCACTATTGCCCTCCCTTTGGCATACACAGTGCAAATAGCCCTCGCGTCTGCTTCCAGCAAGTACAGTGTATTGGACTGAAGAGGAGCTACTGTTCTTGTCAGTTTCGTAAGCAGAGTTGAACTAGATATGGCCCGTGTGTAGGAAGCACAGTTCTTTTGTTCTGAGCAAGCTCACTGCTCGGACCCCATAGGAAACACAGTAGAGTAGAAGAGTGCTCTTTTCTCAAAAGCAGAGTGTGTTTCTTGTAAGGCGAGCTAGCATTTGTTTCCCAGTCCTAAATGGAGTTGAATTACATGCAGTTTTTGGTCCTACCAGCAAGAGTTGTTTTCTGGTAATGAAAGTCACTATTGTGCTCCCTTTGCCATACACAGTGCAAATAGCACTCGCGTCTGTTTCCAGCAAGTACAGTGTATTGGACTGAAGAGGAGCTACTGTTCTTGTCAGTTTCGTAAGCAGAGTTGAACTAGATATGGATCGTGTGTGTAGGAAGCACAGTTCTTTTGTTCTGAGCAAGCTCACTGTTCGGAACACATAGGAAACACAGTAGAGTAGAAGAGTGCTCTTTTCTCAAAAGCAGAGTGTGTTTCTTGTAAGGCGAGCTAGCGTTTGTTTCCCAGTCCTAAATGGAGTTGAATCACATGCAGTTTCTGGTCCTACGAGCAAGAGTTTTTTCTGGTAAGAAGAGTCACTATTGCGCTCCCATTGCCATACACAGTGCAAATAGCACTGGCATCTGTACCCAGCATGTACAGTGTATTCAACTGAAGAGGAGCTTCTCTTCTTGTCAGTTTCGTAAGCAGAAATGAACTAGATATGGCCCGTGTGTGTAGGAAGCACAGTTCTTTTGTTCTGAGCAAGCTCACTGTTCTGGCCCTATAGGAAACACATTAGAGTAGAAGAGTGCTCTTTTCTCAAAAGCAGAGTGTGTTTCTTGTAAGGCGTGCTAGCGTTTGTTTCCCAGTCCTAAATGGAGTTGAATCACATGCAGTTTCTGGTCCTACGAGCAAGAGTTGTTTTCTGGTAAGAAGAGTCACTATTGCGCTCCCATTGCCATACATAGTACAAATAACACTCGCGTCTGTTTCCAGCAAGTACAGTGTATTGGTCTGAAGAGGAGCTACTGTTCTTGTCAGTTTCCTAAGCAGAGTTGAACTAGATATGGCCCATGTGTGTAAAATTCACAGTTCTTTTGTTCTGAGCAAGCTCACTGTTCGAACCCCATAGGAAACACAGTAGAGTAGAAGAGTGCTCTTCTCTCAAAAGCCGAGTGTGTTTAGTGTAAGGCCACCTAGCGTTTGCTTCCCAGTCCTAAATGGAGTTGAATCACATGCAGTTTCTGGTCCTAAGAGCAAGAGTTGTTTTCTGGTAAGAAGAGTCACTATTGCGCTCCCATTGCCATACACAGTGCAAATAGCACTCGCGTCTGCTCCCAGCAAGTACAGTGTATTGGATTGAAGAGGAGCTACTGTTCTTGTCAGTTTCCTAAGCAGACTTGAACTAGATATGGCCCGTGTGTGTAGGAAGCACAGTTCATTTGTTCTGAGCAAGCTCACTGTTCGGACCCCATAGGAAACACAGTAGAGTAGAAGAGTACTCTTTTCTCAAAAGCAGAGTGTGTTTCTTGTATGGCGAGCTAGCTTTTGTTTCCCAGTCGTAAATGAAGTTGAATCACAAGCAGTTTCTGGTCCTACTAGTAGAGTTGTTTTTTGGTAAGAAGAGTCACTATTGCGCTCCCTTTGCCATACACAGTGCAAATAGCACTCGCGTCTGTTTCCAGCAAGTACAGTGTATTGGACTTGTCATTTTCCTAAGCAGAGTTGAACTAGATATGGCCCGTGTGTGTAGGAAGCACAGTTCTTTTGTTCTGAGCAAGCTCACTGTTCGGACACCATAGGAAACACAGTAGAGTAGAAGAGTGCTCATTTCTGAAAAGCAGAGTGTGTTTCTTGTAAGGCGAGCTAATGTTTGTTTCCCAGTCCTAAAAGGAGTTGAATGACATGCAGTTTTTGGTTCTACGAGCAAGAGTTGTTTTCTGGTAAGAAGAGTCACTATTGTGCTCCCATTGCCATACACAGTGCAAATAGCACTCGATTCTTTTCCAGCAAGTACAGTGTATTGGACTGAAGAGGAGCTACTGTTCTTGTCAGTTTCCTAATCAGAGTTGAACTAGATATGTCCCCTGTGTGTAGGAAGCGCAGTTCTTTTGTTCTGAGAAACCTCACTTTTTGGACCCCATAGGAAACACAGTAGAGTAGAAAAGTGCTCTTTTCTCAAAAGAAGAGTGTGTTTCTTGTAAGGCGAGCTGGCATTTGTTTCCAAGTCCTAAATGGAGTTGAATCACATGCAGTTTCTGGTCCTACAAGCAAGAGTTGTTTTCTGGTAAGAAGAGTCACTATTGCGCTCCCATTGTCATACACAGGGCAAATAGCACTGGTGTCTGTTCCCAGCATGTACAGTGTATTGGACTGAAGAGGATCTACTGTTCTTGTCAGTTTCCTAAGCAGAATTGAACTAGATACGGCCATGTGTGTAGGAAGCACAGTTCTTTTGTTCTGAGCAAGCTCACTGCTCTGGCCCTATAGGAAACACAGTAGAGTAGAAGAGTGCTCTTTTCTCAAAAGCAGAGTGTGTTTCTTGTAAGGTGAGCTAGCGTTTGTTTCCCACCCCTAAATGGAGTTGAATCACATGGAGTTTTTGGTCATACGAGCAAGAGTTGTTTTCTGGTAAGGAAAGTCACTATTGTGCTCCCTTTGCCATACACAGCACAAATAGCACTCACATCTGTTCCCAGCAAGTACAGTGTATTGGACTGAAGAGGAGCTACTGTTCTTGTCAGTTTCCTAAGCAGAATTGAACTAGATATGGCCCGTGTGTATAGGAACCCCAGTTCTTTTGTTCTGAGCAAGCTCACTGTGCGGACCCCATAGGAAACTCAGTGCTCTTTTCTCAAAAGCAGAGTGTGTTTCTTGTAAGGCGAGATTGCGTTTGCTTCCCAGACCTAAATGGAGATGAATCACATGCAGTTTCTGGTCCTACAAGCAAGAGTTGTTTTCTGGTAAGAAGAGTCACTATTGTGCTCTCATTGCCATACACAGGGCAAATAGAACTGGTGTCTGTTCCCAGCATGTACAGAGTATTGGACTGAAGAGGAGCTACTGTTCTCGTCAGTTTCCTAGGCAGAGTTGAACTAGATATGGCCCCTGTGTGTAGGAAGCACAGTTCTTTTGTTCTGAGCAAGTTCACTGTTCTGGCCCTGTAGGAAACACAGTAGAGTAGAAGAGTGCTCTTTTCTCAAAAGCACAGTGTGTTTCTTGTAAGGCGAGCTAGTGTTTTTTTCCCAGTCTTAAATGGAGTTGAGTCACATGCAGTTTCTGGTCCTACCAGCAAGAGTTGTTTTCTGGTAAGGAAAGTCACTATTGCCCTCCCTTTGCCATACACAGTGCAAATAGCACTCGCGTCTGCTTCCAGCAAGTACAGTGTATTGGACTGAAGAGGAGCTACTGTTCTTGTCAGTTTCGTAAGCAGAGTTGAACTAGATATGGCCCGTGTGTGTAGGAAGCACAGTTCTTTTGTTCTGAGCAAGCTCACTGCTCGGACCCCATAGGAAACACAGTAGAGTAGAAGAGTGCTCTTTTCTCAAAAGCAGAGTGTGTTTCTTGTAAGGCGAGCTAGCGTTTGTTTCCCAGTCCTAAATGGAGTTGAATTACATGCAGTTTTTGGTCCTACCAGCAAGAGTTGTTTTCTGGTAAGGAATGTCATTATTGTGCTCCCATTGCCATACACAGTGCAAATAGCACTCACGTCTGTTCCCAGCAAGTACAGTGTATTGGACTGAAGAGGAGCTACTGTTCTTGTCAGTTTCCTAAGCAGAGTTGAACTAGATATGGCCCTTGTGTGTAGGAAGCACAGTTCTTTTGTTCTGAGCAACCTCACTGTTCTGACACCATATGAAACACAGTAGAGTAGAAGAGTGCTTTTTTCTCAAAAGCAGAGTGTGTTTCTTGTAAGGCAAGCTAGCGTTTGTTTCCCAATCCTAAATGGATTTGAATCACATGCAGGTTCTGGTCCTACGAGCAAGAGCTTTTTCTGGTAATAAGAGTCACTATTGCGCTCCCATTGTCATACTCAGGGCAAATAGCACTGGCCTCTGTTCCCTGAATGTACAGTGTATTGGACTGAAGAGGATCTACTGTTCTTGTCAGGTTCCTAAGCAGAGTTGAACTAGATATGGCCCATGTGTGTAGGAAGCACAGTTCTTTTGTATTCAGCAAGCTCACTGTTCTGGCCCTATAAGAAATACAGTAGAGTAGAAGAGTGCTCTTTCCTCAAAAGCAGAGTGTGTTTCTTGTAAGGCGAGCTAGGGTTTGTTTCCCAGTCCTAAATAGAGTTGAATCACATGCAGTTTCAAGTCCTATGAGCAAGAGTTTTTTTCTGGTAAGAAGAGTCACTATTGCGCTCCCATTGCCATACACAGTGCAAATACCACTGGCATCTGTACCCAGCATGTACAGTGTATTGGACTGAAGAGGATCTACTGTTCTTGTCAGTTTCATAAGCAGAATTGAACTAGATATGGCCCATGTGTGTAGGAAGCACAGTTCTTTTGTTCTGAGCAAGCTCACTGTTCTGGCCCTATAGGAAACACAGTAGAGTAGAAGAGTGCTCTTTTCTCAAAAGCAGAGTGTGTTTCTTGTAAGGCGTGCTAGCGTTTGTTTCCCAGTCCTAAATGGCGTTGAATCACATGCAGTTTCTGGTCCTACGAGCAAGAGTTGTTTTCGGGTAAGAAGAGTCACTATTGCGCTCCCATTGCCATACATAGTACAAAAAACACTCGCGTCTGTTTTCAGCAAGTACAGTGTATTGGTCTGAAGAGCAGCTACTGTTCTTGTCAGTTTCTTAAGGGGAGTTGAACTAGATATGGCCCGTGTGTGTAGGAAGCACAGTTCTTTTCTTCTGAGCAAGCTCACTGTTCGGACACCATAGGAAACACAGTAGAGTAGAAGAGTGCTCTTTTCTCAAAAGCAGAGTGCGTTTCTTGTAAGGCGAGCTACCGTTTGTTTACCAGTCCTAAATGGAGTTGAGTCACATGCAGTTTTTGGTCCTACGAGCAAGAGTAGTTTTCTGGTAAGAAGAGTCACTATTGGGTTCCCATTGCCATACACTTTACAAACTGTACTCGCGTCTGTTCCCAGCATGTACAGTGTATTGGACTGAAAAGGATCTATTGTTCTTGTCAGTTTCCTAAGCAGAATTGATCTAGATATGTCCATGTATGCAGGAAGCACAGTTCTTTTGTTCTGAGCAAGCTCTCTGTTCTGGCCCTGTAGGAAACACAGTAGAGTAGAAGAGTGCTGTTTTATCAAAAGCAGAGTGTATTTCTTGTAAGGCGAGCTAGCGTTTGTTTCCCAGACCTAAATGGAGTTGAATTACATGCAGTTTTTGGTCCTACCAGCAAGAGTTGTTTTCTGGTAAGGAAAGTCACTATTGTGCTCCCTTTGCCATACACAGTGCAAATAGCACTGGCGTCTCTTTCCAGCAAGTACAGTGTATTGGACTGAAGAGGAGCTACTGTTCTTGTCAGTTTCCTAAGCAGAGTTGAACTAGATATGGCCCGTGTGTGTAGGAAGCACAGTTCTTTTGTTCTGAGCAAGCTCCCTGTTCGGACCCCATAGGAAACACAGTAGAGTAGAAGAGTGCTCTTTTCTCAAAAGCAGAGAGTGTTTCTTGCAAGGCGAGCTAGCGTTTGTTTCCCAGTCCTAAATGGAGTTGAATCACATGCAGTTTCTGGTCCTATGAGCAAGAGTTGTTTTCTGGTAAGGAAAGTCATTATTGCGCTCCCATTGCCATACATAGTGCAAATAGCACTCGCGTTTGTTCCCACCAAGTACAGTGTATTGGACTGAAGAGGAGCTACTGTTCTTGTCAGTTTCCTAAGCAGAGTTGAACTAGATATTGCCCGTGTGTGTAGGAAGCACAGTTCTTTTGTTCTGAGCAAGCTCACTGTTCGGACCCCATAGGAAACAGAGTAGATTAGAAGAGTGCTCTTTTCTCAAAAGCAGAGTGTGTTTCTTGTAAGGCGAGCTAGCGTTTGTTTCCCAGTCCTAAATGGAGTTGAATCACATGCAGTTTCTGGTCCTAAGAGCAAGAGTTGTTTTCTGGTAAGAAGAGTCACTATTGCGCTCCCATTGCCATACACAGTGCAAATAGCACTCGCGTCTGCTCTCAGCAAGTACAGTGTATTGGATTGAAGAGGAGCTACTGTTCTTGTCAGTTTCCTAAGCAGACTTGAACTAGATATGGCCCGTGTGTGCAGGAAGCACAGTTCATTTGTTCTGAGCAAGCTCACTGTTCGGACCCTATAGGAAACACAGTAGAGTAGAAGAGTACTCTTTTCTCAAAAGCAGAGTGTGTTTATTGTACGGCGAGCTAGCTATTGTTTCCCAGTAGCAAATGAAGTTGAATCACAAGCAGTTTCTGGTCCTAAAAGCAAAAGTTGTTTTCTGGTAAGAAGAGTCACTATTGCGCTCCCATTGTCATACACAGGGCAAATAGCACTGGCGTCTGTTCTGAGCATGTACAGTGTATTGGACTGAAGAGGATCTACTGTTCTTGTCAGTTTCCTATGCAGAATTGAACTAGATACGGCCATGTGTGTAGGAAGCACAGTTCTTTTGTTCTGAGCAAGCTCACTCTTCTGGCCCTATAGGAAACACAGTAGAGTAGAAGAGTGCTCTTTTCTCAAAAGCAGAGTGTTTTTCTTGTAAGGTGAGCTAGCGTTTGTTTCCCACCCCTAAATGGAGTTGAATCACATGCAGTTTTTGGTCATACGAGCAAGAGTTGTTTTCTGGTAAGGAAAGTCACTTTGCGCTCCCTTTGCCATACACAGCATAAATAGCACTCACATCTGTTCCCATCAAGTACAGTGTATTGGACTGAAGAGGAGCTACTGTTCTTGTCAGTTTCCTAAGCAGAGTTGAACTAGATATGGCCCGTGTGTATAGGAAGCACAGTTCTTTTGTTCTGAGCAAGCTCACTGTGCGGGCCCCATTGGAAACTCAGTGCTCTTTTCTCAAAAGCAGAGTGTGTTTCTTGTAAGGCGAGATAGCGTTTGCTTCTTAGACCTAAATGGAGATGAATCACATGCAGTTTCTGGTCCTACAAGCAAGAGTTGTTTTCTGGTAAGAAGAGTCATTATTGTGCTCCCATTGCCATACACAGGGCAAATAGCACTGGTGTCTGTTCCCAGCATGTGCAGTTTATTTGACTGAAGAGGGTATACTGTTCTTGTCAGTTTCCTAAGCTGAATTGAACTAGATATGGCCGTGTGTGTAGGAAGTACACTTCTTTTGTTCTGTGCAAGCTCACTGTTCTGGCCATATAGGAAACACAGTAGAGTAGAAGAGTGCTCTTTTCTCAAAAGCAGAGTGTGTATCTTGTAAGGCGAGCTAGCACTTTTTTCCCAGTCCTAAATGGAGTTGAATCACATGCAGTTTCTGGTCCTACGAGCAAGAGTTGTTTTCTGGTAAGGAAAGTCATTATTGCGCTCCCTTTGCCATACATAGTGCAAATAGCACTGGCGTCTTTTCCCTGCATGTACAGAGTATTGGACTGAAGAGGAGCTACTGTTCTTGTCAGTTTCCTAGGCAGAGTTGAACTAGATATGGCCCCTGTGTGTAGGAAGCACAGTTCTTTTGTTCTGAGCAAGTTCACTGTTCTGGCCCTGTAGGAAACACAGTAGAGAAGAAGAGTGCTCTTTTCTCAAAAGCAGAGTGTGTTTCTTGTAAGGCGAGCTAGCGTTTTTTTCCCAGTCTTAAATGGAGTTGAGTCACATGCAGTTTCTGGTCCTACCAGCAAGAGTTGTTTTCTGGTAAGGAAAGTCACTATTGCCCTCCCTTTGCCATACACAGTGCAAATAGCACTCGCGTCTGCTTCCAGCATGTACAGAGTATTGGACTTAAGAGGAGCTACTGTTCTTGTCAGTTTCCTAAGCAGAGTTGAACTAGATATGGCCCGTGTGCGTAGGAAGCACAGTTCTTTTGTTCTGAGCAAGTTCATTGTTCTGGCCCTATAGGAAACACAGTAGAGTAGAAGAGCGCTCTTTTCTCAAAAAGCAGAGTGCGTTTCTTGTAAGACGAGCTAGCGTTTCTTTCCCAGTCCTAAATGGAGTTGTGTCACATGCAGTTTCTGGTCCTACGAGCAAGAGTTGTTTTCTGATAAGAAGAATCACTACTGTGCTCCTATTGTCATACACAGGGCAAATAGCACTGGTGTCTGTTCCCAGCATGTGCATTGTATATGACTGAAGAGGGTACACTGTTCTCATCAGTTTCCTAAGCAGAATTGAACTAGATATGGCCCGTGTGTGTAGGAAGCACAGTCCTTTTGTTCTGAGCAAGATCACAGTTCTGGCCATAGAGGAAACACTGTAGAGTAGAAGAGTGCTCTTTTCTCAAAAGCAGAGTGTGTTTCTTGTGAGCAGAGCTAGCGTTTTTTTCCCAGTCCTATATGGAGTTGAATCACATGCAGTTTCTGGTACTAAGAGCATAGGTTGTTTTCTGGTAAGAAGAGTCACTATTGCACTCGCATTGTCATACACAGGGCAAATAGCACTGGCGTCTATTCCTAGCAAGTACAGTGTATTGGACTGAAGAGGAGCTACTGTTCTTGTCAGTTTCCTAAGCAGAGTTGTTCCAGATATGGCCCGTGTGTGTAGGAAGCACAGTTCTTTTGTTCTGAGCAAGCTTACTGTTTGGACCCCATAGGAAACACCGTAGAGTAGAAGAGTGCCCTTTTATCAAAAGCAGAGTGTGTTTCTTGAAAGGCAAGCTAGAGTTTGTTTCCCAGTCAGAAATGGAGTTGAATCCCATGCAGTTTCTGGTCCTACATGCAAGAGCTTTTTCTGGTAAGAAGAGTCACTATTGCGCTCCCATTGCCATACACACTGCAAATAGCACTGGCGTCTGTTCCCAGCAAGTACAGCATATTGGACTGAAGAGGATCTACTGTTCTTTTCAGTTTCCTAAGCAGAGTTGAACTAGATATGGCCCGTGTGTGTAGGAAGCACAGTTCTTTGTTCTGAGCAAGCTCACTGTTCTGGCCCTATAGGAAACACAGTAGAGTAGAAGAGTGCTCTTTTCTCAAAAGCAGAGTGTGTTTCTTGTAAGGCGAGCTAGCGTTTGTTTCCCAGTCCTAAAAGGAGTTGAGTCACATGCAGTTTTTGGTCCTACGAGCAAGAGTTGTTTTCTGGTAAGAAGAGTCACTATTGTGCTCGCATTGTCATACACAGGGCAAATGCACTGGCGTCTGTTCCGAGCATGTACAGTGTATTGGACTGAAGAGGAGCTACTGTTCTTGTCAGTTTCGTAAGCAGAATTGAACTAGATATGGCCCGTGTGTATAGGAAGCACAGTTCTTTTGTTCTGAGCAAGCTCACTGTGCGGACCCGATAGGAAACTCAGTGCTCTTTCTCAAAAGCAGAGTGTGTTTCTTCTAAGGCGAGATAGCGTTTGCTTCCCAGACATAAATGGAGATGAATCACATGCAGTTTCTGGTCCTACAAACAAGAGTTGTTTTCTGGTAAGAAGAGTCACTATTGTGCTCGCATTGTCATACACAGGCAAGGGCACTGGCATCTGTTCCGAGCATGTACAGTGTATTGGACTGAAGAGGATCTACTGTTCTTGTCAGTTTCATAGGCAGAGTTGAACTGGATTTGGCCCGTGTGTGTAGGAAGCACAGTTCTTTTGTTCTGAGCAAGCTCACTGTTCTGGCCCTATAGGAAACACAGTAGCGTAGCAGAGTGCTCTTTTCTCAAAAGCAGAGTGTGTTTCTTGTAAGGCGAGCTAGTGGTTGTTTCCAAGTCCTAAATGGCATTGAATCACATGCAGTTTCTGTCCCTACGAGCAATAGATGTTTTCTGGTAAGAAGAGTCACAATTGTGCTCCCATTGTCATACACAGGGCAAATAGCACTCGCGTCTGTTCCCAGCAAGTACAGTGTATTGGACTGAAGAGGAGCTACTGTTCTTTTCACTTTCCTCAGCAGAGTTGAACTAGATATGGCCCGTGTGTGTAGGAAGCACAGTTCTTTGTTCTGAGCAAGCTCACTGTTCTGGCCCTATAGGAAACACAGTAGAGTAGAAGTGTGCCCTTTTCTCAAAAGCAGAGTATGTTTCTTGTAAGGCGAGCTAGCGTTTGTTTCCCACTCCTATATGGAGTTGAATCACATGCAGTTTGTGGTATTAAGAGCAAGAGTTGTTTTCTGGTAAGAAGAGTCACTATTGTGCTCCCATTTCCATACACAGTGCAAATACCACTGGCATCTGTACCCAGCATGTACAGTGTATTGGACTGAAGAGCATCTACTGTTCTGGTCAGTTTCGTAAGCAGAATTGAACTAGATATGGCCCGTGTGTGTAGGAAGCACATTTCTTTTGTTCTGAGCAAGCTCACTGTTCTGGCCCTATAGGAAACACAGTAGAGTAGAAGAGTGCTCTTTTCTCAAAAGCAGAGTGTGTTTCTTGTAAGGCATGCTAGCGTTTGTTTCCCAGTCCTAAATGGAGTTGAATCACATGCAGTTTCTGGTCCTACGAGCAAGAGTTGTTTTCTGGTAAGAAGAGTCACTATTGTGCTCCCATTGCCATACATAGTACAAAAAACACTCGCGTCTGTTTTCAGCAAGTACAGTGTATTGGTCTGAAGAGAAGCTACTGTTCTTGTCAGTTTCCTAAGCAGAGTTGAACTAGATATGGCCCATGTGTGTAAAAAGCACAGTTCTTTTGTTCTGAGCAAGCTCACTGTTCGGACCCCAAAGTTAACACAGTAGAGTAGAAGAGTGCTCTTTTCTCAAAAGCAGAGTGTGTTTCTTGTAAGGTGAGCTAGCGTTTGTTTCCCACCCCTAAATGGAGTTGAATCACATGCAATTTTTGGTCATAGGAGCAAGAGTTGATTTCTGGTAAGGAAAGTCACTATTGCGCTCCCTTTGCCATACACAGCACAAATAGCACTCACGTCTGTTCCCAGCAAGTACAGTGTATTGGACTGAAGAGGAGCTACTGTTCTTGTCAGTTTCCTAAGCAGAGTTGAACTAGATATGGCGCGTGTGTATAGGAAGCACAGTTCCTTTGTTCTGAGCAAGCTCACTTTGCGAACCCCATAGGAAACTCAGTGCTCTTTCTCAAAAGCAGAGTGTGTTTCTTGTAAGGCGAGATAGCGTTTGCTTCCCAGACATAAATGGAGATGAATCACATGCAGTTTCTGGTCCTACAAGCAAGAGTTGTTTTCTGGTAAGAAGAGTCACTATTGTGCTCGCATTGCCATACACAGTGCAAACAGCACTCGCGTCGGTTCCCAGCAAGTACAGTGTATTGGACTGAAGAGGAGCTACTGTTCTTGTCAGTTTCCTAATCAGAGTTGAACTAGATATGGCCGTGTGTGTAGGAAGCGCAGTTCTTTTGTTCTGAGCAAGCTCACTGTTTGGACCCCATAGGAAACACAGTAGAGTAGAAAAGTGCTCTTTTCTCAAAAGCAGAGTGTGTTTCTTGTAAGGCAAGCTGGCATTTGTTTCCCAGTCCTAAATGGAGTTGAATCATATGCAGTTTCTGGTCCTACAAGCAAGAGTTGTTTTCTGGTAAGAAGAGTCACTATTGCCCTCCCATTGTCATACACAGGGCAAATAGCACTGGCGTCTGTTCCCAGCTAGTACAGTGTATTGGACTGAAGAGGATCTACTGTTCTTGTCAGTTTCCTAAGCAGAATTGAACTAGATACGGCCATGTGTGTAGGAAGCACAGTTCTTTTGTTCTGAGCAAGCTCACTGTTCTGGCCCTATAGGAAACACAGTAGAGTAGAAGAGTGCTCTTTTCTCAAAAGCAGAGTGTGTTTCTTGTAAGGTGAGCTAGCGTTTGTTTCCCACCCATAAACGGATTTGAATCACATGCAGTTTTTGGTCATACGAGCAAGAGTTGTTTTCTGGTAAGGAAAGTCACTATTGCGCTCCCTTTGCCATACACAGCACAAATAGCACTCACGTCTGTTCCCAGCAAGTACAGTGTATTGGACTGAAGAGGAGCTACTGTTCTTGTCAGTTTCCTACGCAGCTTTGAACTAATTATGGCCCGTGTGTGTAGGAAGCACAGTTCTTTTGTTCTGAGCAAGCTCACTGTTCGGACACCATAGGAAACACAGTAGAATAGAAGAGTGCTCTTTTCTCAAAAGCAGAGTGTGTTTCTTGTAAGGCGAGCTAACATTTGTTTCCCAGTCCTAAAAGGAGTTGAATGACATGCAGTTTTTGGTTCTACGAGCAAGAGTTGTTTTCTGGTAAGAAGAGTCACTATTGCGCTCCCATTGCCATACACAGTGCAAATAGCACTTGATTCTGTTCCCAGCAAGTACAGTGTATTGGACTGAAGAGGAGCTACTGTTCTTGTTAATTTCCTAATCAGAGTTGAACTAGATATGGCCCGTGTGTGTAGGAAGCACAGTTCTTTTGTTCTAAGAATCCTCACTGTTTGGACCCCATAGGAAACACAGTAGAGTGAAAAGTGCTCTTTTCTCAAAAGCAGAGTGTGTTTCTTGTAAGGCGAGCTGGCATTTGTTTCCCAGTCCTAAATGGAGTTGAATCACATGCAGTTTCTTGTCCTACAAGCAAGAGTTGTTTTCTGGTAAGAAGAGTCACTATTGCCCTCCTATTGTCATACACAGGGCAAATAGCACTGGCGTCTGTTCCCAGCTAGTACAGTGTATTGGACTGAAGAGGATCTACTGTTCTTGTCAGTTTCCTAAGCAGAATTGAACTAGATAAGGCCATGTGTGTAGGAAGCACAGTTCTTTTGTTCTGAGCAAGCTCACTGTTCTGGCCCTATAGAAACACAGTAGAGTAGAAGAGTGCTCTTTTCTCAAAAGCAGAGTGTGTTTATTGTAAGGTGAGCTAGCGTTTGTTTCCCACCCCTAAATGGAGTTGAATCACATGCAGTTTTTGGTCATACGAGCAAGAGTTGTTTTCTGGTAAGGAAAGTCACTATTGTGCTCGCTTTGCCATACACAGCACAAATAGCACTCACGTCTGTTACCAGCAAGTACAGTATATTGGACTGAAGAGGAGCTACTGTTCTTGTCAGTTTCCTACGCAGCTTTGAACTAATTATGGCCCGTGTGTGTAGGAAGCACAGTTCTTTTGTTCTGAGCAAGCTCACTGTTCGGACACCATAGGAAACACAGTAGAGTAGAAGAGTGCTCTTTTCTCAAAAGCAGAGTGTGTTTCTTGTAAGGTGAGCTAGCGTTTGTTTCCCAGTCCTAAATGGAGTTCAAATACACATGCAGTTTCTGGTCCTATGAGCTAGAGTTGTTTTCTGGTAAGAAGAGTCACTATTGCGCTCCATTTGACATACACAGTGCAAATAGCACTCGCGTCTGTTCCCAGCATGTACAGTATATTGGACTGAAGAGGATCTACTGTTCTTGTCAGTTTCCTAATCAGAGTTGAACTAGATATGGCCTGTGTGTGTACGAAGCACAGTTCTTTTGTTCTGAGAAACCTCACTGTTTGGACCGCATAGGAAACACAGTAGAGTAGAAAAGTGCTCTTTTCTCAAAAGCAGAATGTGTTTCTTGTAAGGCGAGCTGGCATTTGTTTCCCAGTCCTAAATGGAGTTGAATCACATGCAGTTTCTGGTCCTACAAGCAAGAGTTGTTTTCTGGTAAGAAGAGTCACTATTGCCCTCCCATTGTCATACACAGTGCAAATAGCACTGGCGTCTGTTCCCAGCATGTACAGTGTATTGCACTGAAGAGGATCTACTGTTCTTGTCAGTTTCCTAAGCAGAATTGCACTAGATATGGCCATGTGTGCAGTAAATATAGTTCTTTTGTTCTGAGCAAGCTCACTGTTGGGACCCCATAGGAAACACAGTAGAGTAGAAGAGTGCTATTTTCTCAAAAACAGAGTGTGTTTCTTGTAAGACGAGCTAGTGTTTTTTTCCCAGTCCTAAATGAAGTTGAATCACATGCAGTTACTGGTACTAAGAGCAAGAGTTGTTTTCTGGTAAGAAGAGTCACTATTGTGCTCCCATTGCCATACACAGTGCAAATAGAACTTTCATCTGTTCCCAGCAAATACAGCGTATTGGACTGAAGAGGAGCTACTGTTCTTGTCAGTTTCCTAAGCAGAATTGAACTGGATATGGCTATTTGTGTAGGAAGCACAGTTCTTTTGTTCTTAGCAAGCTCACTGTACTGGCCCTATAGGAAACACAGTAGAGTAGAAGAGTGCTCTTTTCTCAAAAGCAGAGTGTGTTTCTTGTAAGGCGAGCTAGCGTTTGTTTCCCAGTCCTAAATGGAGTTGAATCACATGCAGTTTTTGGTCCTACGAGCAAGAGTTGTTTTCTGGTAAGTTAAGTCACTATTGCGCTCCCATTGACATACACAGTGCAAAAAGCACTCGCGTATGTTGCCAGCAAGTACAGTGTATTAGACAGAAGAGGAGCTACTGTTCTTGTCAGTTTCCTAAGCAGAGTTGAACTAGATATGGCCCGTGTGTGTAGGAAGCACAGTTCATTTGTTCTGAGCAAGCTCACTGTTCGGACCACATAGGAAACACAGTAGAGTAGAAGAGTACTCTGTTCTCAAAAGCAGAGTGTGTTTCTGGTATGGCGAGCTAGCTTTTGTTTCCCAGTCGTAAATGATGTTGAATCACATGCAGTTTCTGGTCCTACTAGTAGAGGTTTTTTTTGGTAAAAGTGTCACTATTGCGTTCCCATTGCCATACACAGTGCAAATAGCACTCGCGTCTGTTTCCAGCAAGTACAGTGTATTGGACTGAAGAGGAGCTACTGTTCTTGTCATTTTCCTAAGCAGAGTTGAACTAGATATGGCCCGTGTGTGTAGGAAGCACAGTTCTTTCGTTCTGAGCAAGCTCACTGTTCGGACAAAATAGGAAACACAGTAGAGTAGAAGAGTGCTCTTTTCTCAAAAGCAGAGTGTGTTTCTTGTAAGGCGAGCTGGCATTTGTTTCCCAGTCCTAAACGGAGTTGAATCACAGGCAGTTTCTGGTCCTACAAGCAAGATTTGTTTTATGGTAAGAAGAGTCACTATTGCCCTCCCATTGTCATACACAGGGCAAATAGCACTGGCGTCTGTTCCCAGCATGTACAGTGTATTGGACTGAAGAGGATCTACTGTTCTTGTCAGTTTCCTAACCAGAATTGAACTAGATACGGCCATGTGTGTAGGAAGCCAAGTTCTTTTGTTCTGAGGAAGCTCACTGTTCTGGCCCTATAGGAAACACAGTAGAGTAGAAGAGTGCTCTTTTCTCAAAAGCAGAGTGTGTTTCTTGTAAGGCGAGCTAGCGTTTGTTTCCCAGTCCTAAATGGAGTTGAATCACATGAAGTTTTTGGTCCTACGAGCAATAGTTGTTTTCTGGTAAGTTAAGTCACTATTGTGCTCCCATTGACATACACAGTGCAAAAAGCACTCGCGTATGTTGCCAGCAAGTACAGTGTATTAGACTGAAGAGGAGCTACTGTTCTTGTCAGTTTCCTAAGCAGAGTTGAACTAGATGTGGCCCGTGTGTGTAGGAAGCACAGTTCATTTGTTCTGAGCAAGCTCACTGTTCGGACCCCATAGGAAACACAGTAGAGTAGAAGAGTACTCTGTTCTCAAAAGCAGAGTGTGTTTCTGGTATGGCGAGCTAGCTTTTGTTTCCCAGTCGTAAATGAAGTTGAATCACATGCAGTTTCTGGTCCTACTAGTAGAGTTTTTTTTTGGTAAGAAGAGTCACTATTGCGCTCCCATTGCCATACACAGTGCAAATAGCACTCGCGTCTGTTTCCAGCAAGTACAGTGTATTGGACTGAAGAGGAGCTACTGTTCTTGTCATTTTCCTAAGCAGAGTTGAACTAGATATGGCCCGTGTGTGTAGGAAGCACAGTTCTTTCGTTCTGAGCAAGCTCACTGTTTGGACACCATAGGAAACACAGTAGAGTAGAAGAGTGCTCTTTTCTCAAAAGCAGAGTGTGTTTCTTGTAAGGCGAGCTGGCATTTGTTTCCCAGTCCTAAACGGAGTTGAATCACAGGCAGTTTCTGGTCCTACAAGCAAGATTTGTTTTATGGTAAGAAGAGTCACTATTGCCCTCCCATTGTCATACACAGGGCAAATAGCACTGGCGTCTGTTCCCAGCATGTACAGTGTATTGGACTTAAGAGGATCTACTGTTCTTGTCAGTTTCCTAACGAGAATTGAACTAGATACGGCCATGTGTGTAGGAAGCACAGTTCTTTTGTTCTGAGGAAGCTCACTGTTCTGGCCCTATAGGAAACACAGTAGAGTAGAAGAGTGCTCTTTTCTCAAAAGCAGAGTGTGTTTCTTGTAAGGTGAGCTAGCGTTTGTTTCCCAGTCCTAAATGGAGTTCAAATACACATGCAGTTTCTGGTCCTATGAGCTAGAGTTGTTTTCTGGTAAGAAGAGTCACTATTGCGCTCCATTTGACATACACAGTGCAAATAGCACTCGCGTCTGTTCCCAGCATGTACAGTGTATTGGACTGAAGAGGATCTACTGTTCTTGTCAGTTTCCTAATCAGAGTTGAACTAGATATGGCCTGTGTGTGTAGGAAGCACAGTTCTTTTGTTCTGAGAAACCTCACTGTTTGGACCGCATAGGAAACACAGTAGAGTAGAAAAGTGCTCTTTTCTCAAAAGCAGAATGTGTTTCTTGTAAGGCGAGCTGGCATTTGTTTCCCAGTCCTAAATGGAGTTGAATCACATGCAGTTTCTGGTCCTACAAGCAAGAGTTGTTTTCTGGTAAGAAGAGTCACTATTGCCATCCCATTGTCATACACAGTACAAATAGCACTGGCGTCTGTTCCCAGCATGTACAGTGTATTGCACTGAAGAGGATCTACTGTTCTTGTCAGTTTCCTAAGCAGAATTGCACTAGATATGGCCATGCGTGCAGGAAGTATAGTTCTTTTGTTCTGAGCAAGCTCACTGTTCGGACCCCATAGGAAACACAGTAGAGTAGAAGAGTGCTCTTTTCTCAAAAACAGAGTGTGTTTCTTGTAAGACGAGCTAGTGTTTTTTTCCCAGTCCTAAATGAAGTTGAATCACATGCAGTTACTGGTACTAAGAGCAAGAGTTGTTTTCTGGTAAGAAGAGTCACTATTGTGCTCCCATTGCCATAAACAGTGCAAATAGAACTTGCATCTGTTCCCAGCAAGTACAGTGTATTGGACTGAAGAGGAGCTACTGTTCTTGTCAGTTTCCTAAGCAGAATTGAACTGGATATGGCTATTTGTGTAGGAAGCACAGTTCTTTTGTTCTGAGCAAGCTCACTGTACTGGCCCTATAGGAAACACAGTAGAGTAGAAGAGTGCTTTTTTCTCAAAAGCAGAGTGTGTTTCTTGTAAGGCGAGCTAGCATTTGTTTCCCAGTCCTAAATGGAGTTGAATCACATGCAGTTTTTGGTCCTACGAGCAAGAGTTGTTTTCTGGTAAGGAAAGTCACTATTGCGCTCCCATTGACATACACAGTGCAAAAAGCACTCGCGTATGTTGCCAGCAAGTACAGTGTATTGGACTGAAGAGGAGCTACTGTTCTTGTCAGTTTCCTAATCAGAGTTGAACTAGATATGGCCCGTGTGTGTAGGAAGCACAGTTCATTTGTTCTGAGCAAGCTCACTGTTCGGACCACATAGGAAACACAGTAGAGTAGAAGAGTACTCTGTTCTCAAAAGCAGAGTGTGTTTCTGGTATGGCGAGCTAGCTTTTGTTTCCCAGTCGTAAATGATGTTGAATCACATGCAGTTTCTGGTCCTACTAGTAGAGGTTTTTTTTGGTAAGAAGAGTCACTATTGCGTTCCCATTGCCATACACAGTGCAAATAGCACTCGCGTCTGTTTCCAGCAAGTACAGTGTATTGGACTGAAGAGGAGCTACTGTTCTTGTCATTTTCCTAAGCAGAGTTGAACTAGATATGGCCCGTGTGTGTAGGAAGCACAGTTCTTTCGTTCTGAGCAAGCTCACTGTTCGGACAAAATAGGAAACACAGTAGAGTAGAAGAGTGCTCTTTTCTCAAAAGCAGAGTGTGTTTCTTGTAAGGCGAGCTGGCATTTGTTTCCCAGTCCTAAACGGAGTTGAATCACAGGCAGTTTCTGGTCCTACAAGCAAGATTTGTTTTATGGTAAGAAGAGTCACTATTGCCCTCCCATTGTCAGACACAGGGCAAATAGCACTGGCGTCTGTTCCCAGCATGTACAGTGTATTGGACTGAAGAGGATCTACTGTTCTTGTCAGTTTCCTAACCAGAATTGAACTAGATACGGCCATGTGTGTAGGAAGCACAGTTCTTTTGTTCTGAGGAAGCTCACTGTTCTGGCCCTATAGGAAACACAGTAGAGTAGAAGAGTGCTCTTTTCTCAAAAGCAGAGTGTGTTTCTTGTAAGGCGAGCTTGCGTTTGTTTCCCAGTCCTAAATGGAGTTGAATCACATGCAGTTTTTGGTCCTACGAGCAAGAGTTGTTTTCTGGTAAGTTAAGTCACTATTGCGCTCCCATTGACATACACAGTGCAAAAAGCACTCGCGTATGTTGCCAGCAAGTACAGTGTATTAGACTGAAGAGGAGCTACTGTTCTTGTCAGTTTCCTAAGCAGAGTTGAACTAGATATGGCCCGTGTGTGTAGGAAGCACAGTTCATTTGTTCTGAGCAAGCTCACTGTTCGGACCGCATAGGAAACACAGTAGAGTAGAAGAGTACTCTGTTCTCAAAAGCAGAGTGTGTTTCTGGTATGGCGAGCTAGCTTTTGTTTCCCAGTCGTAAATGAAGTTGAATCACATGCAGTTTCTGGTCCTATTAGTAGAGTTTTATTTTGGTAAGAAGAGTCACTATTGCGCTCCCATTGCCATACACAGTGCAAATAGCACTCGCGTCTGTTCCCAGCATGTACAGTGTATTGGACTGAAGAGGATCTACCGTTCTTGTCAGTTTCCTAAGCAGAATTGAACTGGATATGGCCATTTGTGTAGGAAGCACAGTTCTTTTGTTCTGAGCAAGCTCACTGTTCTGGCCCTATAGGAAAAACAGTAGAGTAGAAGAGTGCTCTTTTCTCAAAAGCAGAGTGTGTTTCTTGTAAGGCGAGCTTGCGTTTGTTTCCCAGTCCTAAATGGAGTTGAATCACATGCAGTTTTTGGTCCTACGAGCAAGAGTTGTTTTCTGGTAAGTTAAGTCACTATTGCGCTCCCATTGACATACACAGTGCAAAAAGCACTCGCGTATGTTGCCAGCAAGTACAGTGTATTAGACTGAAGAGGAGCTACTGTTCTTGTCAGTTTCCTAAGCAGAGTTGAACTAGATATGGCCCGTGTGTGTAGGAAGCACAGTTCATTTGTTCTGAGCAAGCTCACTGTTCGGACCGCATAGGAAACACAGTAGAGTAGAAGAGTACTCTGTTCTCAAAAGCAGAGTGTGTTTCTGGTATGGCGAGCTAGCTTTTGTTTCCCAGTCGTAAATGAAGTTGAATCACATGCAGTTTCTGGTCCTATTAGTAGAGTTTTATTTTGGTAAGAAGAGTCACTATTGCGCTCCCATTGCCATACACAGTGCAAATAGCACTCGCGTCTGTTCCCAGCATGTACAGTGTATTGGACTGAAGAGGATCTACCGTTCTTGTCAGTTTCCTAAGCAGAATTGAACTGGATATGGCCATTTGTGTAGGAAGCACAGTTCTTTTGTTCTGAGCAAGCTCACTGTTCTGGCCCTATAGGAAAAACAGTAGAGTAGAAGAGTGCTCTTTTCTCAAAAGCAGAGTGTGTTTCTTGTAAGGCGAGCTTGCGTTTGTTTCCCAGTCCTAAATGGAGTTGAATCACATGCAGTTTTTGGTCCTACGAGCAAGAGTTGTTTTCTGGTAAGGAAAGTCACTATTGCGCTCCAATTGACATACACAGTGCAAATAGCACTCGCGTCTGTTCCCAGCTAGTACAGTGTATTGGACTGAAGAGGAGCTACTGTTCTTGTCAGTTTCCTAAGCAGAGTTGAACTAGATATGGCCCGTGTGTATAGGAAGCACAGTTCTTTTGTTCTGAGCAAGCTCACTGTGGGGACCCCATAGGAAACTCAGTGCTCTTTCTCAAAAGCATAGTGTGTTTCTTGTAAGGCGAGCTAGCGTTTGGTTCCCACTTCTAAATGGAGTTGTATCACATGCAGTTTTTGGGCCTACGCGCAAGAGTTGTTTTCTGGTAAGGAAAGTCACTATTGCGCTCCCATTGCCAAACACAGTGCAAATAGCACTCGCATCTGTTCCCAGCAAGTACAGTGTATTGGACTGAAGAGGAGCTACTGTTCTTGTCAGTTTCCTAAGCAGAGTTTAACTAGATATGGCCCGTGTGCGTAGGAAGCACAGTTCTTTTGTTCTGAGCAAGCTCACTGTTCGGAAACCATAGGACACATAGTAGAGAAGAAGAGTGCTCTTTTCTCAAAAGCAGAGTGTGTTTCTTGTAAGACGAGCTAGCTTTTGTTTCCCAGTCCTAAATGAATTTGAATCACATGCAGTTTCTGGTCCTACGAGTAGAGTTATTTTTTGGTAAGAAGAGTCACTATTGCGCTCCTATTGCCATACACAGTACAAATAGCACTTGCGTCTGTGCCAATCAAGTACAGTGTATTTGACTGAAGAGGAGCTGCTGTTCTTGTCAGTTTCCTAAGCAGAGTTGAACTAGATATGGCCCATGTGTATAGGAAGCACAGTTCTTTTGTTCTGAGCAAGCTCACTGTTTGGACCCCATAGGAAACACAGTAGAGTAGAAGAGTGCTCTTTTCTCAAAAGCAGAGTGTGTTTCTTGTAAGGCGAGCTAGCGTTTGTTTCACAATCATAAATGGAGTTGAATCACATGCAGTTTCTAGTCCTACGAGCAAGAGTTGTTTTCTGGTAAGTAGAGTCACTATTGTGCTCCCATTGCCGTACACAGTGCAAATAGCACTCGCGTCTGTTCCCAGTAAGTACAGTGTATTGGACTGAAGACGAGCTACTGGTCTTGTCAGTTTCCTAAGCAGAGTTGAACTAGATATGGACCGTGTGTTTAGGAAGCACAGTTCTTTTGTTCTGAGCAAGCTCACTGTTTTGGACCTATAGGAAACACAGTAGAGTAGAAGAGTGCTTATATCTAAAAAGCAGAGTGTGTTTCTTGAACGGCGAGCTAGCGTTTGTTTCCCAGTCCTAAATGGAGTTGAATCAAATGCAGTTTTTGGTCCTACGAGCAAGAGTTGTTTTCTGGTAATAAGAGTCACTATTGTGCTCCAATTGCCGTACACAGTGCAAATAACACTCGTGTCTGTTCCCAGCAAGTACAGTGTATTGGACTGAAGAGGAGCTACTGTTTTTGTCAGTTTCCTAAGCAGAGTTGAACTAGATATGGCCTGTGTGTGTACAAAGCACAGTTCTTTTGTTCTGAGCAAGCTCACTGTTCCAACCCCATAGGAAACACAGTAGAGTAGAATAGTGCTCTTTTCTCAAAAGCAGAGTGTGTTGTTTCTTGTAAGGCGAGCTAGCATTTGTTTCCCAGTCCTAAATGGAGTTCAAATACACATGCAGTTTCTGGTCCTATGAGCTAGAGTTGTTTTCTGGTAAGAAGAGTCACTATTGCGCTCCATTTGACATACACAGTGCAAATAGCACTCGCGTCTGTTCCCAGAAAGTACAGTGTATTGGACTGAAGAGGAGCTACTGTTCTTGTCAGTTTCCTAATCAGAGTTGAACTAGATATGGCCTGTGTGTGTAGGAAGCACAGTTCTTTTGTTCTGAGAATCCTCACTGTTTGGACCGCATAGGAAACACAGTAGAGTAGAAAAGTGCTCTTTTCTCAAAAGCAGAATGTGTTTCTTGTAAGGCGAGCTGGCATTTGTTTCCCAGTCCTAAATGGAGTTGAATCACATGCAGTTTCTGGTCCTACAAGCAAGAGTTGTTTTCTGGTAAGAAGAGTCACTATTGCCCTCCCATTGTCATACACAGTGCAAATAGCACTGGCGTCTGTTCCCAGCATGTACAGTGTATTGCACTGAAGAGGTTCTACTGTTCTTGTCAGTTTCCTAAGCAGAATTGCACTAGATATGGCCATGTGTGCAGGAAGTATAGTTCTTTTGTTCTGAGCAAGCTCACTGTTCGGACCCCATAGGAAACACAGTAGAGTAGAAGAGTGCTCTTTTCTCAAAAGCAGAGTGTGTTTCTTGTAAGGTGAGCTAGTGTTTTTTTCCCAGTCCTAAATGAAGTTGAATCACATGCAGTTACTGGTACTGAGAGCAAGAGTTGTTTTCTGGTAAGAAGAGTCACTATTGTGCTCCCATTGCCATAAACATTGCAAATAGAACTTGCATCTGTTCCCAGCAAGTACAGTGTATTGGACTGAAGAGGAGCTACTGTTCTTGTCAGTTTCCTAAGCAGAATTGAACTGGATATGGCTATTTGTGTAGGAAGCACAGTTCTTTTGTTCTGAGCAAGCTCACTGTACTGGCCCTATAGGAAACACAGTAGAGTAGAAGAGTGCTCTTTTCTCAAAAGCAGAGTGTGTTTCTTGTAAGGCGAGCTAGCGTTTGTTTCCCAGTCCTAAATGGAGTTGAATCACATGCAGTTTTTGGTCCTACGAGCAAAAGTTGTTTTCTGGTAAGGAAAGTCACTATTGTGCTCCCATTGACATACACAGTGCAAATAGCACTTGCGTCTGTTGCCAGCAAGTACAGTGTATTGGACTGAAGAGGAGCTATTGTTCTTGTCATTTTCCTAAGCAGAGTTGAACTAGATATGGCCCGTGTGTGTAGGAAGCACAGTTCTTTTGTTCTGAGCAAGCTCACTGTTCGGACACCATAGGAAACACAGTAGAGTAGAAGAGTATTCTTTTTTCAAAAGCAGAGTGTGTTTCTTGTAAGGCGAGCTGGCATTTGTTTCCCAGTCCTAAACGGAGTTGAATCACAGAAAGTTTCTGGTCCTACAAGCAAGAGTTGTTTTATGGTAAGAAGAGTCACTATTGCCCTCCCATTGTCATACACAGGGCAAATAGCACTGGCGTCTGTTCCCAGCATGTACAGTGTATTGACTGAAGAGGATCTACTGTTCTTGTCAGTTTCCTAAGCAGAATTGAACTAGATACGGCCATGTGTGTAGGAAGCACAGTTCTTTTGTTATGAGCAAGCTCACTCTTCTGGCCCTATAGGAAACACAGTAGAGTAGAAGAGCGCTCTTTTCTCAAAAGCAGAGTGTGTTTCTTGTAAGGTGAGTTAGCGTTTGTTTCCCACCCCTAAATGGAGTTGAATCACATGGAGTTTTTGGTCATACGAGCAAGAGTTGTTTTCTGGTAAGGAAAGTCACTATTGAGCTCCCTTTGCCATACACAGCACAAATAGCACTCACGTCTGTTCCCAGCAAGTACAGTGTATTGGACTGAAGAGGAGCTACTGTTCTTGTCAGTTTCCTAAGCAGAGTTGAACTAGATATGGCCCGTGTGTATAGGAAGCACAGTTCTTTTGTTCTGAGCAAGCTCACTGTGCGGACCCCATAGGAAACTCAGTGCTCTTTCTCAAAAGCAGAGTGTGTTTCTTGTAAGGTGAGATAGCGTTTGCTTCCCAGACCTAAATGGAGATTAATTACATGCAGTTTCTGGTCCTACAAGCAAGAGTTGTTTTCTGGTAAGAAGAGTCACTATTGTGCTCACATTGTCATACACAGGGCAAATAGCACTGGCGTCTGTTCCGAGCATGTACAGTGTATTGGACTGAAGAGGATCTACTGTTCTTGTCAGTTTCCTAAGCAGAATTGAACTAGATATGGCGATGTGTGCAGGAAGTAAAGTTCTTTTGTTCTGAGCAAGCTCACTGTTCGGACCCCATAGGAAAGACAGTAGAGTAGAAGAGTGCTCTTTTCTCAAAAGCAGAGTGTGTTTCTTGTAAGACGAGCTAGTGTTTTTTTCCCAGTCCTAAATGGAGTTGAATCACATGCAGTTACTGGTACTAAGAGCAAGAGTTGTTTTCTGGTAAGAAGAGTCACTATTGTGCTCCCATTGCCATACACAGTGCAAATAGAACTTGCATCTGTTCCCAGCAAGTACAGTGTATTGGACTGAAGAGGAGCTACTGTTCTTGTCAGTTTCCTAAGCAGAATTGAACTGGATATGGCTATTTGTGTAGGAAGCACAGTTCTCTTGTTCTGAGCAAGCTCACTGTACTGGCCCTATAGGAAACACAGTAGAGTAGAAGAGTGCTTTTTTCTCAAAAGCAGAGTGTGTTTCTTGTAAGGTGAGCTAGCGTTTGTTTCCCAGTCCTAAATGGAGTTGAATCACATGCAGTTTTTGGTCCTACGAGCAAGAGTTGTTTTCTGGTAAGGAAAGTCACTATTGCGCTCCCATTGACATACACAGTGCAAATAGCACTCGCGTCTGTTGCCAGCAAGTACAGTGTATTGGACTGAAGAGGAGCTACTGTTCTTGTCATTTTCCTAAGCAGAGTTGAACTAGATATGGCCCGTGTGTGTAGGAAGCACAGTTCTTTTGTTCTGAGCAAGCTCACTGTTCGGACACCATAGGAAACACAGTAGAGTAGAAGAGTGCTCTTTTCTCAAAAGCAGAGTGTGTTTCTTGTAAGGCGAGATGGCATTTGTTTCCCAGTCCTAAACGGAGTTGAATCACAGGCAGTTTCTGGTCCTACAAGCAAGAGTTGTTTTATGGTAAGAAGAGTCACTATTGCCCTCCCATTGTCATACACAGGGCAAATAGCACTGGCGTCTGTTTCCAGTAAGTACAGTGTATTGGACTGAAGAGGAGCTACTGTTCTCGTCAGTTTCCTAAGCAGAGTTGAACTAGACATGGACCGTGTGTGTAGGAAGCACAGTTCTTTGTTCTGAGCAAGCTCACTGTTGTGGCCCTATAGGAAACACAGTAGAGTAGAAGAGTGTTCTTTTCTCAAAAGCAGAGTGTGTTTCTTGTAAGGCGAGCTAGTGTTTGTTTCCCAGTCCTAAATGGAGTTGAATCAAATGCAGTTTCAGGTCCTATGAGCAAGAGTTTTTTTCTGGTAAGAAGAGTCACTATTGCGCTCCCATTTCCATACACAGTACAAATAGCACTCGCATCTTTTCCCAGCAAGTACAGTGTATTGGACTGAAGGGGAGCTACTGTTCTTGTCAGTTTCCTAAGCAGAGTTGAACTAGATATGGCCCGTGTGTGTAGGAAGCACAGTTCTTTTGTTCTGAGCAAGCTCACTGTTCGAAACCCATAGGAAACACAGTAGAGTAGACGGGTTCTCTTTTCTCAAAAGCAGAGTGTGTTTCTTGTAAGGCGAGCTAGCATTTGTTTCCCAGTCCTAAATGGAGTTCAAATACACATGCAGGTTCTGGTCCTACGAGCAAGAATTGTTTTCTTGTTAGAAGAGTCACTATTGCGCTCCCTTTGCCATACACAGTGCAAACAGCCCTTGCGTCTGTTCCCAGCAAGTACAGTGTATTGGACTGAAGAGGAGCTACTGTTCTTGTCAGTTTCCTAAGCAGAGTTCAACTAGATATGGCCCGTGTGTGTAGGAAGCACAGTTCATTTGTTCTGAGCAAGCTCACTGTTCGGACCCCATAGGAAACACAGTAGAGTAGAAGAGTACTCTGTTCTCAAAAGCAGAGTGTGTTTTTTGTATGGCGAGCTAGCTTTTGTTTCCCAGTCGTAAATGAAGTTGAATCACATGCAGTTTCTGGTCCTACTAGTAGAGATTTTTTTTGGTAAGAGGAGTCACTATTGCGCTCCCATTGCCATACACAGTGCAAATAGCACTCGCGTCTGTTCCCAGCAAGTACAGTGTATTGGACTGAAGAGGAGCTACTGTTCTTGTCATTTTCCTAAGCAGAGTTGAACTACATATGGCCCGTGTGTGTAGGAAGCACAGTTCTTTTGTTCTGAGCAAGCTCACTGTTCGGACACCATAGGAAACACAGTAGAGTAGAAGAGTTCTCTTTTCTCAAAAGCAGAGTGTGTTTCTTGTAAGGCGAGCTGGCATTTGTTTCCCAGTCCTAAACGGAGTTGAATCACAGGCAGTTTCTGGTCCTACAAGCAACAGTTGTTTTATGGTAAGAAGAGTCACTATTGCCCTCCCTTTGTCATACACAGGCAAATAGCACTGGCGTCTGTTCCCAGCATGTACAGTGTATTGGACTGAAGAGGATCTACTGTTCTTGTCAGTTTCCTAACCAGAATTGAACTAGATACGGCCATGTGTGTAGGAAGCACAGTTCTTTTGTTCTGAGGAAGCTCACTCTTCTGGCCCTATAGGAAACACAGTAGAGTAGAAGAGTGCTCTTTTCTCAAAAGCAGAGTGTGTTTCTTGAAAGGTGAGCTAGCGTTTGTTTCCCACCCCTAAATGGAGTTGAATCACATGCAGTTTATGGTCATACGAGCAAGAGTTGTTTTCTGGTAAGGAAAGTCACTATTGAGCTCCCTTTGCCATACACAGCACAAATAGCACTCACGTCTGTTCCCAGCAAGTACAGTGTATTGGACTGAAGAGGAGCTACTGTTCTTGTCAGATTCCTAAGCAGAGTTGAACTAGATATGGTCCGTGTGTATAGGAAGCACAGTTCTTTTGTTCTTAGCAAGCTCACTGTGGGGACCCCATAGGAAACTCAGTGCTCTTTCTCAAAAGCAGAGTGTGTTTCTTGTAAGGTGAGATAGCGTTTGCTTCCCAGACCTAAATGGAGATTAATTACATGCAGTTTCTGGTCCTACAAGCAAGAGTTGTTTTCTGGTAAGAAGAGTCACTATTGTGCTCGCATTGTCATACACAGGGCAAATAGCACTGGTGTCTGTTCCGAGCATGTACAGTGTATTGGACTGAAGAGGATCTACTGTTCTTGTCAGTTTCCTAAGCAGAATTGAACTAGATATGGCGATGTGTGCAGGAAGTAAAGTTCTTTTCTTCTGAGCAAGCTCACTGTTCGGACCCCATAGGAAACACAGTAGAGTAGAAGAGTGCTCTTTTATCAAAAGCAGAGTGTGTTTCTTGTAAGACGAGCTAGTGTTTTTTTCCCAATCCTAAATGAAGTTGAATCACATGCAGTTACTGGTCCTAAGAGCAAGAGTTGTTTTCTGGTAAGAAGAGTCACTATTGTGCTCCCATTGCCATACAATGCAAATAGAACTTGCATCTGTTCCCAGCAAGTACAGCGTATTGGACTGAAGAGGAGCTACTGTTCTTGTCAGTTTCCTAAGCAGAATTGAACTGGATATAGCCATTTGTGTAGGAAGCACAGTTCTTTTGTTCTGAGCAAGCTCACTGTTCTGGCCCTATAGGAAACACAGTAGAGTAGAAGAGTGCTCTTTTCTCAAAAGCAGAGTGTGTTTCCTGTAAGGTGAGCTAGCGTTTGTTTCCCACCCCTAAATGGAGTTGAATCACATGCAGTTTTTGGTCATACGTGCAAGAGTTGTTTTCTGGTAAGGAAAGTCACTATTGAGCTCCCTTTGCCATACACAGCACAAATAGCACTCACGTCTGTTCCCAGCAAGTACAGTGTATTGGACTGAAGAGGAGCTACTGTTCTTGTCAGTTTCCTAAGCAGAGTTGAACTAGATATGGCCCGTGTGTATAGGAAGCACAGTTCTTTTGTTCTGAGCAAGCTCACTGTGCGGACCCCATAGGAAACTCAGTGCTCTTTCTCAAAAGCAGAGTGTGTTTCTTGTAAGGTGAGATAGCGTTTGCTTCCCAGACCTAAATGAAGATTAATTACATGCAGTTTCTGGTCCTACAAGCAAGAGTTGTTTTCTGGTAAGAAGAGTCACTATTGTGCTCGCATTGTCATACACAGAGCAAATAGCACTGGCGTCTGTTCCGAGCATGTAGAGTGTATTGGACTGAAGAGGATCTACTGTTCTTCTCAGTTTCCTAAGCAGAATTGAACTAGATATGGCGATGTGTGCAGGAAGTAAAGTTCTTTTGTTCTGAGCAAGCTCACTGTTCGGACCCCATAGGAAACACAGTAGAGTAGAAGAGTGCTCTTTTATCAAAAGCAGAGTGTGTTTCTTGTACGGCGAGCTAGCTTTTGTTTCCCAGTCGTAAATGAAGTTGAATCACATGCAGTTTCTGGTCCTACGAGTAGAGTTGTTTTTTGGTAAGAAGAGTCACTATTGCGCTCCCATTGTCATACACAGGGCAAATAGCACTGGCGTCTGTTCCCAGCATGTACAGTGTATTGGACTGAAGAGGATCTACCGTTCTTCTCAGTTTCCTAAGCAGAATTGAACTAGATACGGCCATGTGTGTAGGAAGCACAGTTCTTTTGTTCTGAGCAAGCTCACTGTTCTGGCCCTATAGGAAACACAGTAGAGTAGAAGAGTGCTCTTTTCTCAAAAGCAGAGTGTGTTTCTTGTAAGGTGAGCTAGCGTTTGTTTCCCACCCCTAAATGGAGTTGAATCACATGCAGTTTTTGGTCATAGGAGCAAGAGTTGTTTTCTGGTAAGGAAAGTCACTATTGCGCTCCCTTTGCCATACACAGCACAAATGGCACTCACGTCTGTTCCAAGCAAGTACAGTGTATTGGACTGAAGAGGAGCTACTGTTCTTGTCAGTTTTCTAAGCAGAGTTGAACTAGATATGGCCCGTGTGTATAGGAAGCACAGTTCTTTTGTTCTGAGCAAGCTCACTGTGGGGACCCCATAGGAAACTCAGTGCTCTTTCTCAAAAGCATAGTGTGTTTCTTGTAAGGCGAGCTAGCGTTTGGTTCCCACTTCTAAATGGAGTTGTATCACATGCAGTTTTTGGGCCTACGCGCAAGGGGTGTTTTCTGGTAAGGAAAGTCACTATTGCGCTCCCATTGCCAAACACAGTGCAAATAGCACTCGCATCTGTTCCCAGCAAGTACAGTGTATTGGACTGAAGAGGAGCTACTGTTCTTGTCAGTTTCCTAAGCAGAGTTTAACTAGATATGGCCCGTGTGCGTAGGAAGCACAGTTCTTTTGTTCTGAGCAAGCTCACTGTTCGGAAACCATAGGACACATAGTAGAGAAGAAGAGTGCTCTTTTCTCAAAAGCAGAGTGTGTTTCTTGTAAGGCGAGCTAGCTTTTGTTTCCCAGTCCTAAATGAATTTGAATCACATGCAGTTTCTGGTCCTACGAGTAGAGTTATTTTTTGGTAAGAAGAGTCACTATTGCACTCCTATTGCCATACACAGTACAAATAGCACTTGTGTCTGTTCCAATCAAGTACAGTGTATTGGACTGAAGAGGAGCTACTGTTCTTGTCAGTTTCCTAAGCAGAGTTGAACTAGATATGGCCCATGTGTATAGGAAGCACAGTTCTTTTGTTCTGAGCAAGCTCACTGTTTGGACCCCATAGGAAACACAGTAGAGTAGAAGAGTGCTCTTTTCTCAAAAGCAGAGTGTGTTTCTTGTAAGGCGAGCTAGTGTTTGTTTCACAATCATAAATGGAGTTGAATCACATGCAGTTTCTAGTCCTACGAGCAAGAGTTGTTTTCTGGTAAGAAGAGTCACTATTGTGCTCCCATTGCCGTACACAGTGCAAATAGCACTCGCGTCTGTTCCCAGTAAGTACAGTGTATTGGACTGAAGAGGAGCTACTGTTCTTGTCATTTTCCTAAGCAGAGTTGAACTAGATATGGACCGTGTGTTTAGGAAGCACAGTTCTTTTGTTCTGAGCAAGCTCACTGTTTTGGACCTATAGGAAACACAGTAGAGTAGAAGAGTGCTTATATCTAAAAAGCAGAGTGTGTTTCTTGAAAGGCGAGCTAGCGTTTGTTTCCCAGTCCTAAATGGAGTTGAATCAAATGCAGTTTTTGGTCCTACGAGCAAGAGTTGTTTTCTGGTAAGAAGAGTCACTATTGTGCTCCAATTGCCTTACACAGTGCAAATAACACTCGTGTCTGTTCCCAGCAAGTACAGTGTATTGGCCTGAAGAGGAGCTACTGTTTTTGTCAGTTTCCTAAGCAGAGTTGAACTAGATATGGCCTGTGTGTGTACAAAGCACAGTTCTTTTGTTCTGAGCAAGCTCACTGTTCGAACCCCATAGGAAACACAGTAGAGTAGACGGGTGCTCTTTTCTCAAAAGCAGAGTGTGTTGTTTCTTGTAAGGCGAGCTAGCATTTGTTTCCCAGTCCTAAATGGAGTTCAAATACACATGCAGTTTCTGGTCCTATGAGCTAGTGTTGTTTTCTGGTAAAAAGAGTCACTATTGCTCTCCCATTAACATACACAGTGCAAATAGCACTCTTGTCTGTTCCCAGAAAGTACAGTGTATTGGACTGAAGAGGAGCTACTGTTCTTGTCAGTTTCCTAATCAGAGTTGAACTAGATATGGCCTGTGTGTGTAGGAAGCACAGTTCTTTTGTTCTGAGAAACCTCACTGTTTGGACCGCATAGGAAACACAGTAGAGTAGAAAAGTGCTCTTTTCTCAAAAGCAGAATGTGTTTCTTGTAAGGCGAGCTGGCATTTGTTTCCCAGTCCTAAATGGAGTTGAATCACATGCAGTTTCTGGTCCTACAAGCAAGAGTTGTTTTCTGGTAAGAAGAGTCACTATTGCCCTCCCATTGTCATACACAGTGCAAATAGCACTGGTGTCTGTTCCCAGCATGTACAGTGTATTGCACTGAAGAGGATCTACTGTTCTTGTCAGTTTCCTAAGCAGAATTGCCCTAGATATGGCCATGTGTGCAGGAAGTATAGTTCTTTTGTTCTGAGCAAGCTCACTGTTCGGACCCCATAGGAAACACAGTAGAGTAGAAGAGTGCTCTTTTCTCAAAAGCAGAGTGTGTTTCTTGTAAGACGAGCTAGTGTTTTTTTCCCAGTCCTAAATGAAGTTGAATCACATGCAGTTACTGGTACTAAGAGCAAGAGTTGTTTTCTGGTAAGAAGAGTCACTATTGTGCTCCCATTGCCATACACAGTGCAAATAGAACTTGCATCTGTCCCAGCAAGTGCAGCGTATTGGACTGAAGAGGAGCTACTGTTCTTGTCAGTTTCCTAAGCAGAATTGAACTGGATATGGCCATTTGTGTAGGAAGCACAGTTCTTTTGTTCTGAGCAAGCTCACTGTTCTGGCCCTATAGGAAAAACAGTAGAGTAGGAGAGTGCTCTTTTCTCAAAAGCAGAGTGTGTTTCTTGTAAGGCGAACTAGCGTTTGTTTCCCAGTCCTAAATGGAGTTGAATCACATGCAGTTTTTGGTCCTACGAGCAAGAGTTGTTTTCTGGTAAGGAAAGTCACTATTGCTCTCCCATTGACATACACAGTGCAAATAGCACTCGCGTCTGTTCCCAGCAAGTACAGTGTATTGGACTGAAGAGGAGCTACTGTTCTTGTCAGTTTCCTAAGCAGAGTTGAACTAGATATGGCCCGTGTGTGTAGGAAGCACAGTTCATTTGTTCTGAGCAAGCTCACTGTTCGGACCCCATAGGAAACACAGTAGAGTAGAAGAGTACTCTGTTCTCAAAAGCAGAGTGTGTTTTTTGTATGGCGAGCTAGCTTTTGTTTCCCAGTCGTAAATGAAGTTGAATCACATGCAGTTTCTGGTCCTACTAGTAGAGATTTTTTTTGGTAAGAGGAGTCACTATTGCGCTCCCATTGCCATACACAGTGCAAATAGCACTCGCGTCTGTTCCCAGCAAGTACAGTGTATTGGACTGAAGAGGAGCTACTGTTCTTGTCATTTTCCTAAGCAGAGTTGAACTACATATGGCCCGTGTGTGTAGGAAGCACAGTTCTTTTGTTCTGAGCAAGCTCACTGTTCGGACCCCATAGGAAACACAGTAGAGTAGAAGAGTTCTCTTTTCTCAAAAGCAGAGTGTGTTTCTTGTAAGGCGAGCTGGCATTTGTTTCCCAGTCCTAAACGGAGTTGAATCACAGGCAGTTTCTGGTCCTACAAGCAACAGTTGTTTTATGGTAAGAAGAGTCACTATTGCCCTCCCTTTGTCATACACAGGGCAAATAGCACTGGCGTCTGTTCCCAGCATGTACAGTGTATTGGACTGAAGAGGATCTACTGTTCTTGTCAGTTTCCTAACCAGAATTGAACTAGATACGGCCATGTGTGTAGGAAGCACAGTTCTTTTGTTCTGAGGAAGCTCACTCTTCTGGCCCTATAGGAAACACAGTAGAGTAGAAGAGTGCTCTTTTCTCAAAAGCAGAGTGTGTTTCTTGAAAGGTGAGCTAGCGTTTGTTTCCCACCCCTAAATGGAGTTGAATCACATGCAGTTTATGGTCATACGAGCAAGAGTTGTTTTCTGGTAAGGAAAGTCACTAGTGAGCTCCCTTTGCCATACACAGCACAAATAGCACTCACGTCTGTTCCCAGCAAGTACAGTGTATTGGACTGAAGAGGAGCTACTGTTCTTGTCAGATTCCTAAGCAGAGTTGAACTAGATATGGTCCGTGTGTATAGGAAGCACAGTTCTTTTGTTCTTAGCAAGCTCACTGTGGGGACCCCATAGGAAACTCAGTGCTCTTTCTCAAAAGCAGAGTGTGTTTCTTGTAAGGTGAGATAGCGTTTGCTTCCCAGACCTAAATGGAGATTAATTACATGCAGTTTCTGGTCCTACAAGCAAGAGTTGTTTTCTGGTAAGAAGAGTCACTATTGTGCTCGCATTGTCATACACAGGGCAAATAGCACTGGTGTCTGTTCCGAGCATGTACAGTGTATTGGACTGAAGAGGATCTACTGTTCTTGTCAGTTTCCTAAGCAGAATTGAACTAGATATGGCGATGTGTGCAGGAAGTAAAGTTCTTTTCTTCTGAGCAAGCTCACTGTTCGGACCCCATAGGAAACACAGTAGAGTAGAAGAGTGCTCTTTTATCAAAAGCAGAGTGTGTTTCTTGTAAGACGAGCTAGTGTTTTTTTCCCAATCCTAAATGAAGTTGAATCACATGCAGTTAATGGTCCTAAGAGCAAGAGTTGTTTTCTGGTAAGAAGAGTCACTATTGTGCTCCCATTGCCATACAATGCAAATAGAACTTGCATCTGTTCCCAGCAAGTACAGCGTATTGGACTGAAGAGGAGCTACTGTTCTTGTCAGTTTCCTAAGCAGAATTGAACTGGATATAGCCATTTGTGTAGGAAGCACAGTTCTTTTGTTCTGAGCAAGCTCACTGTTCTGGCCCTATAGGAAACACAGTAGAGTAGAAGAGTGCTCTTTTCTCAAAAGCAGAGTGTGTTTCTTGAAAGGTGAGCTAGCGTTTGTTTCCCACCCCTAAATGGAGTTGAATCACATGCAGTTTATGGTCATACGAGCAAGAGTTGTTTTCTGGTAAGGAAAGTCACTATTGAGCTCCCTTTGCCATACACAGCACAAATAGCACTCACGTCTGTTCCCAGCAAGTACAGTGTATTGGACTGAAGAGGAGCTACTGTTCTTGTCAGTTTCCTAAGCAGAGTTGAACTAGATATGGTCCGTGTGTATAGGAAGCATAGTTCTTTTGTTCTGAGCAAGCTCACTGTGGGGACCCCATAGGAAACTCAGTGCTCTTTCTCAAAAGCAGAGTGTGTTTCTTGTAAGGTGAGATAGCGTTTGCTTCCCAGACCTAAATGGAGATTAATTACATGCAGTTTCTGGTCCTACAAGCAAGAGTTGTTTTCTGGTAAGAAGAGTCACTATTGTGCTCGCATTGTCATACACAGGGCAAATAGCACTGGCGTCTGTTCCGAGCATGTACAGTGTATTGGACTGAAGAGGATCTACTGTTCTTGTCAGTTTCCTAAGCAGAATTGAACTAGATATGGCGATGTGTGCAGGAAGTAAAGTTCTTTTGTTCTGAGCAAGCTCACTGTTCGGACCCCTTAGGAAACACAGTAGAGTAGAAGAGTGCTCTTTTCTCAAAAGCAGAGTGTGTTTCTTGTAAGACAAGCTAGTGTTTTTTTCCCAGTCCTAAATGGAGTTGAATCACATGCAGTTACTGGTACTAAGAGCAAGAGTTGTTTTCTGGTAAGAAGAGTCACTATTGTGCTCCCATTGCCATACACAGTGCAAATAGCACTCGCATATGTTCCCAGCAAGTACAGTGTATTGGACTGAAGAGGAGCTACTGTTCTTGTCAGTTTCCTAAGTAGAATTGAACTGGATATGGCCATTTGTGTAGGAAGCACAGTTCTTTTGTTCTGAGCAAGCTCACTGTACTGGCCCTATAGGAAAAACAGTAGAGTAGAAGAGTGCTCTTTTCTCAAAAGCAGAGTGTGTTTCTTGTAAGGCGAGCTAGCATTTGTTTCCCAGTCCTAAATGGAGTTGAATCACATGCAGTTTTTGGTCCTACGAGCAAGAGTTGTTTTCTGGTAAGGAAAGTCACTATTGCGCTCCCATTGACATACACAGTGCAAATAGCACTCGCGTCTGTTCCCAGCTAGTACAGTGTATTGGACTGAAGGGGAGCTACTGTTCTTGTCAGTTTCCTAAGCAGAGTTGAACTAGATATGGCCTGTGTGTGTAGGAAGCACAGTTCATTTGTTCTGAGCAAGCTCAATGTTCGGACCCCATAGGAAACACAGTAGAGTTGAAGAGTGCTCTTTTCTCAAAAGCAGAGTGTGTTTCTTGTACGGCGAGCTAGCTTTTGTTTCCCAGTCCTAAATGAAGTTGAATCACATGCAGTTTCTGGTCCTACTAGTAGAGTTGTTTTATGGTAAGAAGAGTCACTATTGCGCTCCCATTGTCATACACAGGGCAAATAGCACTGGCGTCTGTTCCCAGCATGTACAGTGTATTGGACTGAAGAGGATCTACCGTTCTTGTCAGTTTCCTAAGCAGAATTGAACTAGATACGGCCATGTGTGTAGGAAGCACAGTTCTTTTGTTCTGAGCAAGCTCACTGTTCTGGCCCTATAGGAAACACAGTAGAGTAGAAGAGTGCTCTTTTCTCAAAAGCAGAGTGTGTTTCTTGTAAGGCGAGCTAGCGTTTGGTTCCCACTTCTAAATGGCGTTGTATCACATGCAGTTTTTGGTCCTATGCGCAAGAGTTGTTTTCTGGTAACGAAAGTCACTATTGCGCTCCCATTGCCAAACACAGTGCAAATAGCACTCGCATCTGTTCCCAGCAAGTACAGTGTATTGGACTGAAGAGGAGCTACTGTTCTTGTCAGTTTCCTAAGCAGAGTTTAACTAGATATGGCCCGTGTGCGTAGGAAGCACAGTTCTTTTGTTCTGAGCAAGCTCACTGTTCAGAAACCATAGGACACATAGTAGAGAAGAAGAGTGCTCTTTTCTCAAAAGCAGAGTGTGTTTCTTGTAAGGCGAGCTAGCTTTTGTTTCCCAGTCCTAAATGAATTTGAATCACATGCAGTTTCTGGTCCTACGAGTAGAGTTATTTTTTGGTAAGAAGAGTAACTATTGCACTCCTATTGCCATACACAGTACAAATAGCACTTGCGTCTGTTCCAATCAAGTACAGTATATTGGACTGAAGAGGAGCTACTGTTCTTGTCAGTTTCCTAAGCAGAGTTGAACTAGATATGGTCCATGTGTATAGGAAGCACAGTTCTTTTGTTCTGAGCAAGCTCACTGTTTGGACCCCATAGGAAACACAGTAGAGTAGAAGAGTGCTCTTTTCTCAAAAGCAGAGTGTGTTTCTTGTAAGGCGAGCTAGTGTTTGTTTCACAATCATAAATGGAGTTGAATCACATGCAGTTTCTAGTCCTACGAGCAAGAGTTGTTTTCTGGTAAGAAGAGTCACTATTGTGCTCCCATTGCCGTACACAGTGCAAATAGCACTCGCGTCTGTTCCCAGTAAATACAGTGTATTGGACTGAAGAGGAGCTACTGTTCTTGTCAGTTTCCTAAGCAGAGTTGAACTAGATATGGACCGTGTGTTTAGGAAGCACAGTTCTTTTGTTCTGAGCAAGCTCACTCTTTTGGACCTATAGGAAACACAGTAGAGTAGAAGAGTGCTTATATCTAAAAAGCAGAGTGTGTTTCTTGAAAGGCGAGCTAGCGTTTGTTTCCCAGTCCTAAATGGAGTTGAATCAAATGCAGTTTTTGGTCCTACGAGCAAGAGTTGTTTTCTGGTAAGAAGAGTCACTATTGTGCTCCAATTGCCATACACAGTGCAAATAACACTCGTGTCTGTTCCCAGCAAGTACAGTGTATTGGACTGAAGAGGAGCTACTGTTTTTGTCAGTTTCCTAAGCAGAGTTGAACTAGATATGGCCTGTGTGTGTACAAAGCACAGTTCTTTTGTTCTGAGCAAGCTCACTGTTCGAACCCAATAGGAAACACAGTAGAGTAGAATAGTGCTCTTTTCTCAAAAGCAGAGTGTGTTGTTTCTTGTAAGGCGAGCTAGCATTTGTTTCCCAGTCCTAAATGGAGTTCAAATACACATGCAGTTTCTGGTCCTATGAGCTAGAGTTGTTTTCTGGTAAGAAGTGTCACTATTGCGCTCCATTTGACATACACAGTGCAAATAGCACTCGCGTCTGTTCCCAGAAAGTACAGTGTATTGGACTGAAGAGGAGCTACTGTTCTTGTCAGTTTCCTAAGCAGAATTGAACTAGATATGGCCCGTGTGTGTAGGAAGCACAGTTCTTTTGTTCTGAGCAAGCTCACTGTTCTGGCCCTGTGGAAACACAGTAGAGTAGTAGAGTGCTCTTTTTTCAAAAGCAGAGTGTGTTTCTTGTAAGGCGAGCTAGCGTTTGTTACCCAGTCTTAAATGGAGTTGAATCAAATGCAGTTTTTGGTCCTACGAGCAAGAGTTGTTTTCTGGTTAGAAGAGTCACTATTGTGTTCCCTTTGCTATACACAGTGCAAACAGCCCTTGCGTCTGTTCCCAGCAAGTACAGTGTATAAGACTGAAGAGGAGCTACTGTTCTTGTCAGTTGCCTAAGCAGAGTTGAACTAGATATGGCCCGTGTGTGTAGGAAGCACAGTTCTTTTGTTCTCAGCAAGCTCTCTGTTCAGACCCCATAGAAAACACAGTAGAGTAGAAGAGTGCTCTTTTCTCAAAAGCAGAGTGTGTTTCTTGTAAGACGAGCTAGCGTTTGTTTCCCAGTCCTAAATGGAGTTGAATCACATGCAGTTTCTGGTCCTACGAGCAAGAGATTTTTCTGGTAATAAGAGTAACTGTTGTGCTCCCATTGTCATTACAAAGGGCAAATAGCACTGGCGTCTGTTCCCAGCATGTACAGTGTATTGGACTGAAGAGGATCTACTGTTCTTGTCAGGATCCTAAGCAGAGTTGAACTAGATATGGCCCATGTGTATAGGAAGCACAGTTCTTTTGTTGTGAGCAAGCTCACTTTTCGAACCCCATTGGAAACACAGTAGAGTAGACGGGTGCTCTTTCTCAAAAGCCGAGTGTGTTTCTTGTAAGGCGAGCTAGCGTTTGTTTCCCAGTCCTAATTGGATTGAATCACATGCAGTTTCTGGTCCTACGAGCAAGAATTGTTTTGTGGTAAGAAGAGTCACTATTGCGCTCCCATTGTCATACACAGTGCAAATAGCACTGGCGTCTGTTCCCAGCAAGTACAGTGTATTGGACTGAAGAGGATCTACTATTCTTGTCAGTTTCCTAAACAGAATTGAACTAGATATGGCCCGTGTGTGTAGGAAGCACAGTTCTTTTGTTCTGAGCAAATTCACTGTTCTGGCGCTATAGGAAACACAGTAGAGTAGAAGAGTGCTCTTTCCTCAAAAGCAGAGCGTGTTTCTTGTAAGGCGAGCTAGCGTTTGTTTCCCAGTCCTAATTGGATTGAATCAAATGCAGTTTCTGTTCCTGAGAGCAAGAGTTGTTTTCTGGTAAGAAGAGTCAATATTGTGCTCCCATTGCCATACACAGTGCAAATAGCACTCGCGTCTGTTCCCAGTAAGTACAGTGTATTGGCCTGAAGAGGAGCTACTGTTCTTGTCAGTTTCCTAAGCAGAGTTGAACTAGATATGGACCGTGAGTGTAGGAAGCACAGTTCTTTTGTTCTGAGCAAGCTCACTGTTTTGGACTTATAGGAAACACAGTAGAGTAGAAGAGTGCTTATATCTAAAAAGCAGAGTGTGTTTCTTGAAAGGCGAGCTAGCGTTTGTTTCCCAGTCCTAAATGGAGTTGAATCAAATGCAGTTTTTGGTCCTACAAGCAGGAGCTGTTTTCTGGTAAGAAGAGTCACTATTGCGCTCCCATTGCCACAGACAGTACAAATAGCACTCGCGTCTGTTCCCAGCAAGTACAGTCTATTGGACTGCAGAGGAGCTACTGTTCTTGTCAGTTTCCTAAGCAGAGATGAACTAGATATGGCCCGTGTGTGTACAAAGCACATTTCTTTTGTTCTGAGCAAGCTCACTGTTGGAACCCCATAGGAAATACAATAGAGTAGAAGAGTGCACTTTTCTCAAAAGCAGAGTGTGTTTCTTGTAAGGCGAGCTAGCATTTGTTTCCCAGTCCTAAATGGAGTTGAAATACACATGCAGTTTCTGTTGCTATGAGCTAGAGTTGTTTTCAGGTAAGAAGAGTCGCTATTGCGCTCCCATCGTCATACACAGGGCAAATAGCACTGGCGTCTGTTCTCAGCAAGTACAGTGTATTGGACTGAAGAGGAGCTACTGTTCTTGTCAGTTTCCTAAGCAGAATTTAACTAGATATGGCCGGTTTGTGTAGGAAGCAAAGTTCTTTTTTTCTGAGCAAGCTCACTGTTCTGGCCCTATAGGAAACACAGTAGAGTAGAAGAGTGCTCTTTTCTCAAAAGCAGAGTGTGTTTCTTGTAAGACGAGCTAGTGTTTTTTTCCCAGTCCTAAATGGAGTTGAATCACATGCAGTTACTGGTCTTAAGAGCAAGAGTTGTTTTCTGGTAAGAAGAGTCACTATTGTGCTCCCATTGCAATACACAGTGAAAATAGCACTCGCATCTGTTCCCAGCAAGTACAGTGTATTGGACTGAAGAGGATCTACTGTTCTTGTCAGTTTCCTAAGCAGAATTGAACTGGATATGGCCATTTGTGTAGGAAGCACAGTTCTTTTGTTCTGAGCAAGCTCACTGTGCTGCCCCTATAGGAAAAACAGTAGAGTAGAAGAGTGCTCTTTTCTCAAAAGCAGAGTGTGTTTCTTGTAAGGCGAGCTAGCGTTTGTTTCCCAGTCCTAAATGGAGTTGAATCACATGCAGTTTTTGTCCTACGAGCAAGAGTTGTTTTCTGGTAAGGAAAGTCACTATTGTGCTCCCATTGACATACACAGTGCAAATAGCACTCTAGTCTGTTCCCAGCAAGTACAGTGTATTGGACTGAAGAGGAGCTACTGTTCTTGTCAGTTTCCTAAGCAGAGTTGAACTAGATATGGCCCGTGTGTGTAGGAAGCACAGTTCATTTGTTCTGAGCAAGCTCACTGTTCGGACCCCATAGGAAACACAGTAGAGTAGAAGAGTACTCTTTCTCAAAAGCAGAGTGTGTTTCTTGTATGGCGAGCTAGCTTTTGTTTCCCAGTCGTAAATGAAGTTGAATCACATGCAGTTTCTGGTCCTACTAGTAGAGTTGTTTTTTGGTAAGAAGAGTCACTATTTCGCTCCCATTGTCATACACAGGGCAAATAGCACTGGCGTCTGTTCCCAGCATGTACAGTGTATTGGACTGATGAGGATCTACTGTTCTTGTAAGTTTCCTAAGCAGAATTGAACTAGATACGGCCATGTGTGTAGGAAGCACAGTTCTTTTGTTCTGAGCAAGCTCACTGTTCTGGCCCTATAGGAAACACAGTAGAGTAGAAGAGTGCTCTTTTCTCAAAAGCAGATTGTGTTTCTTGTAAGTTGAGCTGGCGTTTGTTTCCCACCCCTAAATGGAGTTGAATCACATGCAGTTTTTGGTCATAGGAGCAAGAGTTGTTTTCTGGTAAGGAAAGTCACTATTTCGATCCTTTGCCATACACAGCACAAATAGCACTCACATCTGTTCCCAGCAAGTACTGTGTATTGGACTGAAGAGGAGCTACTGTTCTTGTCAGTTTCCTAAGCAGAGTTGAACTAGATATGGCCCGTGTGTATAGGAAGCACAGTTCTTTTGTTCTGAGCAAGCTCACTGTGCGGACCCCATAGGAAACTCAGTGCTCTTTCTCAAAAGCATAGTGTGTTTCTTGTAAGGCGAGCTAGCGTTTGGTTCCCACTTCTAAATGGAGTTGAATCACATGCAGTTTTTGGTCCTACGCGCAAGAGTTGTTTTCTGGTAAGGAAGTCACTATTGCGCTCCCATTGCCAAACACAGTGCAAATAGCACTCGCATTTGTTCCCAGCAAGTACAGTGTATTGGACTGAAGAGGAGCTACTGTTCTTGTCAGTTTCCTAAGCAGAGTTTAACTAGATATGGCCCGTGTGCGTAGGAAGCACAGTTCTTTTGTTCTGAGCAAGCTCACTGTTCGGAATCCATAGGACACATAGTAGAGAAGAAGAGTGCTCTTTTCTCAAAAGCAGAGTGTGTTTCTTGTAAGGCGAGCTAGCGTGTGTTTAACAGTCCTAAATTGAGTTGAATCACCTGCAGTTTGTGGTCCTACGAGCAAGAGTTTTTTCTGGTAAGAAGAGTCACTATTGTGCTCCCATTGTCAATAAACAGGGCAAATAGCACTGGTTTCTCTTCCCAGCATGTACAGTGTATTGGACTGAAGAGGATCTACTGTTCTTGTCAGGTTCCAAAGCAGAGTTGAACTAGATATGGCCCTTTGTGTAGGAAGCAGGGTTCTTTTTTTCTGAGCAAGCTCACTGTTTGGACCCCATAGAAAATACAATAGAGTAGATGTGTGCCCTATTCTCAAAAGCAGAGCGTGTTTCTTGTAAGGCAAGCGAGCGTTTGTTTCCCAGTCCTTAGTGGATTGAATCAAATGCAGTTTCTGGTCCTAAGAGCAAGAGTTGTTTTCTGGTAAGAAGAGTCACTATTGTGCTCCCAGTGCCGTACACAGTGCAAATAGCACTCGCGTCTGCTCTCAGTAAGTACAGTGTATTGGACTGAAGAGGAGCTACTGTTCTTGTCAGTTTCCTAAGCAGAGTTGAACTAGATATGGCCCGTGTGTGTAGGAAGCACAGTTCATTTATTCTGAGCAAGCTCACTGTTCTGGCCCTATAGGAAACACAGTAGAGTAGAAGAGTGCTCTTTTGTCAAAAGCAGAGTGATTTTCTTGTAAGGCGAGCTAGCGTTTGTTTCTCAGTCCTAAATGGAGTTGAATCACATGCAATTTCTGGTCCTACAAGCAAGAGTTGTTTTCTGGTAAGAAGAGTCACTATTGTGCTCCCATTGTCATACACAGGGCAAATAGCACTGGCTTCTGTTCCCAGCATGTACAGTGTATTGTACTGAAGAGGATCTACTGTTCTTGTCAGGTTCCTAAGCAGAGTTGAACTAGATATGGCCCATTGTGTAGGAAGCACAGTTCTTCTGTTCTGAGCAAGCTCACTGTTTGGACACCATAGGAAACACAGTAGAGTGATGTGTGCCCTATTCTCAAAAGCAGAATGTGTTTCTTGTAACGCGAGCAAGCGTTTGTTTCCCAGTCCTAAATGGAGTTGAATCACATGCAGTTTCTGGTCCTACGAGCAAGAGTTGTTTTGTGGTAAGAAGAGTCACTATTGTGCTCCCATTGTCATACACAGGGCAAATAGCACTGGCGTCTTTTCCCAGCAAGTACAGTGTATTGGACTGAAGAGGATCTATTGTTCTTGTCAGTTTCCTAAGGAGAATTGAACTAGATATGGCCCGTGTGTGTAGGAAGCACAGTTCTTTTGTTCTCTTCAAGCTCACTGTTCTGGCCCTCTAGGAAACACAGTAGAGTAGAAGAGTGCTGTTTCCTCAAAAGCACAGTGTGTTTCTTGTAAGGCGAGCTAGCATTTGTTTCCCAGTCCTAAATGGAGTTGAAATACATGCAGTATCAGGTCCTACGAGCAAATGTTGTTTTCTGGTAAGGAAAGTCACTATTGCGCTCCCATTGCCATACACAGTGCAAATAGCACTCGCGTCTGTTCCCAGCAAGAACAGTGTATTGGACTGAAGAGGAGCTACTGTTCTTGTCAGTTTCCTAAGCAGAGTTGAACTAGATATGACCCGTGTGTATAGGAATCACAGTTCTTTTGTTCTGAGCAAGCTCACTGTTTGGACCCCATATGAAACACAGTAGAGTAGATGTGTGCCCCATTCTAAAAAGCAGAGCGTGTTTCTTGTAAGGCGAGCTAGAGTTTGTTTCCCAGTCCTAAAAGGAGTTGAATCACATGCAGTTTCTGGTCCTACGAGCAAGAGTTTTTTCTGGTAATAAGAGTCACTATTGCGCTCCCATTGTTATACACAGGGCAAATAGCACTGGCGTCTGTTCCCAGCATGTACATTGTATTGGACTGAAGAGGAGCTACTGTTCTTGTCAGGATCCTAAGCAGAGTTGAACTAGATATGGTCCGTGTGTGTAGGAAGCACAGTTCTTTTGTACTCAGCAAGCTCACTGTTTTGGCCCTATGGGAAACACAATAGAGTAGAAGAGTGTTCTTTCCACAAAATCAGAGTGTGTTTCTTGTAAGTCGAGCTAGCATTTGTTTCCCAGTCCTAAATGTAGTTGAATCACATGCAATTTCTGGTCCTATGAGCAAGAATTGTTTTGTGGTAAGAAGAGTCACTATTGCGCTCCCATTGTCATACACAGTGCAAATAGCACTGGCGTCTGTTCCCAGCAAGTACAATGTATTGGACTGAAGAGGAGCTTCTGTTCTTGTCAGTTTCCTAAGCAGAATTTAACTAGATATGGCCGTGTGTAGGAAGCACAGTTCTTTTGTTCTGAGCAAGCTCACTGTTCTGGCGCTATAGGAAACACAGTAGAGTAGAAGAGTGCTGTTTTCTCAAAAGCAGAGTGTGTTTCTTGTAAGGCGAGTTAGCATTTCTTTCCCAGTAATAAATGGAGTTGAATCACATGCAGTTTCAGGTCCTACGAGCAAGAGTTGTTTTCTGGTAAGGAAAGTCACTATTGCGCTCCCATTGCCATACACAGTGCAAATAGCACTCGCGTCTGTTCCCAGCAAGTACAGTGTATTGGACTGAAGAGAAGCTACTGTTCTTGTCAGTTTCCTAAGCAGAGTTGAACTAGATATGACCCCTGTGTGTAGGAAGCACAAATCTTTTGTTCTGAGCAAGCTCACTGTTTGGACCCCATAGGAAACACAGTAGAGAAGATGTGTGCCCAATTCTCAAAAGCAGAGTGTGTTTCTTGTAAGGCGAGCTAGCGTTTGTTTCCCAGTCCTGAGTGGATTGAATCAAATGCAGTTTCTGGTCCTAAGAGCAAGAGTTGTTTTCTGGCAAGAAGAGTCACTATTGTGCCCCTTTGCCGTACACAGTGCAAATAGCACTCGCGTCTGTTCCCAGTAAGTACAGTGTATTGGACTGAAGAGGAGCTACTGTTCTCGTCAGTTTCCTAAGCAGAGTTCAACTAGATATGGACCGTGTGTGTAGGAAGCACATTTCTTTTGTTCTGAGCAAGCTCACTGTTCTGGCCCTATAGGAAACACATTAGAGTAGAAGAGTGCTCTTTTCTCAAAAGCAGAGTGTGTTTCTTGTAAGGTGAGCTAGCGTTTGTTTCCCAGTCCCAAATGGAGTTGAATCAATTGCAGTTTTTGGTCCTACGAGCAAGAGTTGTTTTCTGGTAAGAAGAGTCACTATTGCGCTCCCATTTCCATACACAGTACAAATAGCACTCGCGTCTTTTCCCAGCAAGTACAGGGTATTGGACTGAAGGGGAGCTACTGTTCTTGTCAGTTTCCTAAGCAGAGTTGAACTAGATATGGCCTGTGTGTGTAGGAAGCACAGTTCTTTTGTTCTGAGCAAGCACACTGTTCGAAACCCATAGGAAACTCAGTAGAGTAGAAGAGTGCTCTTTTCTCAAAAGCAGAGTGTGTTTCTTGGAAGGCGAGCTAGCGTTTTTTTCCCAGTCCTAAATGGAGTTGAATCACATGCAGTTTCAGGTGCTACGAGCAAGAGCTGTTTTCTGGTAAAAAAAGTCACTATTGCCCTCCCATTGCAATATACATTGCAAATAGCACTCGCGTCTGTTCCCAGCAAGTACAGTGTATTGGACTGAAGAGGAGCTACTGTTCTTGTCAGTTTCCTATGCAGAGTTGAACTAGATATGACCCGTGTGTGTAGGAAGCACAGTTTTGTTGTTCTGAGCAAGCACACTGTTTGGACCCCATAGGAAACACAGTAGAGTAGATGTGTGCCCTATTCTCAAAAGCAGAGTTTATTTCTTGTAAGACGAGCTAGCATTTGTTTCCCAATCCTAAAAGGAGTTGAGTCACATGCAGTTTCTGGTCCTATGAGCTAGAGTTGTTTTCTGGTAAGAAGAGTCACTATTGCGCTCCCACTGTCATACACAGGGCAAATAGCACTGGCGTCTGTTCCCAGCAAGTACAGTGTATTGGACTGTAGAGGATCTACTGTTCTTGTCATTTTCCGAAGCAGGATTGAACTAGATATGGCCCATGTGTGTAGGAAGCAAAGTTCTTTTCTTCTGAGCAAGCTCACTTTTCTGGCCATATAAGAAAAACTGTAGAGTAGAAAAGTGCTCTTTTCTCAAAAGCAGAGTGTGTTTCTTGTAAGGCGAGCTAGCGTTTGTTTCCCAGTCCTAAATGGAGTTGAATCACATGCAGTTTTTGGTCCTACGAGCAAGAGTTGTTTTCTGGTAAGAAGAGTCACTATTGTGCTCCCATTGCCATACACAGTACAAATAGCACTCGCTTCTGGTTCCAGCAAGTACAGTGTATTGGACTGAAGAGGAGCTACTGCTCTTGTCAGTTTCTTAAGCAGAGTTGAACTAGATATGGCCCGTGTGTGTAGGAAGCACAGTTCTTTTGTTCTGTGCAAGCTCACTGTTCGAACCCCATAGGAAACACAGTAGAGTAGAAGGGTGCTCTTTTCTCAAAAGCAGAGTGTGTTTCTTGTAAGACGAGCTAGCATTTGTTTCCCAGTCCTAAATGGAGTTCAAATACACATGCAGTTTTTGGTCCTACGAGCAAGAGTTTTTTTCTGGTTAGAAGAGTCACTATTGCGCTCCCTTTGCCATACACAGTGCAAACATCCTTTGCGTCTGTTCCCAGCAAGTACCGTGTATTGGACTGAAGAGGAGCTACTGTTCTTGTCAGTTTCCTAAGCAGAGTTGAACTAGATATGGCCGTGTGTGTAGGAAGCACAGTTCTTTTGTTCTCAGCAAGCTCACTGTTCGGACCCCATAGAAAACACAGTAGAGTAGAAGAGTGTTCTTTCCACAAAAGCAGAGTGTGTTTCTTGTAAGGTGAGCTAGCTTTGTTTCCCAGTCCTAAATGGAGTTGAATCACATGCAGTTTTTGGTCCTACGAGCAAGAATTGTTTTTTGGTAAGAAGAGTCACTATTGCGCTCCCATTGTCATACACACTGCAAATAGCACTGGAGTCTGTTCCCAGCAAGTACAGTGTATTGGACTGAAGAGGATCTACTGTTCTTGTCAGGTTCCTAAGCAGAGTTGAACTAGATATGGCCCGTGTGTGTAGGAAGCACAGTTCTTTTGTTCTCAGCAAGCTCACTCTTCTGGCCCTATAGGAAACACAGTAGAGTAGAAGAGTGCTCTTTCCTCAAAAGCAGAGTGTGTTTCTTGTAAGGCGAGCTAGCGTTTGTTTCCCAGTCCTAAATGGAGTTGAATCACATGCAGTATCAGGTCCTATGAGCAAGAATTGTTTTCTGGTAAGGAAAGTCACTATTGCGCTCCCATTGCCATACACAGTGCAAATAGCACTCGTCTCTGTTCCATGCAACTACAGTGTATTGGACTGAAGAGGAGCTACTGTTCTTGTCAGTTTCCTAAAAAGAGTTGAACTAGATATGACCCGTGTGTGTAGGAACCACAGTTCTTTTGTTCTGAACAAGCTCACTGTTTGGACCCCATAGGAAACACAGTAGAGTAGATGTGTGCCCTATTCTAAAAAGCAGAGCGTGTTTCTTTTAAGGCGAGCTTGCGTTTGTTTCCCAGTCCTAAATGGAGTTGAATCACATGCAGTTTCTGGTCCTATGAGCAAGAGTTCTTTTGTGGTAAGAAGAGTCACTATTGCGCTCCCTTTGCCATACACAGAGCAAATAGCACTGGCGTCTGTTCCCAGCAAGTACAGTGTATTGGACTGAAGAGGATCTACTGTTGTTGTCAGGTTCCTAAGCAGAGTTGAACTAGATATGTCCCGTGTGTGTAGGAAGCACGGTTCTTTTGTTCTGAGCAAGCTCACTGTTAGGACCCCATAGCAAACACAGTAGAGTAGAAGTGTGCCCCTTTCTCAAAGCGGAGCGTGTTTCTTGTAAGGCGAGCTAGCGTTTGTTTCCCAGACCTAAGTGGAGTTGAATCACATGCAGTTTCTGGTCCTAAGAACAAGCGTTGTTTTCTGATAAGAAGAGTCACTATTGCGCTCCCTTTGCCATACACAGTGCAAATAGCACTGGCGTCTGTTCCCAGCAAGTAGAGTGTATTGGACTGAAGAGAGGATACTGTTCTTGTCAGTTTCCTAAGCAGAGTTGAACTAGATATGGCACGTGTGTGTAGGAAGCACAGTTCTTTTGTTCTGAGCAAGCTCACTGTTCGGACACCATAGGAAACACAGTAGAGTAGATTAGTGCTCTTTCCTCAAAAGCAGATTTTGTTTCTTGTAAGGCGAGCTAGCGTTTGTTTCCCAGTCCTAAATGGAGTTGAATCACATGCAGTTTTGGGTCTTACACGCAAGAGTTGCTTTCAGGTAAGACGAGTCACAATTGCGCTTCCATTGCCATACACAGTGCAAATAGCACTCGCATCTGTTCCCAGCAAGTACAGTGTATTGGACTGAAGAGGAGCTACTTCTCTTGTAGGTTTCCTAAGCAGAGTTGAACTAGATATGGCCCGGATGTAGGAAGCACAGTTCTTTTGTTCTGAGCAAAATCTCTGTTCAGACCCCATAGGAAACACAGTAGAGTAGAAGAGTGCTCTTTTCGCAAAAGCAGAGTGTGTTTCTTGTAAGGCGAGCTAGCATTTGTTTCCCAGTCCTAAATGGAGTTGAAATACACATGCAGTTTCTGGTCTTACGAGCAAGAGTTGTTTTCTGGTAAGAAGAGTCACTATTGCACTCCCTTTGCAATACACAGTGCAAATAGCACTCGCGTCTGTTCCTAACAAGTACAGTGTATTGGACTGAAGAGGAGCTACTGTTCTTGTCAGTTTCCTAAGCAGAATTGAATTAGATATGGCCCGTGTGTGTAGGAAGCACAGTTCTTTTGTTCTGAGAAAGCTCACTGTTCTGGCCCTATAGTAAACACAGTAGTGTAGAAGAGTGCTCTTTTCTCAAAAGCATAGTGTGTTTCTTGTAAGGCGAGCTAGCGTTTTTTTCCCAGTCCTAAATGGAGTTCAAATACACATGCAGTTTCTGGTCCTAGGAGCATTAGTTGTTTTCTGGTTAGAAGAGTCACTATTGCGCTCCCTTTCCCTTACTCAGTGCAAATAGCCCTGGCGTCTGTTCGGAGCAAGTACAGTGTATTGGACTGAAGAGGAGCTACTGTTCTTGTCAGTTTCCTAACCAGAGTTGAACTAGATATGGCCCGTGTGTGTAGAAAGCACAGTTCTTTTGTTCTGAGCAAGCTCAGTGTTCTGGCCCTACAGAAAACACAGTAGAGTAGAAGAGTGCTCTTTTCTCAAAAGCAGAGTGTGTTTCTTGTAAGGCGAGCTAGCGTTTGCTTCCCAGTCCTAAATGGAGTTGAATCACATGCAGTTTCTGGTCCTACCAGCAAGAGTTGTTTTCTTGTAAGAAGAGTCACTATTGCGTTCCCATTGTCATTCGCAGTGCAAATAGCACTGGCGTCTGTTCCCAGCAAGTACAGTGTATTGGACTGAAGAGGATCTACTGTTGTTGTCAGGTTCCTAAGCAGAGTTGAACTAGATATGGCCTGTGTGTGTAGGAAGCACGGTTCTTTTGTTCTGAGCAAGCTCACTGTTAGGACCCCATAGGAAACACAGTAGAGTAGAAATGTGCCCTTTTCTCAAAGCGGAGCGTGTTTCTTGTAAGGCGAGCTAGCATTTGTTTCCCAGACCTAAGTGGAGTTGAATCATATGCAGTTTCTGGTCCTAAGAGCAAGCGTTGTTTTCTGATAAGAAGAGTCACTATTGCGCTCCCTTTGCCATACACAGTGCAAATAGCACTGGCGTCTGTTCCCAGCAAGTAGAGTGTATTGGACTGAAGAGAGGACACTGTTCTTGTCAGTTTCCTAAGCGGAGTTGAAATAGATATGGCACATGTGTGTAGGAAGCACAGTTCTTTTGTTCTGAGCAAGCTCACTGTTCGGACATCATAGGAAACACAGTAGAGTAGATTAGTGCTCTTTCCTCAAAAGCAGATTTTGTTTCTTGTAAGGCGAGCTAGCGTTTGTTTCCCAGTCCTAAATGGAGTTGAATCACATGCAGTTTTGGGTGTTACAAGCAAGAGTTGCTTTCTGGTAAGGAAAGTCACTATTGCGCTTCCATTGCCATACACAGTGCAAATAGCACTCGCGTCTGTTCCCAGCAAGTACAGTGTATTGGACTGAAGAGGAGCTACTTCTCTTGTCAGTTTCCTAAGCAGAGTTGAACTAGATATGGCCCGGATGTAGGAAGCACAGTTCTTTTGTTCTGAGCAAGGTCTATGTTCGGAATCCCATATGAAACACAGTAGAGTAGAAGAGTGCTCTTTTCTCAAAAGCAGAGTGTGTTTCTTGAAAGGCGAGCTAGCATTTGTTTCCCAGTCCTAAGTGGATTGAATCAAATGCAGTTTCAGGTCCTAAGAGCAAGAGTTGTTTTCTGGTAAGAAGAGTCACTATTGTGCATCCATTGCCGTACACCGTGCAAATAGCACTCGCGTCTGTTCCCAGCAAGTACAGTGTATTGGACTGAAGAGGATCTACTGTTCTCGTCAGTTTCCTAAGCAGAGTTGAACTAGATATGGCCTGTGTGTGTAGGAAGCACATTTCTTTTGTTCTGAGCAAGCTCACTGTTCTGGCCCTATAGGAAACACAGTAGAGTAGAAGAGTGCTCTTTTCTCAAAAGCAGAGTGTGTTTCTTGTAAGGCAAGCTAGCGTTTGTTTCCCAGTTCTAAATGGAGTTGAATCTCATGCAGTTTCTGGTCCTATGAGCAAGAGTTGTTTTGTGGTATGTAGAGTCACAATTGTGATCCCATTGTAATACACAGTGCAAATATCACTCACGTCTTTTCCCAGCAAGTACAGTGTATTGGACTGAAGAGGAGCTACTGTTCTTGTCAGTTTCCTAAGCAGAGTTGAACTAGTTATGGCCCGGGTGTAGGAAGCACAGTTCTTTTGTTCTGAGCAAGTTCTCTGTTTAGACCCCATAGGAAACACAGTAGAGAAGAAGAGTGCTTTTTTCTCAAAAGCACAGTGTGTTTCTTGTAAGGCTAGCTAGCGTTTGTTTCCCAGTCCTAAATGGAGTTGAATCCCATGCAGTTTCTGGTACTAAGAGCAAGAGTTGTTTTCTGATAAGAAGAGTCACTATTGTGCTCCCATTGCCATACTCAGTGCAAATAGCACTCGCGTCTGTTCCCAGCAAGTACAGTGTATTGGACTGAAGAGGTGCTACTGTTCTTGTCAGTTTCCTAAGCAGAGTTGAACTACATATGGCCCGTGTGTGTAGGAAGCACAGTTCTTTTGTTCTTAGCAAGCTCACTGTTTTGGCACTATAGGAAACACAGTAGAGTAGAAGAGTGCTCTTTTCTCAAAAGCAGAGTGTGTTTCTTGTAAGGCGAGCTAGCGTTTGTTTCCCAGTCCTAAATGGAGTTGAATCACATGCAGTTTCTGGTCCTACGAGCAAGAGTTTTTTTTCTGGTAAGAAGAGTCACTATTGCGCTCCCATTGTCATTCACAGTGCAAATAGCACTGGCGTCTGTTCCCAGCAAGTACAGTGTATTAGACTGAAGAGGTTCTACTGTTCTTGTCAGTTTCCTAAGCAGAGTTGAACTAGATATGGCCCGTGTGTGTAAGAAGCACAGTTCTTTTGTTCTGAGCAAGCTCACTGTTCGGACACCATAGGAAACACAGTAGAGTAGAAGAGTGCTCTTTTCTCAAAAGCAGAGTGTGTTTCTTGTAAGGCAAGCAAGCGTTTGTTTCCCAGTCCTAAATGGAGTTGAATCACATGCAGTTTTTGGTCTTACATGCAAGAGTTGCTTTCAGGTAAGGAAAGTCACTATTGCGCTCCCATTGCCATACACAGTGCAAATAGCACTCGATTCTGTTCCCAGCAAGTACAGTGTATTGGACTGAAGAGGAGCTACTTCTCTTGTCAGTTTCCTAAGCAGAGTTAAACTAGAATTGGCCCGGATGTAGGAAGCACAGTTCTTTTGTTCTGAGCAAGCTCTCTGTTCGGACACCATAGGAAACACAGTAGAGTAGAAGAGTGCTCTTTTCTCAAAAGCAGAGTGTGTTTTTTGTAAGGCGAGCTAGCATTTGTTTCCCAGTCCTAAGTGGATTGAATCAAATGCAGTTTCAGGTCCTAAGATCAAGAGTTGTTTTCTGGTAAGAAGAGTCACTATTGTGCATCCATTGCCGTACACAGTGCAAATAGCACTGGCGTCTGTTCCCAGCAAGTACAGTGTATTGGACTGAGGAGGATCTACTGTTCTCGTCAGTTTCCTAAGCAGAGTTCAACTAGATATGGCCCGTGCGTGTAGGAAGCACAGTTCTTTTGTTCTGAGCAAGCTCACTGTTCTGGCCCTATAGGAAACACAGTAGAGTAGAAGAGTGCTCTTTTCTCAAAAGCAGAGTGTGTTTCTTGTAAGGTGAGTAAGCGTTTGTTTCCCAGTCAGAAATGGAGTTGAATTACATGCAGTTTCTGGTCCTACGAGCAATAGCTGTTTTCTGGTAAGAAAAGTCACTATTGCCATTCCATTGCCATAGGCAGTGCAAATAGCACTCGCGTCTGTTCTCAGCAATTGGAGTTTATTGGACTGAAGAGGAGCTACTGTTCTTGTCAGTTTCCTAAGCAGAGTTGAACTAGATATGGCCCGTGTGTGTAGGAAGCACAGTTCTTTTGTTCTGACCAAGCTCACTGTTCTGACCCCTAGGAAACACAGTAGAGTAGAAGAGTGCCGTTTTCTCAAAAGCAGAGTGTGTTTCTTGTAAGGCGAGCTAGCGTTTGTTTCCCAGTCAGAAATGGAGTTGAATCACATGCAGTTTCTGGTCCTACGAGCAAGAGTTGTTTTCTGGTAAAAAGAGTCACTATTGCGCTCCCATTGCCATACACAGTGCAAATAGCACTCGCATCTGTTTTCAGCAAGTGCAGTGTATTGGACTGAAGAGGAGCTACTGTTCTTGTCAGTTTCCTAAGCAGAGTTGAACTAGATATGGCCCGTGTGTAGGAAGCACAGTTCTTTTGTTCTGACCAAGCTCACTCTTCGGACCCCATAGGAAACACAGTAGAGAAGAAGAGTGCTCGTTTCTCAAAAGCAGAGTGTGTTTCTTGTAAGGCGAGCTAGCGTTTGTTTCCCAGTCCTAAATGGAGTTGAATCACATGCAGTTTCTTGTCCTACGAGCAAGAGTTGTTTTCTGGTAAGAAGAGTCACTATTGTGCTCCCATTGCCATACACAGTGCAAATAGCAATGGCGTCTGTTCCCAGCATGTACAGTGTATTGGACTGAAGAGGATCTACTGTTCCTGTCAGTTTCCTAAGCAGAAATGAACTAGATATGGCCGTGTGTGTAGGAAGCACAGTTCTTTTGTTCTGAGCAAGCTCTCTGTTCTGGCCCTATAGGAAACACAGTAGAGTAGAAGAGTGCTCTTTTCTCAAAAGCAGAGTGTGTTTCTTGTAAGGCAAGCTACTGTTTGTTTCCCAGTCAGAAATGGACTTGATTCCCATGCAGTTTCTGGTCCTAAGAGCAAGAGTTGTTTTCTTGTAAGAAGAGTCACTATTGTGCTCCCATTGCCATACACAGTGCAAATAGCACTCGTGTCTGCTCCCAGCAAGTACAGTGTATTGGACTGAAGAGGAGCTACTGTTCTTGTCAGTTTCTAAGGGGAGTTGAACTAGATATGGCCCGTGTGTGTAGGAAGCAGAGTTCTTTTGTTCTGCGCAAGCTCACTGTTAGGACCCCATAGGAAACACAGTAGAGTAGAAGAATGCCGTTTTCTCAAAAGCATAGTGTGTTTCTTGTAAGGCGAGCTAGCGTTTTTTTCCCACTCCTAAAAGGAGTTGAATCACATGCAGTTTCTGGTCCTATGAGCAAGAGTTGTTTTCTGTTAAGAAGAGTCACTATTGCGCTCCCATTGCCATACTGAGTGCAAATAGTACTCGTGTCTGTTTCCAGCAAGTACAGTGTATTGGACTGAAGAGGATCTACTGTTCTTGTCAGTTTCATAAGCAGAGTTGAACTAGATATGGCCCGTGGGTGTAGGAAGCACAGTTATTTTGTTCTGAGCAAGCTCACTGTTCGGACCCAATAGGAAACACAGTAGAGTAGAAGAGTGCTCTTTTCTCAAAAGCAGAGTGTGTTTCTTGTAAGGCAAGCTACTGTTTGTTTCCCAGTCAGAAATGGACTTGATTCCCATGCAGTTTCTGGTCCTACGAGCAAGAGTTGTTTTCTTGTAAGAAGAGTCACTATTGCCCTCCCATTGCCATACACAGTGCAAATAGCACTCGTGTCTGCTCCCAGCAAGTACAGTGTATTGGACTGAAGAGGAGCTACTGTTCTTGTCAGTTTCCTAAGGGGAGTTGAACTAGATATGGCCCCTGTGTGTAGGAAGCACAGTTCTTTTGTTCTGACCAAGCTCACTGTTCGGACATCATAGGAAACACAGTAGAGTAGAAGAGTGCCCTTTTCTCAAAAGCAGAGTGTTTTTCTTTTAAGGCGAGCTAGCGTTTGTTTCCCAGTCCTAAATGGATTTGAATCATATGCAGTTTCTGTTTCTATGAGCAAGAGTTGTTTTCTGGTAAGGAGAGTCACTATTGCGCTCCCATTGTCATACACAGGGCAAATAGCAATGGCGTCTGTTCCCATCATGTACAGTGTATTGGACTGAAGAGGATCTACTGTTCTTATCAGTTTCCTAAACAGAATTGAACTAGATATGGCCATGGGTATAGGAAGCGCAGTTCTTTTGTTCTGAGCAAGCTCTCTGTTCTGGCCCTATAGGAAACACAGTAGAGTAGAAGAGTGCTCTTTTCTCAAAAGCAGAGTGTGTTTCTTGTAAGGCACGCTAGCATTTGTTTCCCAGTCCTAAATGGTGTTGAATCACATGCAGTTTTTGGTCCTACGAGCAAGAGTTGTTTTCTGGTAAGAAGAGTCACTGTTGCGCTCCAATTGCCATACACAGTGCAAATAGCACTCGCGTCTGTTCCCAGCAAGTGCAGTGTATTGGACTGAAGAGGATCTACAGTTCTTGTCAGTTTCCTAAGCAGAGTTGAAGGAGATATGGCCCGTGTGTGTAGGAAGCACATTTCTTTGATTCTGACCAAGCTCACTGTTCTGACCCCATAGGAAACAGAGTAGAGTAGAAGAGTGCCTTTTTCTCAAAAGCAGAGTGTGTTTCTTGTAAGGCGAGCTAGCGTTTGTTTCCCAGTCAGAAATGGAGTTGAATCACATGCAGTTTCTGGTCCTATGAGCAAGTGTTATTTTCTGGAAGAAGAGTCACTATTGCTCTCCCATTGCCATACACAGTGCAAATAGCACTCGCGTCTGTTTTCAGCAAGTGCAGTGTATTGGACTGAAGAGGAGCTACTGTTCTTGTCAGTTTCCTAAGCAGAGTTGAACTAGATATGGCCCGGTGTGTAGGAAGCACAGTTCTTTTGTTCTGCGCAAGCTCACTGTTCGGACCCCATAGGAAACACAGTGGAGAAGAAGAGTGCTCGTTTCTCAAAAGCAGAGTGTGTTTCTTGTAAGGCGAGCTAGCGTTTGTTTCCCAGTCCTAAATGGAGTTGAATCACCTGCAGTTTCTTGTCCTAAGAACAAGAGTTGTTTTCTGGTAAGAAGAGTCACTATTGCGCTCCCATTTCCATACACAGTGCAAATAGCACTGGCGTCTCTTCCCAGCATGTACAGTGTATTGGACTGAAGAGGATCTACTGTTCTTGTCAGTTTCCTAAGCAGAAATGAACTAGATATGGCCGCGTGTGTAGGAAGCACAGTTCTTTTGTTCTGAGCAAGCTCTCTGTTCTGGCCCTTTAGGAAACACAGTAGAGTAGAAGAGTGCTCTTTTCTTAAAAGCAGAGTGTATTTCTTGTAAGGCAACCTAGCGTTTGTTTCCCAGTCCTAAATGTAGTTGAATCACATGCACTTTCTTGTCCTACGAACAAGAGTTGTTTTCTGATAAGAAGAGTTACTATTGTGCTCCCATTGTCATACACAGGGTAAATGGCACTGGCGTCTGTTCCCAGAATGTACAGTGTATTGGAATGAAGCGGATTTACTGTTCTTGTCATTTTCCTAAGCAAAATTGAACTAGATATGGCCCTTGTGTGTAGGAAGCACAGTTCTTTTGTTCTGAGCAAGCTCACTGTTCTGGCCCTATAAGATACACAGTAGAGTAGAAGAGTGCTCTTTTCTCAAAAGCAGAGTGTGTTTTTTGTTAGGCAAGTAAGCGTTCGTTTCCCAGTTCTAAACGGAGTTGAGTCACATGCAGTTTTTGGTCCTACGAGCAAGAGTTGCTTTCTGGTAAGAAGAGTCACTATTGCGATCCCATTGCCATACACAGTACAAATAGCACTCGCGTCTGTTCCCAGCCAGTACAGTGTATTGGACTGAAGAGGAGCTACTGTTCTTGTCAGTTTCCTAAGCAGAGTTGAACTAGATATGGCCCGTGTGTGTAGGAAGCACAGTTCTTTTCTTCTGAGCAAGCTCACTGTTCGGACCCCATATGAAACACAGTAGAGTGAAAGAGTGCCCTTTTCTCAAAAGCAGAGTGTGTTTCTTGTAAGGCGAGCTAGCGTTTGTTTCCCAGTACTAAGTGGAGTTGATTCACATGCAGTTTCTGGTCCTAAGAGCAAGATTTGTTTTCTGGTAAGAAGAGTCACTATTGCAGTCCCATTGCCATACACAGTACAAATAGCTCTCGCGTCTGTTCCTAGCAAGTACAGTGTATTGGACTGAAGAGGAACTACTGTTCTTGTCAGTATCCTAAGCAGAGTTGAACTAGATATGGCGCATGTGTGTAGGAAGCACAGTTCTTTTGTTCTGAGCAAGCTCACTGTTCAGACCCCATAGGAAACACAGAAGAGTAAAAGAGTGCCCTTTTCTCAAAAGCAGAGTGTGTTTCTTGTAAGGCACGCAAGCGTTTGTTTCCCAGTTTTAAACGGAGTTGAGTCACATGCAGTTTTTGGTCCTATGAGCAAGACTTGTTTTCTGGTAAGAAGAGTCACTGTTGGGCTCCCATTGTCATACACAGGGCAAATGGCACTCGCTTCTGTTCCCAGCAAGTACAGTGTATTGGACTGAAGAGGAGCTACTGTTCTTGTCAGTTTCCTAAGCAGAGTTGAATGAGATATGGCCCGTGTGTGTAGGAAGCACAGTTCTCTTGTTCTGAGCAAGCTCACGGTTCTGGCCCTATAGGAAACTCAGTAGTGTAGAAGAGTGCTCTTTTCTCTAAAGCAGAGTGTGTTTCTTGTAAGGCTAGCTCGCGTTTGTTTCCCAGTCATAAATAGAGTTGAGTCACATGCAGTTTTTGTTCCTACGAGCAAGAGTTGTTTTCTGGTAAGAAGAGTCACTATTGCGCTCAAAATGCCATACTCATTACAAATACCACTCGCGTCTGTTCCCAGAAAGTACAGTGTATTAGACTGAATAAGAGCTACTGTACTTGTCAGTTTCCTAAGCAGAGTTGAACTAGATATGGTCAGTGTGTGTAGGAAGCACAGTTCTTTTGTTCTGAGCAAGCTCACTGATTGGACACCATAGGAAACACAGTAGAGTAGAAGAGTGCTCTTTTCTCAAAAGCAGAGTGTGTTTCTTGTAAGGCAACCTAGCGTTTGTTTCCCAGTCCTAAATGTAGTTGAATCACATGCACTTTCTTGTCCTACGAACAAGAGTTGTTTTCTGATAAGAAGAGTTACTATTGTGCTCCCATTGTCATACACAGGGTAAATGGCACTGGCGTCTGTTCCCAGAATGTACAGTGTATTGGAATGAAGCGGATTTACTGTTCTTGTCATTTTCCTAAGCAAAATTGAACTAGATATGGCCCTTGTGTGTAGGAAGCACAGTTCTTTTGTTCTGAGCAAGCTCACTGTTCTGGCCCTATAAGATACACAGTAGAGTAGAAGAGTGCTCTTTTCTCAAAAGCAGAGTGTGTTTTTTGTTAGGCAAGTAAGCGTTCGTTTCCCAGTTCTAAACGGAGTTGAGTCACATGCAGTTTTTGGTCCTACGAGCAAGAGTTGCTTTCTGGTAAGAAGAGTCACTATTGCGATCCCATTGCCATACACAGTACAAATAGCACTCGCGTCTGTTCCCAGCCAGTACAGTGTATTGGACTGAAGAGGAGCTACTGTTCTTGTCAGTTTCCTAAGCAGAGTTGAACTAGATATGGCCCGTGTGTGTAGGAAGCACAGTTCTTTTCTTCTGAGCAAGCTCACTGTTCGGACCCCATATGAAACACAGTAGAGTGAAAGAGTGCCCTTTTCTCAAAAGCAGAGTGTGTTTCTTGTAAGGCGAGCTAGCGTTTGTTTCCCAGTACTAAGTGGAGTTGATTCACATGCAGTTTCTGGTCCTAAGAGCAAGATTTGTTTTCTGGTAAGAAGAGTCACTATTGCAGTCCCATTGCCATACACAGTACAAATAGCTCTCGCGTCTGTTCCTAGCAAGTACAGTGTATTGGACTGAAGAGGAACTACTGTTCTTGTCAGTATCCTAAGCAGAGTTGAACTAGATATGGCGCATGTGTGTAGGAAGCACAGTTCTTTTGTTCTGAGCAAGCTCACTGTTCAGACCCCATAGGAAACACAGAAGAGTAAAAGAGTGCCCTTTTCTCAAAAGCAGAGTGTGTTTCTTGTAAGGCACGCAAGCGTTTGTTTCCCAGTTTTAAACGGAGTTGAGTCACATGCAGTTTTTGGTCCTATGAGCAAGACTTGTTTTCTGGTAAGAAGAGTCACTGTTGGGCTCCCATTGTCATACACAGGGCAAATGGCACTCGCTTCTGTTCCCAGCAAGTACAGTGTATTGGACTGAAGAGGAGCTACTGTTCTTGTCAGTTTCCTAAGCAGAGTTGAATGAGATATGGCCCGTGTGTGTAGGAAGCACAGTTCTCTTGTTCTGAGCAAGCTCACGGTTCTGGCCCTATAGGAAACTCAGTAGTGTAGAAGAGTGCTCTTTTCTCTAAAGCAGAGTGTGTTTCTTGTAAGGCTAGCTCGCGTTTGTTTCCCAGTCATAAATAGAGTTGTGTCACATGCAGTTTTTGTTCCTACGAGCAAGAGTTGTTTTCTGGTAAGAAGAGTCACTATTGCGCTCAAAATGCCATACTCATTACAAATACCACTCGCGTCTCTTCCCAGAAAGTACAGTGTATTAGACTGAATAAGAGCTACTGTACTTGTCAGTTTCCTAAGCAGAGTTGAACTAGATATGGTCAGTGTGTGTAGGAAGCACAGTTCTTTTGTTCTGAGCAAGCTCACTGTTTGGACACCATAGGAAACACAGTAGAGTAGAAGAGTGCTCTTTTCTCAAAAGCAGAGTGTGTTTCATTTAAGGCGAGCTAGCATTTGTTTCCTAGTCCTAAATGGAGTTGAATCACATGCAGTTTCTGGTCCTACGAGCAAGAGTTGTTTTCTGGTAAGCAAAGTCACTATTGCGCTCCCATTGCCATACATAGTGCAGAAAGCACTCGGTCCGTTCCCAGCAAGTACAGTGTATCGGACTGAAGAGGAGCTACTGTTCCTGTAAGTTTCCTAAGCAGAGTTGAACTAGATATGGCCCGGGTGAAGGAAGCACAGTTCTTTTGTTCTGATCAAGCTCACTGTTCTGGCCCTAGAGGAAACACAGTAGAGTAGAAGAGTCCTCTTTTCTCAAAAGCAGAGTGTTTTTCTTGTAAGGCGAGCTAGCGTTTGTTTCCCAGTCCTAAATGGAGTTGAGACACAAGCAGTTTTTGGTCCTACGAGCAAGAGTTTTTTTCTGGTAATAAGAGTCACTAATGCACTCCCATTGCTATACACAGTGCAAATAGCACTGGCATCGTTTCCCAGCAAGTACAGTGAATTGGACTGAAGAGGATCTACTGTTCTTGTCAGTTTCCTATGCAGAGTTGAACTAGATATGGCCCGTGTGTATATGAAGATCAGATCTTTTGTTCTGAGAAAGCTCACTGTTCGGACCCCATAGGAAACACAGTAGAGTAGAAGAGTGCTATTTTCTCAAAAGCAGAGTGTGTTTCATGTAAGGCGAGCTAGCATTTGTTTCCCAGTCCTAAATGGAGTTGAATCAAATGCAGTTTCTCGTCATACGAGCAAGAGTTGTTTTCTGGTAAGGAAAGTCACTATTGCGCTCCCATTGCCATACAAAGTGCAAATAGCACTCGCGTGTGTTCCCAGCTAGTACAGTGTATCGGACTGAAGAGGAGCTACTGTTCTTGTCAGTTTCCTAAGCAGAGTTGAACTAGATATGGTCCGTGTGTGTAGGAAGCACAGTTCTTATGTTCTGAGCAAGCTCACTCTTCTGGCCCTATAGGAAACACAGTAGAGTAGAAGAGTGCTCTTTTCTCAAAAGCAGAGTGTGTTTCTTGTAACGCGAGCTAGCGTTTGTTTCCCAGTCCTAAATGGAGTTGAGACACATGCAGTTTTTGGTCCTACGAGCAAGAGTTTTTTTCTGGTAATAAGAGTCACTAATGCACTCCCATTGCCATATACAGTGCAAATAGCACTTGCATCATTTCCCAGCAAATACAGTGTATTGGACTGAAGAGGATCTACTGTTCTTGTCAGTTTCATAAGCAGAGTTGAACTAGATATGGCCCGTGTGAAGGAAGCACAGTTCTTTTGTTCTGATCAAGCTCACTGTTCTGGCCCTATAGGAAACACAGTAGTGTAGAAGAGTGCTCTTTTCTCTAAAGCAGAGTGTGTTTCTTGTAAGGCGAGCTCGCGTTTGTTTCCCAGTCCTAAATGGAGGTGAATCAAATGCAGTTTCTGGTCCTACGAGCAAGAGTTGTTTTCTGGTAAGGAAAGTCACTATTGCGCTCCCATTGCCATACACAGTACAAATAGCACTCGCCTGTGTTCCCAGCAAGTACAGTGTATCGGACTGAAGAGGAGCTACTGTTCTTGTCAGTTTCCTAAGCAGAGTTGAACTAGATATGGTCCGTGTGTGTAGGAAGCACAGTTCTTATGTTCTGAGCAAGCTCACTCTTCTGGCCCTATAGGAAACACAGTAGAGTAGAAGAGTGCTCTTTTCTCAAAATCAGAGTGTGTTTCTTGTAAGGCAAGCTAGACTTTTTTCCCAGTCCTAAATGGAGTTGAATCACATGCAGTTTCTGGTCCAATGAACCAGAGTTGTTTTCTGGTAAGAGGAGCCACTATTGCGCTCCCATTGAAATACACAGTGAAAATAGCACTCGCGTCTGTTCCCAGCAAGTACAGTGTACTGGACTGAAGAGAAGCTACTGTTCTTGTCAGTTTCCTAAAGGGAGTTGAACTAGACATGGCCCGTGTGTGTCGGAAGCACAGTTCTTTTGTTCTGAGCAATCTCACTGTTCTGGCCCTATAGGAAACACAGTAGAGTAGAAGAGTGCTCTTTTCTCAAAAGCAGAGTGTTTTTCTTGTAACGCGAGCTAGCGTTTGTTTCCCAGTCCTAAATGGAGTTGAGACACATGCAGTTTTTGGTCCTACGAGCAAGAGTTTTTTTCTGGTAATAAGAGTCACTAATGCACTCCCATTGCCATATACAGTGCAAATAGCACTTGCATCATTTCCCAGCAAATACAGTGTATTGGACTGAAGAGGATCTACTGTTCTTATCAGTTTCCTAAACAGAGTTGAACTAGATATGGTCCGTGTGTGTAGGAAGCACAGTTCTTTTGTTCTGAGCAAGCTCACTGTTCTGGCCCTATAGGAAACACAGAAGAGTAGAAGAGTGTTCTTTTCTCAAAAGCAGAGTGTGTTTCTTGTAAGGCGAGCTAGCGTTTGTTTCACAGTCCAAAATGGAGTTGAGTCACATGCAGTTTTTGGTCCTACGAGCAAGAGTTGTTTTCTGGTAAGAATAGTCACTATTGCGCTCCAAATGCCATACACAGTGCAAATAGCACTCGCGCTTGTTCCCTTCAAGTACAGTGTATTGGACTGAATAGGAACTACTGTTCTTGTCAGTTTCCTCAGCAGAGTTGAAGTAGATATGGTCCGTGGGTGTAGGAATCACAGTTCTTTTGTTCTGAGCCAGCTCACTATTCTGGCCCTATAGGAAACACTGTAGAGTAGAAGAGTGCTCTTTTCTCAAAAGCAGAGTGTGTTTCTTGTAAGGCAAGCTAGAGTTTGTTTCCCAGGCCTAAATGGAGTTGCATCACATGCAGTTTCTGGTCCTAGGAACCAGAGTTGTTTTCTGGTAAGAGGAGCCACTATTGCGCTACCATTGCCATACACAGTGCAAATAGCACTCGCGTCTGTTCCCAGCAAGTACAGTGTGTTGGACTGAAGAGAAGCTACTGTTCTTGTCAGTTTCCTAAGGGGAGTTGAACTAGATATGGCCCGTGTGTGTAGGAAGCACAGTTCTTTTGTTCTGAGCAATCTCACTGTTCTGGACCTATAGGAAACACAGTAGAGTAGAAGAGTGCTTGTTTCTCAAAAGCAGAGTGTGTTTCTTGTAAGGCTAGCTAGAGTTTGTTTCCCAATCCTAAATGGAGTTGAATCACATGCAGTTTCTAGTCCTACGAACCAGAGTTGTTTTCTGGTAAGAGGAGTTACTATTGCGCTCCCATTGCCTTACACAGTGCAAATAGCACTCGCGTCTGTTCCCAGCAAGTACAGTGTATTGGACTGAAGAGGAGCTACTGTTCTTGTCAGTTTCCTAAGGAGAGTTGAACTAGATATGGCCCGTGTGAAGGAAGCAGAGTTCTTTTGTTCTGATCAAGCTCACTGTTCTGGCCCTAGAGGAAACACAGTAGAGTAGAAGAGTGCTCTTTTCTCAAAAGCAGAGTGTTTTTCTTGTAAGGCGAGCTAGCGTTTGTTTCCCAGTCCTAAATGGAGTTGAATCACATGCAGTTTCTGGTCCTACGAGCAAGAGTTGTTTTCTGGTAAGAAGAGTCACTATTGAGCTCCCATTGCCATACACAGTGCAAATAGCACTCGCGTCTGTTCCCAGCAAGTACAGTGTATTGGACTGAAGAGGAGCTACTGTTCTTGTCAGTTTCCTAAGCAGAGTTGAAATAGATATGGCCCGTGTTTGTAGGAAGCACAGTTCTTTTGTTCTGAGCAAGCTCACTCTTCTGGCCCTACAGGAAACACAGTAGAGTAGAAGAGTGCTCTTTTCTCTAAAGCAGAGTGTGTTTCTTGTAAGGCGAGCTAGCATTTGTTTCCCAGTCCTTAATGGAGTTGAATCACATGCAGTTTCTGGTCCTACGAGCAAGAGTTTTTTCTGGTAAGGAAAGTCACTATTGCGCTCCCATTGCCATACACAGTGCAAATAGCTCTCACGTTTGTTCCCAGCAAGTACAGTGTATTGGACTGAAGAGGAGCTACTGTTCTTGTCAGTTTCATAAGCAGAGTTGATCTAGATATGGTCGGTGTGTGTAGGAAACACAGTTCCTTTGTTCAGAGAAGTTCAGTGTTTGGACCCCATAGGAAACACAGTAGAGTAGAAGAGTGCTCTTTTCCCCTAAGCAGAGTGTTTTTCTTTTAAGGCGAGCTCGCGTTTGTTTCCCAGTCCTAAATGGAGTTGAGTCACATACAGTTTTTGGTCCTACGAGCAAGAGTTGTTTTGTGGTAAGAAGAGTCACTATTGTGCTCCAAATGCCATGTACAGTGCAAATAGCACTGGCGTCTGTTCCCAGCAAGAACAGTGTATTGGACTGAATAGGAGCTACTGTTCTTGTCAGTTTCCCAAGCAGAGTTGAACTAGATATGGTCCATGTGTGTAGGAAGCACAGTTCTTTTCTTCTGAGCAAGCTCACTGTTTGGACACCAAAGGACACACAGTAGGTAGAGGAGTGCTCTTTTCTCTAAAGCAGAGTGTGTTTCTTGTAAGGCGAGCTGGCGTTTGTTTCCCAGTCCTAAATGGAGTTGAATCACATGCAGTTTCTGGTCCTATGAGCAAGAGTTGTTTTCTGGTAAGGAAAGTCACTATTGTGCTCCCCTTGCTATACACAGTGCAAATAGCTCTAGCGTCTGTTCCCAGCAAGTACAGTGTATCAGACTGAAGAGGAGCTACTGTTCTTGTCAGTTTCCTAAGGAGAGTTGAACTAGATATGGCCCGTGTGTGTAGGAAGCACAGTTCTTATGTTCTGAGCAAGCTCACTGTTCTGGCCCTATAGGAAACACAGTAGAGTAGATGAGTGCTCTTTTCTCAAAAGCAGAGTGTGTTTCTTGGAAGGCAAGCTTGCGTTTGTTTCCCAGTCCTAAATGGAGTTGAGTCACATGCAGTTTTTTGTCCTATGAGCAAGAGTTGTTTTCTGTAAGACGAGTCACTATTGTGCTCCAATTGCCATACAGAGTGCAAAAACCACTCGCGTCTGTTCCCCGCAAGTAGGGTGTATTGGACTGAAGAGGAGCTACTGTTCTTGTCAGGTTCCTAAGCAGAATTGAACTAGTTATGGCCGTGTGTGTAGGAAGCACAGTTCTTTTGTTCTGAGCAAGTTCACTGTTCGGACGTCTTAGGAAACACAGTAGAGTAGAAGAGTGCTTTTTTCTCTAAATCAGAGTGTGTTTCTTGTAAGGCGAGCTAGTGTTTATTTCCCAGTCCTAAATGGAGTTGAATCACATGCAGTTTCTGGTCCTAAGAGCAAGAGTTGTTTTCTGGTAAGAAGAGTCACTATTATGCTCCCATTGTCATACACAGGGCAAATAGCACTCATTTCTGTTCCCCGCATGTACAGTGTATTGGACTGAAGAGGTCTACTGTTCTTGTCAGTTTCCTAAGCAGAGTTGAACTAGATATGGCCCGTGTGTAGGAAGAACAGTTCTTTTGTTCTGAGCAAGCTCACTGTTCTGGCCCTATGGGAAACACAGTAGAGAAGAAGAGTGCTCTTTTCTCTAAAGCAGAGTGTTTTTCTTGTAAGTCGAGCTAGCGTTTGTTTCCCAGTCCTAAATGGAGATGAGTCACATGCAGTTTTTTTGTCCTACGAGCAAGAGATGTTTTCTGGTAAGGCAGGTCACTATTGTGCTCCAATTGCCATACACAGTGCAAATAGCACTCGCGTCTCTTCCCCGCAAGTACAGTGTATTGGACTGAAGAGGAGCTACTGTTCTTGTCAGGTTCCTAAGCAGACTTGAACTAGATAAGGCCATGTGTGTAGGAAGCACAGTTCTTTTGTTCTGAGCAAGCTCACTGTTTGGACCCCATAAGAAACACAGTGGAGTAGAAGAGTGCTCTTTTTTCAAAAGCAGAGTGTGTTTCTTGTAAGGCGAGCTAGCGTTTCTTTCCCAGTCCTAAATGGAGTTGAATCACATGCAGTTTCTGGTCCTACGAGCAAGAGTTGTTTTGTGGTAAGGAAAGTCACTATTGCGCTCCCATTGCCATACACAGTACAAATAGCACTCGCGTCTGTCTCCAGCATGTACAGTGTATCGGACTGAAGAGGAGCTACTGTTCTTGTCAGTTTTCTAAGCACAGTTGAACTAGGTATGGCCCGTGTGTGAAGGAAGCACAGTTCTTATGTTCTGAGCAAGGTCACTGTTCTGGCCCTTTACGAAACACAGTAGAGTAGAAGAGTGCTCTTTTCTCTAAAGCAGAGTGTGTTTCTTGTAAGGCGAGCTAGAGTTTGTTTCCTAGTCCTAAATGGAGTTGAATCACATGCAATTGCTGGTCCTACGAACAAGAGTTGTTTTCTGGTAAGAAGAGTCACTATTGCGCTGCCAGTGCCATACACAGGTCAAATAGCACTGGCGTCTGTTCGCAGCAAGTACAGTGTATTGGACTGCAGAGGATCTACTATTCATGTCAGGTTCCTAAGCAGACTTGAACTAGATATGGCCGTGTGTGTAGGAAGCACAGGTTTTGTTCTGAGCAAGCTCACTGTTCGGACCCCATAGGAAACACAGTAGAGTAGAAGAGTGCTCTTTTGTCAAAAGCAGAGTGTGTTTCATGTAAGGCGGGCTAGCGTTTGTTTCCCAGTCCTAAATGGATTTGAATCACATGCAGTTTCTGGTCCTACGAGCAAGAGTTGTTTTCTGGTAAGTAAAGTCACTATTGCGCTCCCATTGCCATACACAGTGCAAATAGCACTCGCATCTCCTCCCAGCAAGTACAGTGTATTGGACTGAAGAGGAGCTACTGTTCTTGTCAGTTTCCTAAGCAGAGTTGAACTAGATATGGCCCGTGTGTAGGAAGCACAATTCTTTTGTTCTGAGCAAGCTCACTTTTCTGGCCCTATAGGAAACACAGTAGAGTAGAAGATTGCTCTTTTGTCTAAATCAGAGTGTGTTTCCTGTAAGGCGAGCTAGCGTTTGTTTCCCAGTCCTAAATGGAGTTGAGTCACATGCAGTTTCTAGTCCTACGAGCAAGAGTTGTTTTATGGTAAGAAGAGTCACTATTGCGCTGCCATTGCCATACACAGGACAAATAGCACTGGCGTCTGTTCCCAGCAAGTACAGTGTATTGGACTGAAGAGGATCTACTGTTCTTGTCAGGTTCCTAAGCAGAATTGAACTAGATATGGTCCGTGTGTGGAGGAAGCACAATGCTTTTGTTCTGAGCAAGCTCACTCTTCTGGCCCTATAGGAAACACAGTAGAGTAGAAGAGTGCTCTTTTCTCAAAAGCAGAGTGTGTTTCTTGTAAGGCGAGCAAGCGTTTGTTTCCCAGTCCTAAATGGAGTTGAATCACATGCAGTTTCTGGTCCTATGAGCAAGAGTTGTTTTCTGGTAAGGAAAGTCACTATTGCGCTCCCCTTGCCATACACAGTGCAAATAGCTCTTGGGTCTGTTCCCAGCAAGTACAGTGTATCGGACTGAAGAGGAGCTACTGTTCTTGTCAGTTTCCTAAGCAGAGTTGAACTAGATATGGCCCATGTGTGTAGGAAGCACAGTTCTTATGTTCTGAGCAAGCTCACAGTTATGGCCCTATAGGAACACAGTAGAGTAGAAGAGTGCTATTTTCTCAAAAGCAGAGTGTGTTTTTGTAAGGCGAGCTATCGTTTGTTTCCTAGTCCTAAATGGAGTTGAATCACATGCAGTTTCTGGTCCTACGAACAAGAGTTTTTTTCTGGTAAGGAAAGTCACTATTGCGCTCCCATTGCCCTACACAAGGCAAATAGCCCTCGCGTCTTTTCCCAGCAAGTACAGTGTATTGGATTGAATAGGAGCTACTGTTCTTGTCAGTCTCCTAAGCAGAGTTGAACTAGATATGGTCCGTGTGTGTAGTAAACACAGTTCTTTTGTTCTGAGCATGCTCACTGTTTGGACCCCATAGGAAACACAGTAGAGTAGACGAGTGCTCTTTTCCCTAAAGCAGAGTGTGTTTCTTGTAAGGCAAGCTAGCGTTTGTTTCGCAGTCCTAAATGGAGTGGAATCACATGCAGTTTCTGGTCCTATGAGCAAGAGTTGTTTTCTGGTAAGAAGAGTCACTATTGCGCTTTTATTGCCATACGCAGTGCAAATAGCACTCGCATCTGTTGCCAGCAAGTACAGTGTATCGGACTGAAGAGGAGCTAATGTTCTTTTCAGTTTCCCTAGCAGAGTTGAACTAGATATGGCACGTGTGTGTAGGAAGCACAGTTCTTATGTTCTGAGCAAGCTCACTGTTCTGGCCCTATAGGAAACACAGTAGAGTAGAAGAGTGCTATTTTCTCTAAAGCAGAGTGTGTTTCTCGTAAGGCGAGCTAGCGTTTGTTTCCTAGTCCTAAATGGAGTTGAATCCCATGCAGTTTCTGGTCCTACGAACAAGAGTTGTTTTCTGGTAAGGAAAGTCACTATTGCGCTCCCATTGCCATACACAGTGCAAATAGCACTCGCGTCTGTTCTCAGCAAGTACAGTGTATTGGACTGAATAGGTGCTACTGTTCTTGTCAGTTTCCTAAGCAGAGTTGAACTAGATATGGTCCGTGTGTGTAGGAAGCACAGTTCTTTTGTTCTGAGCAAGCTCACTGTTTGGACCCCATAGGAAACACAGTAGAGTAGAAGAGTGCTCTTTTATCTAAAGCAGAGTGTGTTCCTTGTAAGGCGAGCTAGCGTTTGTTTCACAGTCCTAAATGGAGTTGATTCCCATGCAGTTTCTGGTACTACGAGCAAGAGTTGTTTTCTGGTAAGAAGAGTCACTATTGCGCTGCCATTGCCATACACAGGACAAATAGCACTGGCGTCTGTTCGCAGCAAGTACAGTGTATTGGACTGAAGAGGATCTACTGTTCTTGTCAGGTTCCTAAGCAGACTTGAACTAGATATGGCCGTGTGTGTAGGAAGCACAGTTCTTTTGTTCTGAGCAAGCTCACTGTTCGGACCCCATAGGAAACACAGTAGAGTAGAAGAGTGCTCTTTTCTCAAAAGCAGAGTGTGTTTCTTGTAAGGCGAGCTAGCGTTTGTTTCCCAGTTCTAAATGGAGTTGAATCACATGCAGTTTCTGGTCCTACGAGCAAGAGTTGTTTTCTGGTAAGCAAAGTCACTATTGCACTCCCTTTGCCATACACAGTGCAAATAGCACTGATGTCTGTTCCCAGCAAGTACAGTGTATCGGACTGAAGAGGAGCTACTGTTCTTGTCAGTTTCCTAAGCAGAGTTGAAGTATATATGGCCCGTGTGTGTAGGAAGCACAGTTCTTATGTTCTGAGCAAGCTCACTGTTCTGGCCCTATAGGAAACACAGTAGAGTAGAAGAGTGCTCTTTTCTTAAAAGCAGAGTGTGTTTCTTGTAAGGCGAGCTAGGGTTTGTTTCCTAGTCCTAAATTGAGTTGAATCACATGCAGTTTCTGGTCCTACGAGCAAGAGTTGTTTTCTGGTAAGGAAAGTCACTATTGCGCTCCCATTGCCTTACACAGGGCAAATAGCACTCACGTCTTTTCACAGCAAGTACAGTGTATTGGACTGAATAGGAGCTACTGTTCTTGTCAGTTTCCTAAGCAGAGTTGAACTACATATGGTCCGTGTGTGTAGGAAGCACAGTTCTTATGTTCTGAGCAAGCTCACTGTTTGGACCCCATAGGAAACACAGTAGAGTAGAAGAGGGCTCTTTTCTCTAAAGCAGAGTGTGTTTCTTGTAAGGCGAGCTAGCGTTTGTTTCCCAGTCCTAAATGGAGTGGAATCACATACAGTTTCTGGTCCTACGAGCAAGAGTTGTTTTATGGTAAGAATAGTCACTACTGCGCTGCCATTGCCTTACACAGTGCAAATAGCACTGGCGTCTGTTCCCAGCAAGTACAGTGTATTGGACTGAAGAGGATCTACTGTTCTTGTCAGGTTCCTAAGCAGAATTGAACTAGATATGGCCCGTGTGTGTAGGAAGCATAGTTCTTTTGTTCTGAGCAAGCTCACTGTTCGGACCCCATAGGAAACACAGTAGAGTAGAAGAATGCTCTTTTCTCTAAAGCAGAGTATGTTTCTTGTAAGGACAACTAGTCTTTGTTTCCCAGTCCTAAATGGAGTTGAATCACATGCAGTTCCTGGTCCTACAAGCAAGAGTTGTTTTCTGGTAAGAGGAGTCACTATTGCGCTGCCATTGCCATACACAGGACAAATAGCACTGGCGTCTGTTCCCAGCAAGTACAGTGTATTCGATTGAAGAGGATCTACTGTTCTTGTCAGCTTCCTAAGCAGACTTGAACTAGATATGGCCGTGTGTGTAGGAAGTACAGTTTTTTTGTTCTCAGCAAGCTCACTGTTCGGACCCCATAGGAAACACAGTAGAGTAGAAGAGTGCTTTTTTCTCAAAAGTAGAGTGTGTTTCTTGTAAGGCAAGCTAGCATTTGTTTCCCAGTCCTAAATGGCGTTGAATCACATGCAGTTTGTGGTCCTATGAGCAAGAGTTGTTTTCTGGTAAGGAAAGTCACTATTGCGCTCTCATTGCCATACACAGTACAAATAGCACTCACGTCTGTTCTCAGCAAGTACAGTGTATTGGACTGAATAGGTGCTACTGTTCTTGTCAGTTTCCTAAGCAGAGTTGAACTAGATATGGTCCGTGTGTGTAGGAGGCATAGTTCTTTTGTTCTGAGCAAGCTCACTGTTTGGACCCCATAGGAAACACAGTAGAGTAGAAGAGGGCTCTTTTCTCTAAAGCAGAGTGTGTTTCTTGTAAGGCGAGCTAGCGTTTGTTTCCCAGTCCTAAATGGAGTGGAATCACATGCAGTTTCTGGTCCTACGGGCAAGAGTTGTTTTATGGTAAGAATAGTCACTACTGTGCTGCCATTGCCATACACAGTGCAAATAGCACTGGCGTCTGTTCCCAGCAAGTACAGTGTATTGGACTGAAGAGGATCTACTGTTCTTGTCAGGTTCCTAAGCAGAATTGAACTAGATATGGCTCGTGTGTGTAGGAGGCATAGTTCTTTTGTTCTGGGCAAGCTCACTGTTCGAACCCCATAGGAAACACAGTAGAGTAGAAGAATGCTCTTTTCTCTAAAGCAGAGTGTGTTTCTTGTAAGGACAGCTTGCGTTTGTTTCCCAGTCCTAAATGGAGTTGAATCACATGCAGTTCCTGGTCCTACAATCAAGATTTGCTTAATGGTAAGAAGAGTCACTATTGCGCTGCCATTGCCATACACGGGACAAATAGCACTGGCGTCTGTTCCCAGCAAGTACAGTGTATTGGATTGAAGAGGATCTACTGTTCTTGTCAGGTTCCTAAGCAGACTTGAACTAGATATGGCCGTGTGTGTAGGAAGCACAGTTTTTTTGTTCTGAGCAAGCTCACTGTTCGGACCCCATAGGAAACACAGTAGAGTAGAAGAGTGCTTTTTTCTCAAAAGTAGAGTGTGTTTCTTGTAAGGCGAGCTAGTGTTTGTTTCCCAGTCATAAATGGCGTTGAATCACATGCAGTTTGTCGTCCTAAGAGCAAGAGTTGTTTTCTGGTAAGGAAAGTCACTATTGCGCTCTCATTGCCATACACAGTACAAATAGCACTCGCGTCTGTTTCCAGCAAGTACAGTGTATTGGACTGAAGAGGAGCAACTGTTCTTGTCAGTTTCCTAAGCAGAGTTGAACTACATATGGTCCGTGTGTGTAGGAAGCACAGTTCTTTTGCTCTGAGCAAGCTCACTGTTTGGACCCCATAGGAAACACAGTAGAGTAGAAGAGTGCTCTTTTCTCAAAAGCAGAGTGTGTTTCAGGTAAAGCGAGCTAGCGTTTGTTTCCTAGTCCTAAATGGAGTTGAATCACATGCAGTTTCTGGAACTATGAGCAAGAGTTGTTTTCTGGTAAGGAAAGTCACTATTGTGCTCCCATTGCCATACACAGTGCAAAGAGCACTCCCGTCTGTTCCCAGCAAGTACAGTGTATTGGACTGAAGAGAAGCTACTGTTCTTCTCATTTTCCTAAGCAGACTTGAACTAGATATTGCCCGTGTGTCTAGGAAGCACAGTTCATTTGTTCTGAGCAAGTTCACTGTTCTGGCACTATAGGAAACACAGTAGAGTAGAAGAGTGCTCTTTTCTCAAAAGCAGAGTGTGTTTCTTGGAAGGCGAGCTAGAGTTTGTTTCCCAGTCCTAAGTGGAGTGGAATCACATGCAGTTTGTGGTCCTACGAACAAGAGTTGTTTTCTGGTAAAGAAAGTCACTATTGTGCTCCCATTGCCATACACAGTGCAAATAGCACTCGCGTCTGTTCCCAGCAAGTACAGTGTATCGGACTGAAGAGGAGCTACTGGTCTTGTCAGTTTCCTAAGCAGAGTTGAACTAGATATGGCCCGTGTGTGTAGGAAGTACAGTTATTATGTTCTGAGCAAGCTCACTGTTCTGGCCCTATAAGAAACCCAGTAGAGTAGAAGAGTGCTCTTTTGTCTAAAGCAGAGTGTGTTTCTTGTAAGGCGAGCTAGCGTTTGTTTCCCAGTCCTAAATGGAGTTGAGTCACATGCAGTTTCTAGTCCTAGGAGCAAGAGTTGTTTTATTTTAAGAAGAGTCACTATTGCGCTGCCATTGCATACACAGGACAAATAGCACTGGCGTCTGTTCCCAGCAAGTACAGTATATTGGACTGAAGAGGATCTACTGTTCTTGTCAGGTTCCTAAGCAGAATTGAACTAGATATGACCGTGTGTGTAGGAAGCACAATGCTTTTGTTCTGAGCAAGCTCACTCTTCTGGCCCTATAGGAAACACAGTAGAGTAGAAGAGTGCTCTTTTCTCAAAAGCAGAGTGTGTTTCATGTAAGGCGAGCTAGCGTTTGTTTCCCAGTCCTAAATGGAGTTGAATCACATGGAGTTTCTGGTCCTATGAGCAAGAGTTGTTTTCTGGTAAGGAAAGTCACTATTGTGCTCCCCTTGCCATACACAGTGGAAATAGCTCTCGAGTCTGTTCCCAGCAAGTATAGTGTATCGGACTGAAGAGAAGCTACTGTTCTTGTCAGTTTCCTAAGCAGAGTTGAACTAGATATGGCCCGTGTGTGTAGGAAGCACAGGTCTTATGTTCTGAGCAACCTCACTGTTCTGGCCCTATAGGAAACACAGTAGAGTAGAAGAGTGCTATTTTCTCAAAAGCAGAGTGTGTTTTTGTAAGGCGAGCTAGCATTTGTTTCCTAGTCCTAAATGGAGTTGAATCACATGCAGTTTCTTGTCCTACGAACAAGAGTTGTTTTCTGGTAAGGAAAGTCACTATTGCGCTCCCATTGCCCTACACAAGGCAAATAGCCCTCGCGTCTTTTCCCAGCAAGTACAGTGTATTGGATTGAATAGGAGCTACTGTTCTTGTCAGTCTCCTAAGCAGAGTTGAACTAGATATGGTCCGTGTGTGTAGTAAGCACAGTTCTTTTGTTCTGAGCATGCTCACTGTTTGGACCCCATAGGAAACACAGTAGAGTAGAAGAGTGCTCTTTTCCCTAAAGCAGAGTGTGTTTCTTGTAAGGCAAGCTAGCGTTTGTTTCACAGTCCTAAATGGAGTTGAATCCCATGCAGTTTCTGGTCCTACGAGCAAGAGTTGTTTTCTGGTAAGAAGAGTCACTATTGCGCTGCCATTGCCATACACAGGACAAATAGCACTGGCGTCTGTTCGCAGCAAGTACAGTGTATTGGACTGAAGAGGATGTACTGTTCTTGTCAGGTTCCTAAGCAGACTTGAACTAGATATGGCCGTGTGTGTAGGAAGCACAGTTCTTTTGTTCTGAGCAATCTCACTGTTCGGACCCCATAGGAAACACAGTAGAGTAGAAGAGTGCTCTTTTCTCAAAAGCAGAGTGTGTTTCTTGTAAGGCGAGCTAGCGTTTGTTTCCCAGTTCTAAAAGGAGTGGAATCACATGCAGTTTCTGGTCCTACTAACAAGAGTTGTTTTCTGCTAAGGAAAGTCACTATTGAGCTCCCATTGCCATACACAGTGCAAATAGCACTGATGTCTGTTCCCAGAAAGTACAGTGTATCGGACTGAAGAGGAGCTACTGTTCTTGTCAGTTTCCTAAGAAGAGTTGAACTAGATATGGCCCGTGTGTGTAGGAAGCACAGTTCTTAAGTTCTGAGCAAGCTCACTGTTCTGGCCCTGTAGGAAACACAGTAGAGTAGAAGAGTGCTCTTTTCTCAAAAGCAGCGTGTGTTTCGTGTAAGGCGAGCTAGCTTTTGTTTCCTAGTCCTAAATGAAGTTGAATCACATGCAGTTTCTGGTCCTATGAGCAAGAGTTGTTTTCTGGTAAGGAAAGTCACTATTGCGCTCCCATTGCCATACACAGGGCAAATAGCACTCGCTTCTTTTCACAGCAAGTACAGTGTATTGGACTGAATAGGAGCTACTGTTCTTGTCAGTTTCCTAAGCAGAGTTGAACTACATATGGTCCGTGTGTATAGTAAGCACAGTTCTTTTGTTCTGAGCAAGCTCACTGTTTGGACCCCATAGGAAACACAGTAGAGTAGAAGAGGGCTCTTTTCTCTAAAGCAGAGTGTGTTTCAGGTAAAGCGAGCTAGCGTTTGTTTCCCAGTCCTAAATGGAGTTTAATCACATGCAGTTTCTGGTCCTATGAGCAAGAGTTGTTTTCTGGTAAGGAAAGTCACTATTGTGCTCCCATTGCCATACACAGTGCAAATAGCACGGGCGTCTGTTCTCAGCAAGGACAGTGTATTGGACTGAATAGGTGCTACTGTTCCTGTCAGTTTCCTAAGCAGAGTTGAAGTAGATATGGCCCGTGTGTGTAGGAAGCACAGTTCTTTTGTTTTGAGCAAGCTCCCTGTTTGGACCCCATAGGAAACACAGTAGAGTAGAAGAGTGCTCTTTTCTCTAAAGCAGAGTGTGTTTCTTGTAAGGCGAGCTAGCGTTTGTTTCACAGTCCTAAATGGAGTTGAATCCCATGCAGTTTCTGGTCCTACGAGCAAGAGTTGTTTTCTGGTAAGAAGAGTCACTATTGCGCTGCCATTGCCATACACAGGACAAATAGCACTGGCGTCTGTTCGCAGCAAGTACAGTGTATTGGACTGAAGAGGATGTACTGTTCTTGTCAGGTTCCTAAGCAGACTTGAACTAGATATGGCCGTGTGTGTAGGAAGCACAGTTCTTTTGTTCTGAGCAAGCTCACTGTTCGGACCCCATAGGAAACACAGTAGTGTAGAAGATTGCTCTTTTCTCAAAAGCAGAGTGTGTTTCTTGTAAGGCGAGCTAGCGTTTGTTTCCCAGTTCTAAAAGGAGTTGAATCACATGCAGTTTCTGGTCCTACGAGCAAGAGTTGTTTTCTGGTAAGGAAAGTCACTATTGTGCTCCCATTGCCATACACAGTGCAAATAGCACTGATGTCTGTTCCCAGAAAGTACAGTGTATCGGACTGAAGAGGAGCTACTGTTCTTGTCAGTTTCCTAAGCAGAGTTGAACTAGATATGGCCCGTGTGTGTAGGAAGCACAGTTCTTATGTTCTGAGCAAGCTCACTGTTCTGGCCCTATAGGAAACACAGTAGAGTAGAAGAGTGCTCTTTTCTCAAAAGCAGCGTGTGTTTCTTGTAAGGCGAGCTAGCGTTTGTTTCCTAGTCCTAAATGGAGTTGAATCACATGCAGTTTCTGGTCCTACGAGCAAGAGTTGTTTTCTGGTAAGGAAAGTCACTATTGCGCTCCCATTGCCATACACAGGGCAAATAGCACTCGCTTCTTTTCACAGCAAGTACAGTGTATTGGACTGAATAGGAGCTACTGTTCTTGTCAGTTTCCTAAGCAGAGTTGAACTACATATGGTCCGTGTGTGTAGTAAGCACAGTTCTTTTTTTCTGAGCAAGCTCACTGTTTGGACCCCATAGGAAACACAGTAGAGTAGAAGAGGGCTGTTTTCTCTAAAGCAGAGTGTGTTTCTTGTAAGGCGAGCTAGCGTTTGTTTCCCAGTCCTAAATGGAGTGGAATCACATGCAGTTTCTGGTCCTACGAGCAAGAGTTGTTTTATGGTAAGAATAGTCACTACTGTGCTGCCATTGCCATACACAGTGCAAATAGCACTGGCGTCTGTTCCCAGCAAGTACAGTGTATTGGACTGAAGAGGATCTACTGTTCTTGTCAGGTTCCTAAGCAGAATTGAACTAGATATGGCTCGTGTGTGTAGGAGGCATAGTTCTTTTTTTCTGGGCAAGCTCACTGTTCGGACCCCATAGGAAACACAGTAGAGTAGAAGAATGCTCTTTTCTCTAAAGCAGAGTGTGTTTCTTGTAAGGACAGCTAGCGTTTGTTTCCCAGTCCTAAATGTAGTTGAATCACATGCAGTTCCTGGTCCTACAATCAAGAGTTGCTTAATGGTAAGAAGAGTCACTATTGCGCTGCCATTGCCATACACAGGACAAATAGCACTGGCGTCTGTTCCCAGCAAGTACAGTGTATTGGATTGAAGAGGATCTACTGTTCTTGTCAGGTTCCTAAGCAGACTTGAACTAGATATGGCCGTGTGTGTAGGAAGCACTGTTTTTTTGTTCTGAGCAAGCTCACTGTTCGGACCCCATAGGAAACACAGTAGAGTAGAAGAGTGCTTTTTTCTCAAAAGTAGAGTGTGTTTCTTGTAAGGCGAGCTAGCGTTTGTTTCCCAGTCATAAATGGCGTTGAATCACATGCAGTTTGTCGTCCTAAGAGCAAGAGTTGTTTTCTGGTAAGGAAAGTCACTATTGCGCTCTCATTGCCATACACAGTACAAATAGCACTCGCGTCTGTTTCCAGCAAGTACAGTGTATTGGACTGAAGAGGAGCAACTGTTCTTGTCAGTTTCCTAAGCAGAGTTGAACTACATATGGTCCGTGTGTGTAGGAAGCACAGTTCTTTTGTTCTGAGCAAGCTCACTGTTTGGACCCCATAGGAAACACAGTAGAGTAGAAGAGTGCTCTTTTCTCTAAAGCAGAGTGTGTTTCAGGTAAAGAGAGCTAGCGTTTGTTTCCCAGTCCTAAATGGAGTTGAATCACATGCAGTTTCTGGTACTATGAGCAAGAGTTTTTTTCTGGTAAGGAAAGTCACTATTGTGCTCCCATTGCCATACACAGTGCAAATAGCACTCCCGTCTGTTCCCAGCAAGTACAGTGTATTGGACTGAAGAGAAGCTACTGTTCTTCTCATTTTCCTAAGCAGACTTGAACTAGATATGGCCCGTGTGTCTAGGAAGCACAGTTCATTTGTTCTGAGCAAGTTCACTGTTCTGGCCCTATAGGAAACACAGTAGAGTAGAAGAGTGCTCTTTTCTCAAAAGCAGAGTGTGTTTCTTGGAAGGCGAGCTAGCGTTTGTTTCACAGTCCTAAATGCAGTGTAATCACATGCAGTTTGTAGTCCTACGAACAAGACTTGTTTTCTGGTAAAGAAAGTCACTATTGCGCTCTCATTTCCATACACAGGACAAATAGCACTGGCGTCTGTTCCCAGCAAGTACAGTATATTGGACTGAAGAGGATCTACTGTTCTTGTCAGGTTCCTAAGCAGAATTGAACTAGATATGACCGTGTGTGTAGGAAGCACAATGCTTTTGTTCTGAGCAAGCTCCCTGTTTGGACCCCATAGGAAACACAGTAGAGTAGATGAGTGCTCTTTTCTCAAAAGGAGAGTGTGTTTCTTGAAAGGCGAGCTAGCATTTGTTTCACAGTCCTAAATGGAGTTGAATCTCAGGTAGTTTCTGGTCCTTCGAGCAAGAGTTGTTTTCTGGTAAGAAGAGTCACTATTGCGCTCCCATTGACATACACAGGACAAATAGCACTGGCGTCTGTTCGCAGCAAGTACAGTGTATTGGACTGAAGAGGATGTACTGTTCTTGTCAGGTTCCTAAGCAGACTTGAACTAGATATGGCCGTGTGTGTAGGAAGCACAGTTCTTTTGTTCTGAGCAAGCTCACTGTTCGGACCCCATAGGAAACACAGTAGTGTAGAAGAGTGCTCTTTTCTCAAAAGCAGAGTGTGTTTCCTGTAAGGCGAGCTAGCGTTTGTTTCCCAGTTCTAAAAGGAGTTGAATCACATGCAGTTTCTGGTCCTACGAGCAAGAGTTGTTTTCTGGTAAGGAAAGTCACTATTGCGCTCCCATTGCCATACACAGTGCAAATAGCACTGATGTCTGTTCCCAGAAAGTACAGTGTATCGGACTGAAGAGGAGCTACTGTTCTTGTCAGTTTCCTAAGCAGAGTTGAACTAGATATGGCCCGTGTGTGTAGGAAGCACAGTTCTTATGTTCTGAGCAAGCTCACTGTTCTGGCCCTATAGGAAACACAGTAGAGTAGAAGAGTGCTCTTTTCTCAAAAGCAGCGTGTGTTTCTTGTAAGGCGAGCTAGCGTTTGTTTCCTAGTCCTAAATGGAGTTGAATCACATGCAGTTTCTGGTCCTACGAGCAAGAGTTGTTTTCTGGTAAGGAAAGTCACTATTGCGCTCCCATTGCCATACACAGGGCAAATAGCACTCGCTTCTTTCACAGCAAGTACAGTGTATTGGACTGAATAGGAGCTACTGTTCTTGTCAGTTTCCTAAGCAGAGTTGAACTACATATGGTCCGTGTGTGTAGTAAGCACAGTTCTTTTGTTCTGAGCAAGCTCACTGTTTGGACCCCATAGGAAACACAGTAGAGTAGAAGAGGGCTCTTTTCTCTAAAGCAGAGTGTGTTTCTTGTAAGGCGAGCTAGCGTTTGTTTCCCAGTCCTAAATGGAGTGGAATCACATGCAGTTTCTGGTCCTACGGGCAAGAGTTGTTTTATGGTAAGAATAGTCACTACTGTGCTGCCATTGCCATACACAGTGCAAATAGCACTGGCGTCTGTTCCCAGCAAGTACAGTGTATTGGACTGAAGAGGATCTACTGTTCTTGTCAGGTTCCTAAGCAGAATTGAACTAGATATGGCTCGTGTGTGTAGGAGGCATAGTTCTTTTGTTCTGGGCAAGCTCACTGTTCGAACCCCATAGAAAACACAGTAGAGTAGAAGAATGCTCTTTTCTCTAAAGCAGAGTGTGTTTCTTGTAAGGACAGCTTGCGTTTGTTTCCCAGTCCTAAATGGAGTTGAATCACATGCAGTTCCTGGTCCTACAATCAAGATTTGCTTAATGGTAAGAAGAGTCACTATTGCGCTGCCATTGCCATACACGGGACAAATAGCACTGGCGTCTGTTCCCAGCAAGTACAGTGTATTGGATTGAAGAGGATCTACTGTTCTTGTTAGGTTCCTAAGCAGACTTGAACTAGATATGGCCGTGTATGTAGGAAGCACAGTTTTTTTGTTCTGAGCAAGCTCACTGTTCGGACCCCATAGGAAACACAGTAGAGTAGAAGAGTGCTTTTTTATCAAAAGTAGAGTGTGTTTCTTGTAAGGCGAGCTAGCGTTTGTTTCCCAGTCATAAATGGCTTTGAATCACATGCAGTTTGTCGTCCTAAGAGCAAGAGTTGTTTTCTGGTAAGGAAAGTCACTATTGCGCTCTCATTGCCATACACAGTACAAATAGCACTCGCGTCTGTTTCCAGCAAGTACAGTGTATTGGACTGAAGAGGAGCAACTGTTCTTGTCAGTTTCCTAAGCAGAGTTGAACTACATATGGTCCGTGTGTGTAGGAAGCACAGTTCTTTTGTTCTGAGCAAGCTCACTGTTTGGACCCCATAGGAAACACAGTAGAGTAGAAGAGTGCTCTTTTCTCTAAAGCAGAGTGTGTTTCAGGTAAAGCGAGTTAGCGTTTGTTTCCTAGTCCTAAATGGAGTTGAATCACATGCAGTTTCTGGTACTATGAGCAAGAGTTGTTTTCTGGTAAGGAAAGTCACTATTGTGCTCCCATTGCCATACACAGTGCAAAGAGCACTCCCGTCTGTTCCCAGCAAGTACAGTGTATTGGACTGAAGAGAAGCTACTGTTCTTCTCATTTTCCTAAGCAGACTTGAACTAGATATTGCCCGTGTGTCTAGGAAGCACAGTTCATTTGTTCTGAGCAAGTTCACTGTTCTGGCACTATAGGAAACACAGTAGAGTAGAAGAGTGCTCTTTTCTCAAAAGCAGAGTGTGTTTCTTGGAAGGCGAGCTAGAGTTTGTTTCCCAGTCCTAAGTGGAGTGGAATCACATGCAGTTTGTGGTCCTACGAACAAGAGTTGTTTTCTGGTAAAGAAAGACACTATTGTGCTCCCATTGCCATACACAGTGCAAATAGCACTCGCGTCTGTTCCCAGCAAGTACAGTGTATCGGATTGAAGAGGAGCTACTGTTCTTGTCAGTTTCCTAAGCAGAGTTGAACTAGATATGGCCCGTGTGTGTAGGAAGTACAGTTATTATGTTCTGAGCAAGCTCACTGTTCTGGCCCTATAAGAAACACAGTAGAGTAGAAGAGTGCTCTTTTGTCTAAAACAGAGTGTTTTCTTGTAAGGCAAGCTAGCGTTTGTTTCCCAGTCCTAAATGGAGTTGAGTCACATGCAGTTTCTAGTCCTAGGAGCAAGATTTGTTTTATGGTAAGAAGAGTCACTATTGCGCTGCCATTGCATACACAGGACAAATAGCACTGGCGTCTGTTCCCAGCAAGTACAGTATATTGGACTGAAGAGGATCTACTGTTCTTGTCAGGTTCCTAAGCAGAATTGAACTAGATATGACCGTGTGTGTAGGAAGCACAATGCTTTTGTTCTGAGCAAGCTCACTCTTCTGGCCCTATAGGAAAAACAGTAGAGTAGAAGAGTGCTCTTTTCTCAAAAGCAGAGTGTGTTTCATGTAAGGCGAGCTAGCGTTTGTTTCCCAGTCCTAAATGGAGTTGAATCACATGCAGTTTCTGGTCCTATGAGCAAGAGTTGTTTTCTGGTAAGGAAAGTCACTATTGTGCTCCCCTTGCCATACACAGTGGAAATAGCTCTCGAGTCTGTTCCCAGCAAGTATAGTGTATCGGACTGAAGAGAAGCTACTGTTCTTGTCAGTTTCCTAAGCAGAGTTGAACTAGATATGGCCCGTGTGTGTAGGAAGCACAGGTCTTATGTTCTGAGCAACCTCACTGTTCTGGCCCTATAGGAAACACAGTAGAGTAGAAGAGTGCTATTTTCTCAAAAGCAGAGTGTGTTTTTGTAAGGCGAGCTAGCATTTGTTTCCTAGTCCTAAATGGAGTTGAATCACATGCAGTTTCTTGTCCTACGAACAAGAGTTGTTTTCTGGTAAGGAAAGTCACTATTGCGCTCCCATTGTCCTACACAAGGCAAATAGCCCTCGCGTCTTTTCCCAGCAAGTACAGTGTATTGGATTGAATAGGAGCTACTGTTCTTGTCAGTCTCCTAAGCAGAGTTGGACTAGATATGGTCCGTGTGTGTAGTAAGCACAGTTCTTTTGTTCTGAGCATGCTCACTGTTTGGACCCCATAGGAAACACAGTAGAGTAGAAGAGTGCTATTTCCCTAAAGCAGAGTGTGTTTCTTGTAAGGCGAGCTAGCGTTTGTTTCACAGTCCTAAATGGAGTTGAATCCCATGCAGTTTCTGGTCCTATGAGCAAGAGTTGTTTTCTGGTAAGGAAAGTCACTATTGCGCTCCCATTGCCATACACAGGGCAAATAGCACTCGCTTCTTTTCACAGCAAGTACAGTGTATTGGACTGAATAGGAGCTACTGTTCTTGTCAGTTTCCTAAGCAGAGTTGAACTACATATGGTCCGTGTGTATAGTAAGCACAGTTCTTTTGTTCTGAGCAAGCTCACTGTTTGGACCCCATAGGAAACACAGTAGAGTAGAAGAGGGCTCTTTTCTCTAAAGCAGAGTGTGTTTCAGGTAAAGCGAGGTAGCGTTTGTTTCCCAGTCCTAAATGGAGTGGAATCACATGCAGTTTCTGGTCCTACGAGCAAGAGTTGTTTTATGGTAAGAATAGTCACTACTGCGCTGCCATTGCCATACACAGTGCAAATAGCACTGATGTCTGTTCCCAGAAAGTACAGTGTATCGGACTGAAGAGGAGCTACTGTTCTTGTCAGTTTCCTAAGCAGAGTTGAACTAGATATGGCCCGTGTGTGTAGGAAGCACAGTTCTTATGTTCTGAGCAAGCTCACTGTTCTGGCCCTATAGGAAACACAGTAGAGTAGAAGAGTGCTCTTTTCTCAAAAGCAGCGTGTGTTTCTTATAAGGTGATCTAGCGTTTGTTTCCTAGTCCTAAATGGAGTTGAATCACATGCAGTTTCTGGTCCTACGAGCAAGAGTTGTTTTCTGGTAAGGAAAGTCACTATTGCGCTCCCATTGCCATACACAGGGCAAATAGCACTCGCTTCTTTTTACAGCAAGTACAGTGTATTGGACTGAATAGGAGCTACTGTTCTTGTCAGTTTCCTAAGCAGAGTTGAACTACATATGGTCCGTGTGTGTAGTAAGCACAGTTCTTTTGTTCTGAGGAAGCTCACTGTTTGGACCCCATAGGAAACACAGTAGAGTAGAAGAGTGCTCTTTTCTCTAAAGCAGAGTGTGTTTCAGGTAAAGCGAGCTAGCGTTTGTTTCCCAGTCCTAAATGGAGTTTAATCACATGCAGTTTCTGGTCCTATGAGCAAGAGTTGTTTTCTGGTAAGGAAAGTCACTATTGTGCTCCCATTGCCATACACAGTGTAAATAGCACTGGCGTCTGTTCTCAGCAAGGACAGTGTATTGGACTGAATAGGTGCTACTGTTCCTGTCAGTTTCCTAAGCAGAGTTGAAGTAGATATGGCCCGTGTGTGTAGGAAGCACAGTTCTTTTGTTTTGAGCAAGCTCCCTGTTTGGACCCCATAGGAAACACAGTAGAGTAGAAGAGTGCTCTTTTCTCTAAAGCAGAGTGTGTTTCTTGTAAGGCGAGCTAGCGTTTGTTTCACAGTCCTAAATGGAGTTGAATCCCATGCAGTTTCTGGTCCTACGAGCAAGAGTTGTTTTCTGGTAAGAAGAGTCACTATTGCGCTGCCATTGCCATACACAGGACAAATAGCACTGGCGTCTGTTCGCAGCAAGTACAGTGTATTGGACTGAAGAGGATGTACTGTTCTTGTCAGGTTCCTAAGCAGACTTGAACTAGATATGGCCGTGTGTGTAGGAAGCACAGTTCTTTTGTTCTGAGCAAGCTCACTGTTCGGACCCCATAGGAAACACAGTAGTGTAGAAGATTGCTCTTTTCTCAAAAGCAGAGTGTGTTTCTTGTAAGGCGAGCTAGCGTTTGTTTCCCAGTCCTAAATGGAGTTGAGTCACATGCAGTTTCTAGTCCTAGGAGCAAGAGTTGTTTTATGGTAAGAAAAGTCACTATTGCGCTGCCATTGCATACACAGGACAAATAGCACTGGCGTCTGTTCCCAGCAAGTACAGTATATTGGACTGAAGAGGATCTACTGTTCTTGTCAGGTTCCTAAGCAGAATTGAACTAGATATGACCGTGTGTGTAGGAAGCACAATGCTTTTGTTCTGAGCAAGCTCACTCTTCTGGCCCTATAGGAAACACAGTAGAGTAGAAGAGTGCTCTTTTCTCAAAAGCAGAGTGTGTTTCATGTAAGGCGAGCTAGCGTTTGTTTCCCAGTCCTAAATGGAGTTGAATCACATGCAGTTTCTGGTCCTATGAGCAAGAGTTGTTTTCTGGTAAGGAAAGTCACTATTGTGCTCCCCTTGCCATACACAGTGGAAATAGCTCTCGAGTCTGTTCCCAGCAAGTATAGTGTATCGGACTGAAGAGAAGCTACTGTTCTTGTCAGTTTCCTAAGCAGAGTTGAACTAGATATGGCCCGTGTGTGTAGGAAGCACAGGTCTTATGTTCTGAGCAACCTCACTGTTCTGGCCCTATAGGAAACACAGTAGAGTAGAAGAGTGCTATTTTCTCAAAAGCAGAGTGTGTTTTTGTAAGGCGAGCTAGCATTTGTTTCCTAGTCCTAAATGGAGTTGAATCACATGCAGTTTCTTGTCCTACGAACAAGAGTTGTTTTCTGGTAAGGAAAGTCACTATTGCGCTCCCATTGCCCTACACAAGGCAAATAGCCCTCGCGTCTTTTCCCAGCAAGTACAGTGTATTGGATTGAATAGGAGCTACTGTTCTTGTCAGTCTCCTAAGCAGAGTTGAACTAGATATGGTCCGTGTGTGTAGTAAACACAGTTCTTTTGTTCTGAGCATGCTCACTGTTTGGACCCCATAGGAAACACAGTAGAGAAGAAGAGTGCTCTGTTCCCTAAAGCAGAGTGTGTTTCTTGTAAGGCGAGCTAGCGTTTGTTTCACAGTCCTAAATGGAGTTGAATCCCATGCAGTTTCTGGTCCTACGAGCAAGAGTTGTTTTCTGGTAAGAAGAGTCATTATTGCGCTGCCATTGCCATACACAGGACAAATAGCACTGGCGTCTGTTCGCAGCAAGTACAGTGTATTGGACTGAAGAGGATGTACTGTTCTTGTCAGGTTCCTAAGCAGACTTGAACTAGATATGGCCGTGTGTGTAGGAAGCACAGTTCTTTCGTTCTGAGCAATCTCACTGTTCGGACCCCATAGGAAACACAGTAGAGTAGAAGAGTGCTCTTTTCTCAAAAGCAGAGTGTGTTTCTTGTAAGGCGAGCTGCGTTTGTTTCCCAGTTCTAAAAGGAGTTGAATCACATGCAGTTTCTGGTCCTAGGAGCAAGAGTTGTTTTCTGATAAGGAAAGTCACTATTGCGCTCCCATTGCCATACACAGTGCAAATAGCACTGATGTCTGTTCCCAGAAAGTACAGTGTATCGGACTGAAGAGGAGCTACTGTTCTTGTCAGTTTCCTAAGCAGAGTTGAACTAGATATGGCCCGTGTGTAGGAAGCACAGTTCTTATGTTCTGAGCAAGCTCACTGTTCTGGCCCTATAGGAAACACAGTAGAGTAGAAGAGTGCTCTTTTCTCAAAAGCAGCGTGTGTTTCTTATAAGGCGATCTAGCGTTTGTTTCCTAGTCCTAAATGGAGTTGAATCACATGCAGTTTCTGGTCCTACGAGCAAGAGTTGTTTTCTGGTAAGGAAAGTCACTATTGTGCTCCCATTGCCATACACAGGGCAAATAGCACTCGCTTCTTTTCACAGCAAGTACAGTGTATTGGACTAAATAGGAGCTACTGTTCTTGTCAGTTTCCTAAGCAGAGTTGAACTACATATGGTCCGTGTGTGTAGTAAGCACAGTTCTTTTGTTCTGAGGAAGCTCTCTGTTTGGACCCCATAGGAAACACAGTAGAGTAGAAGAGTGCTCTTTTCTCTAAAGCAGAGTGTGTTTCTTGTGAGGCATGCTAGCGTTTGTTTCCTAGTCCTAAATGGAGTTGAATCACATGCAATTTCTGGTCCTACGAACAAGAGTTGTTTTCTGGTAAGGAATGTCACTATTGTGCTCCCATTGCCATACACAGTGCAAATAGCACTCGCGTCTGTTCTCAGCAAGGACAGTGTATTGGACTGAATACGTGCTACTGTTCTTGTCAGTTTCCTAAGCAGAGTTGAAGTAGATATGGCCCGTGTGTGTAGGAAGCACAGTTCTTTTGTTCTGAGCAAGCTCCCTGTTTGGACCCCATAGGAAACACAGTAGAGTAGAAGAGTGCTCTTTTCTCTAAAGCAGAGTGTGTTTCCTGTAAGGCGAGCTAGCGTTTGTTTCACAGTCCTAAATGGAGTTGAATCCCATGCAGTTTCTGGTCCTACGAGCAAGAGTTGTTTTCTGGTAAGAAGAGTCACTATTGCGCTCCCATTGCCATACACAGTGCAAATAGCACTGATGTCTGTTCCCAGAAAGTACAGTGTATCGGACTGAAGAGGAGCTACTGTTCTTGTCAGTTTCCTAAGCAGAGTTGAACTAGATATGGCCCGTGTGTGTAGGAAGCACAGTTCTTATGTTCTGAGCAAGCTCACTGTTCTGGCCCTATAGGAAACACAGTAGAGTAGAAGAGTGCTCTTTTCTCAAAAGCAGCGTGTGTTTCTTGTAAGGCGAGCTAGCGTTTGTTTCCTTGTCCTAAATGCAGTTGAATCACATGCAGTTTGTGGTGCTACGAGCAAGAGTTGTTTTCTGGTAAGGAAAGTCACTATTGCGCTCCCATTGCCATACACAGGGCAAATAGCACTCGCTTCTTTTCACAGCAAGTACAGTGTATTGGACTGAATAGGAGCTACTGTTCTTGTCAGTTTCCTAAGCAGAGTTGAAGTAGATATGGCCCGTGTGTGTAGGAAGCACAGTGTTTTTGTACTGAGCAAGCTCACTGTTCTGGCACCATAGAAAACACAATAGAGTAGATGAGTGCTCTTTTCTCAAAAGCAGAGTGTGTTTCTTGTAAGGCGAGCTAGTGTTTGTTTCCCTGTCAGAAATGGAGTTGAATCACTTTCAGTTTCTGTTCCTATGAGCAAGAGTTGTTTTCTGGTAAGAAGAGTCACTATTGTGCTACCATTGCCATACACAGTGCAAATAGCACTCGCGTCTGTTCCCAGCAAGTACAGTGTGTTGGACTGAAGAGAAGCTACTGTTCTGGTCAGTTTCCTAAGCCTGAGTTGAAGTAGATATGGCCCATGTGTGTAGGAAGCACAGTTTTTTTGTTCTGAGCAAGCACACTGTTCTTGCCCTATAGGAAACACAGTAGAGTAGAAGAGTGCTCTTTTCTCAAAAGCAGAGTGTGTTTCTTGTAAGGCGAGCTAGTGTTTGTTTCCCAGTCAGAAATGGAGTTGAATCTAATGCAGTTTCTGGTCCTACGAGCAAGAGTTTTTTTCTGGTAAGAAGAGTCACTATTGCAATCCATTTGACACACAGTGCAAAAAGCACTCGCGTCTGTTCCCAGCAAGTACAGTGTATTGAACTGAAGAGAAGCTACTGTTCTTGTCAGTTTCCTAAGCAGAGTTGAAGTAGATATGGCCCGTGTGTTTAGGACGCACAGTTCTTTTGTTCTGAGCAAGCTCACTGTTCTGCCCCTATAGGAAACACATTAGATTAGAAGAGTGCTCTTTTCTCAAAAGCAGAGTGTGTTTCTTGTAAGGCAAGCTAGTGTTTGTTTCCCTGTCAGAAATGGAGTTGAATCACTTTCAGTTTCTGTTCCTATGAGCAAGATTTGTTTTCTGGTAAGAAGAGTCACTATTGTGCTACCATTGCCATACACAGTGCAAATAGCACTCGCGTCTGTTCCCAGCAAGTACAGTGTATTGGACGGAAGAGAAGCTACTGTTCTTGACAGTTTCCTATGTAGAGTTGAAGTAGATATGGCCCATGTGTGTAGGAAGCACAGTTTTTTTGTTCTGAGCAAGCACACTGTTCTGGCCCTATAGGAAACAAAGCAGAGTAGAAGAGTGCTCTTTTCTCAAAAGCAGAGTGTGTTTCTTGTAAGGCGAGCTAGTGTTTGTTTCCCAGTCAGAAATGGAGTTGAATCTCATGCAGTTTCTGGTCTTACGAGCAAGAGTTGTTTTCTGGTAAGAAGAGTCACTACTGTGCTCCCATTGCCATACACAGTGCAAACAGCACTCGTGTCTCTTCCCAGGAAGTACAGTGTATTGGACTGAAGAGAAGCCACCTTCTTATCCGTTTCCTAACTAGAGTTGAAGTAGATGTGGCCCGTGTATGTAGGAAGCACAGTTCTTTTGTTCTGAGCAAGCTCACTGTTCTGGCCCTATAGGAAAAACAGTAGAGTAGTCGAGTGCTATTTTCTCAAAAGCAGAGTGTGTTTCTTGTAAGGCGAGCTAGTGTTTGTTTCCAGGTCAGAAATAGAGTTGAATCACATACAGTTTCTGGTCGTATGAGCAAGAGTTGTTTTCTGGTAAGAAGACTCACTATTGCGATCGATTTGCCACACAGTGCAAATAGCACTCACGTCTGTTCCCAGCAATTACAGTGTATTGGACTGAAGAGAATCTACTGTTCTTGTCAGTTTCCTAAGCAGAGTTGAAGTAGATATGGCCCGTGTGTGTAGGAAGCACAGATCGTTCAGAGCAAGCTCACTGTTCTGCTCCTATAGGAAACACAGTAGAGTAGAAGAGTGCTCTTTTCTCAAAAGCAGAGTGTGTTTCTTGCAATGGGGAGCTAGTGTTTGTTTCCCAGTCAGAAATGGAGTGGAATCACATGCTGTTTCTATTCCAAGAGCAAGAGTTGTTTTCGGGTAAGAAGAGTCACTGTTGTGCTCCCATTGACATACACAGTGCAAATAGCACTCGCGTCTGTTCCCAGCAAATACAGTGTATTGGACTGAAGAGAAGCTACTGTTCTTGTCAGTTTCCTAAGCAGAGTTGAAGTAGATATGGCCCATGTGTGTAGGAAGCACAGTGTTTTTGTACTGAGCAAGCTCACTGTTCTGGCCCTATAGAAAACACAATAGAGTAGATGAGTGCTCTTTTCTCAAAAGCAGAGTGTGTTTCTTGTAAGGCGAGCTAGTGTTTGTTTCCCTGTCAGAAATGGAGCTGAATCACTTTCAGTTTCTGTTCCTATGAGCAAGAGTTGTTTTCTGGTAAGAAGAGTCACTATTGTGCTCCCTTTGCCATACACAGTGCAAATAGCACTCACGTCTGTTCCCAGCAAGTACAGTGTATTGGACAGAAGAGAAGCTACTGTTCTTGTCAGTTTCCTAAGCAGAGTTGAAGTAGATATGGCCCGTGTGTGTAGGAAGCACAGTGTTTTTGTACTGAGCAAGCTCACTGTTCTCGCCCTATAGAAAACACTGTAGAGTAGAAGAGTGCTCTTTTCTCAAATGCAGAGTGTGTTTCTTGTAAGGCGAGCAAGTGTTTGTTTACCAGTCAGATATGGAGTTGAATCTCATGCAGTTTCTGGACTTACGAGCAAGAGTTGTTTTCTGGTAAGAAGAGTGACTATTGTGATCCATTTGCCATACAGTGCAAATAGCACGTACGTCTGTTCCCAGCAAGTTCAGTGTATTGGACTGAAGAGATGCTACTGTTCTTGTCAGTTTCCTAAGTAGAGTTGAAGTAGATGTGGCCCGTGTGTGTAGGAAGCACAGTTCTTTTGTTCTGAGCAAGCTCACTGTTCTGGCCCTATAGGAAACACAGTAGAGTAGAAGAGTGCTCTTTTCTCAAAAGCAGAGTGTGTTTCTTGTAAGGCAAGCTAGTGTTTGTTTCCCAGTCAGAATGGAATGGAATCACATGCTGTTTCTATTCCAAGAGCAAGAGTTGTTTTCTGGTAAGAAGAGTCACTATTGTGCTCCCATTGCCATAAACAGTGCAAATAGCACTCGCGTCTGTTCCCAGCAAGTACAGTGTATTGGACTGAAGAGAAGCTCCTGTTCTTGTCAGTTTCCTAAGCAGATTTGAGGTAGATATGGCCCGTTTGTATAGGAAGCACAGTTCTTTTGTTCAGAGCAAGCTCACTGTTCTGGCCCTACAAGAAACACAGTAGAGTAGTAGAGTGCTCTTTTCTCAAAAGTAGAGTGTGTTTCTCGTAAGGCGAGCTAGTGTTTGTTTCCCAGTTAGAAATGGAGTTGAATCACATGCTGTTTCTGGTCCTACAATCAAGAGTTGTTTTCTGGTAAGAAGAATCACTATTGCGATCCATTTGCCACACAGTGCAAATAGCACTCGCGTCTGTTCCCAGCAAGTACAGTGTATTGGACTGAAGAGATGCTACTGTTCATGGCCGTTTCCTAACTAGAGTTGAAGTAGATGTGGCCCGTGTGTGTAGGAAGCACAGTTCTTTTGTTCTGAGCAAGCTCACTGTTCTGGCCCTATAGAAAACACAATAGAGTAGATGAGTGCTCTTTTCTCAAAAGCAGAGTGTGTTTCTTGTAAGGTGAGCTAGTGTTTGTTTCCCAGTCAGAAATGGAGTTGAATCTCATGCAGTTTCTGGTCTTACGAGCAAGAGTTGTTTTCTGGTAAGAAGAGTCACTACTGTGCTCCCATTGCCATACACAGTGCAAACAGCACTCGTGTCTCTTCCCAGCAAGTACAGTGTATTGGACTGAAGAGAAGCTCCTGTTCTTGTCAGCTTCCTAAGCAGAGTTGAAGGAGATACGGCCCGTGTGTGTAGGAAGCACAGTTCTTCTGTTCAGAGCAAGCATACTGTTCTGGCCCTATAGAAAAAACAGTAGAGTAGAAGAGTGCTCTTTTCTCAAAAGCAGAGTGTGTTTCTTGTAAGGCGAGCTAGTGTTTGTTTCCCAGTCAGAAAAGGAGTTGAATCTCTTGCTATTTCTGGTCCTACGATCAAGAGTTGTTCTCTGGTAAGAAGAGTCACTATTGAGCCTCCATTGTCATACACAGTACAAATAGCACTCGCGTCTGTTCTCAGCAAGTACAGTGTATTGGACTGAAGAGAAGCTACTGATTTGTCAGTTTCCTAAGCAGATTTGAGGTAGATATGGCCCGTGTGTGTAGGAAGCACAGTTCTTTTGTTCAGAGCAAGCTCACTGTTCTGGCCCTATATAGAAAACACAGTAGAGTAGAAGAGTGCTCTTTTCTCAAAAGCAGAGTGTGTTTCTTGCAATGGGGAGCTAGTGTTTGTTTCCCAGTCAGAAATGGAGTGGAATCACATGCTGTTTCTTTTCCAAGAGCAAGAGTTGTTTTCGGGTAAGAAGAGTCACTGTTGTGCTCCCATTGCCATACACAGTGCAAATAGCACTCGCGTCTGTTCCCAGCAAGGACAGTGTATTGGACTGAAGAGAATCTACTGTTCTTGTCAGTTTCCTAAGCAGAGTTGAACTAGATATGGCCCGTGTGTGTAGGAAGCACAGTTCTTTTGTTCTGAGCAAGCTCACTGTTCTGCCCCTATAGGAAACACAGTAGAGTAGAAGAGTGCTCTTTTCTCAAAAGCAGAGTGTGTTTATTGTAACGCGAGCTAGTGTTTGTTTCTCAGTCAGAAATGTAGTTGAATCTCATGCAGTTTCTGGTCCTACTAGCAAGAGTTGTTTTCTGGTAAGAAGAGTCACTATTGTGGTCCCATTGCCATACACAGTACAAATAGCCCTCACGTCTGTTCCCAGCAAGTACAGTGTATTGGAATGAAGAGATGCTACTGTTCTTGTCAGTTTCCTAAGTAGAGTTGAAGTAGATATGGCCCGTGTGTGTAGGAAGCACAGTTCTTTTATTCTGAGCAAGGTCACTGTTCTGCCCCTATAGAAAACACATTAGAATAGAAGAATGCTCTTTTCTCAAAAGCAGAGTGTGTTTCTTGTGAGGCGAGCTAGTGTTTGTTTCCCAGTCAGAAATGGAGTTGAATCTAATGCAGTTTCTGGTCCTACGATCAAGAGTTGTTTTCTTGTAAGAGGTGTAACTTTTGTGCTCCAATATCCATACACAGTGCAAAGAGCACTCGCGTCTGTTCCCTGCCAGTGCAGTGTATTGGACTGAAGAGAAGCTACTCTCCTTGTCAGTTTCCGAAGCAGAGTTGAAGTAGATATGGCCCGTGTATGTAGGAAGCTCAGTTCTTTTGTTCTGAGCAAGCTCACTGTTCTGGCACTACAGGAAACACAGTAGAGTAGATGAGTGCTCTTTTCTCAAAAGCAGAGTGTGTTTCTCGTTAGGCGAGCTAGTGTTTGTTTCCCAGTCAGAAATAGAGTTGAATCACATGCAGTTTCTGGTCCTATGAGCAAGAGTTGTTTTCTGGTAAGAAGAGTCATGATTGCTTTCCCATTGCCACACACAGTGCAAGTAGCACTCACGTCTGTTCCCAGGAAGTACAGTGTATTGGACTGAAGAGAAGCTACTGTTCTTGTCAGTTTCCTAAGCATAGTGGAAGTAGATATGGCCCGTGTGTGTAGGAAGCACAGCTCATTTTTTCTGAGCAAGCTCACTGTTTTGGCCCTATAGGAAACACAGTAGAGTAGAAGAGTGCTCTTTTCTCAAAAGCAGAGTGTGTTTCTTGTAACGCGAGCTAGTGTTTGTTTCCCAGTCAGAAATGGAGTTGAATCTAATGCAGTTTCTGGTCCTACGAGCAAGAGTTTTTTTCTGGTAAGAAGAGTCACTATTGCGATCCATTTGACACACAGTGCAAATAGCACTCGCGTCTGTTCCCAGCAAGTACAGTGTATTGGACTGAAGAGAAGCTACTGTTATTGTCAGTTTCCTAAGCAGAGTTGAAGTAGATATGGCCCGTGTGTGTAGGAAGCACAGTGTTTTTGTACTGAGCAAGCTCACTGTTCTGGCCCTATAGAAAACACAGAAGAATAGAAGAGTGCTCTTTTCTCAAAAGCAGAGTGTGTTTCTTGTAAGGCGAGCAAGTGTTTGTTTTCCAGTCAGATATGGAGTTGAATCTCATGCAGTTTCTGGTCTTACGAGCAAGAGTTGTTTTCTGGTAAGAAGAGTGACAATTGCGATCCATTTGCCATACAGTGCAAATAGCACTTATGTCTGTTCCCAGCAAGTTCAGTGTATTTGACTGAAGAGATGATACTGTTCTTCTCAGTTTCCTAAGTAGAGTTGAAGTAGATATGGCCCGTGTGTGTAGGAAGCACAGTTCTTTTGTTCTGAGCAAGCACACTGTTCTGGCCCTATAGGAAACACAGTAGAGTAGAAGAGTGCTCTTTTCTCAAAAGCAGAGTGTGTTTCTTGTAAGGCGAGCTAGTGTTTGTTTCCCAGTCAGAAATGGAGTTGAATCTAATGCAGTTTCTGTTCCTACGAGCAAGAGTTGTTTTCTGGTAAGAAGAGTCACTATTGCGATCCATTTGCCACACAGTGCAAATAGCACTCACGTCTGTACCCAGCAAGTACAGTGTATTGGACTGAAGAGATGCTACTGTTCTTGTCCGTTTCCTAAGTAGAGTTGAAGTAGATGTGGCCCGTGTGTTTAGGAAGCACAGTTCTTTTGTTCTGAGCAAGCTCACTGTTCTGGCCCTATAGGAAACACGGTAGAGTAGAAGAGTGCTCTTTTCTCAAAAGCAGAGTGCGTTTCTTGTAAGGCGAGCTAGTGTTTGTTTCCAGATAAGAAATAGAGTTGAATCACATACAGTTTCTGGTCATATGAGCAAGAGTTGTTTTCTGGTAAGAAGACTCACTATTGCGATCAATTTGCCACACAGTGCAAATAGCACTCACGTCTTTTCCCAGCAAATACAGTGTATTGGACTGAAGAGAACCTACTGTTCTTGTCAGTTTCCTAAGCAGAGTTGAAGTAGATATGGCCCGTGTGTGTAGGAAGCACAGATCGTTTGTTCTGAGCAAGCTCACTGTTCTGGCCCTATAGGAAACACAGTAGAGTAGAAGAGTGCTCTTTTCTCAAAAGCAGAGTGTGTTTCTTGCAATGGGGAGCTAGTGTTTGTTTCCCAGTCAGAAATGGAGTGGAATCACATGCTGTTTCTTTTCCAAGAGCAAGAGTTGTTTTCGGGTAAGAAGAGTCACTGTTGTGCTCCCATTGCCATACACAGTGCAAATAGCACTCGCGTCTGTTCCCAGCAAGTACAGTGTATTGGACTGAAGAGAATCTACTGTTCTTGTCAGTTTCCTAAGCAGAGTGGAACTAGATATGGCCCGTGTGTGTAGGAAGCACAGTTCTTTTGTTCTGAGCAAGCTCACTGTTCTGCCCCTATAGGAAACACAGTAGAGTAGAAGAGTGCTCTTTTCTCAAAAGCAGAGTGTGTTTATTGTAACGCGAGCTAGTGTTTGTTTCTCAGTCAGAAATGTAGTTGAATCTCATGCAGTTTCTGGTCCTACTAGCAAGAGTTGTTTTCTGGTAAGAAGAGTCACTATTGTGGTCCCATTGCCATACACAGTACAAATAGCCCTCACGTCTGTTCCCAGCAAGTACAGTGTATTGGAATGAAGAGATGCTACTGTTCTTGTCAGTTTCCTAAGTAGAGTTGAAGTAGATATGGCCCGTGTGTGTAGGAAGCACAGTTCTTTTATTCTGAGCAAGGTCACTGTTCTGCCCCTATAGAAAACACATTAGAATAGAAGAATGCTCTTTTCTCAAAAGCAGAGTGTGTTTCTTGTGAGGCGAGCTAGTGTTTGTTTCCCAGTCAGAAATGGAGTTGAATCTAATGCAGTTTCTGGTCCTACGATCAAGAGTTGTTTTCTTGTAAGAGGTGTAACTTTTGTGCTCCAATATCCATACACAGTGCAAAGAGCACTCGCGTCTGTTCCCTGCCAGTGCAGTGTATTGGACTGAAGAGAAGCTACTCTCCTTGTCAGTTTCCGAAGCAGAGTTGAAGTAGATATGGCCCGTGTATGTAGGAAGCTCAGTTCTTTTGTTCTGAGCAAGCTCACTGTTCTGGCACTACAGGAAACACAGTAGAGTAGATGAGTGCTCTTTTCTCAAAAGCAGAGTGTGTTTCTCGTTAGGCGAGCTAGTGTTTGTTTCCCAGTCAGAAATAGAGTTGAATCATATGCAGTTTCTGGTCCTATGAGCAAGAGTTGTTTTCTGGTAAGAAGAGTCATGATTGCTTTCCCATTGCCACACACAGTGCAAGTAGCACTCACGTCTGTTCCCAGGAAGTACAGTGTATTGGACTGAAGAGAAGCTACTGTTCTTGTCAGTTTCCTAAGCATAGTGGAAGTAGATATGGCCCGTGTGTGTAGGAAGCACAGCTCATTTTTTTTGAGCAAGCTCACTGTTTTGGCCCTATAGGAAACACAGTAGAGTAGAAGAGTGCTCTTTTCTCAAAAGCAGAGTGTGTTTCTTGTAACGCGAGCTAGTGTTTGTTTCCCAGTCAGAAATGGAGTTGAATCTAATGCAGTTTCTGGTCCTACGAGCAAGAGTTTTTTTCTGGTAAGAAGAGTCACTATTGCGATCCATTTGACACACAGTGCAAATAGCACTCGCGTCTGTTCCCAGCAAGTACAGTGTATTGGACTGAAGAGAAGCTACTGTTATTGTCAGTTTCCTAAGCAGAGTTGAAGTAGATATGGCCCGTGTGTGTAGGAAGCACAGTGTTTTTGTACTGAGCAAGCTCACTGTTCTGGCCCTATAGAAAACACAGAAGAATAGAAGAGTGCTCTTTTCTCAAAAGCAGAGTGTGTTTCTTGTAAGGCGAGCAAGTGTTTGTTTTCCAGTCAGATATGGAGTTGAATCTCATGCAGTTTCTGGTCTTACGAGCAAGAGTTGTTTTCTGGTAAGAAGAGTGACAATTGCGATCCATTTGCCATACAGTGCAAATAGCACTTATGTCTGTTCCCAGCAAGTTCAGTGTATTTGACTGAAGAGATGATACTGTTCTTCTCAGTTTCCTAAGTAGAGTTGAAGTAGATATGGCCCGTGTGTGTAGGAAGCACAGTTCTTTTGTTCTGAGCAAGCACACTGTTCTGGCCCTATAGGAAACACAGTAGAGTAGAAGAGTGCTCTTTTCTCAAAAGCAGAGTGTGTTTCTTGTAAGGCGAGCTAGTGTTTGTTTCCCAGTCAGAAATGGAGTTGAATCTAATGCAGTTTCTGTTCCTACGAGCAAGAGTTGTTTTCTGGTAAGAAGAGTCACTATTGCGATCCATTTGCCACACAGTGCAAATAGCACTCATGTCTGTACCCAGCAAGTACAGTGTATTGGACTGAAGAGATGCTACTGTTCTTGTCCGTTTCCTAAGTAGAGTTGAAGTAGATGTGGCCCGTGTGTTTAGGAAGCACAGTTCTTTTGTTCTGAGCAAGCTCACTGTTCTGGCCCTATAGGAAACACGGTAGAGTAGAAGAGTGCTCTTTTCTCAAAAGCAGAGTGCGTTTCTTGTAAGGCGAGCTAGTGTTTGTTTCCAGATAAGAAATAGAGTTGAATCACATACAGTTTCTGGTCATATGAGCAAGAGTTGTTTTCTGGTAAGAAGACTCACTATTGCGATCAATTTGCCACACAGTGCAAATAGCACTCACGTCTTTTCCCAGCAAATACAGTGTATTGGACTGAAGAGAACCTACTGTTCTTGTCAGTTTCCTAAGCAGAGTTGAAGTAGATATGGCCCGTGTGTGTAGGAAGCACAGATCGTTTGTTCTGAGCAAGCTCACTGTTCTGGCCCTATAGGAAACACAGTAGAGTAGAAGAGTGCTCTTTTCTCAAAAGCAGAGTGTGTTTCTTGCAATGGGGAGCTAGTGTTTGTTTCCCAGTCAGAAATGGAGTGGAATCACATGCTGTTTCTTTTCCAAGAGCAAGAGTTGTTTTCGGGTAAGAAGAGTCACTGTTGTGCTCCCATTGCCATACACAGTGCAAATAGCACTCGCGTCTGTTCCCAGCAAGTACAGTGTATTGGACTGAAGAGAATCTACTGTTCTTGTCAGTTTCCTAAGCAGAGTGGAACTAGATATGGCCCGTGTGTGTAGGAAGCACAGTGTTTTTGTACTGAGCAAGCTCACTGTTCTGGCCCTATAGAAAACACAATAGAGTAGATGAGTGCTCTTTTCTCAAAAGCAGAGTGTGTTTCTTGTAAGGCGAGCTAGTGTTTGTTTCCCAGTCAGAAATGGAGTTGAATCTAATGCAGTTTCTGGTCCTACGAGCAAGAGTTTTTTTCTGGTAAGAAGAGCCACTATTGCGATACATTTGACACACAGTGCAAATAGCACTCGCGTCTGTTCCCAGCAAGTAGTGTATTGAACTGAAGAGAAGCTACTGTTCTTGTCAGTTTCCTAAGCAAAGTTGAAGTAGATATGGCCCGTGTGTGTAGGAAGCACAGTTCTTTTGTTCAGAGCAAGCTCACTGTTCTGGCCCTATAGGAAACAAAGTAGAGTAGAAGAGTGCTCTTTTCTCAAAAGCAGAGTGTGTTTCTTGTAAGAGGAGCTATTGTTTGTTTCTCAGTCAGAAATGGAGTGGAATCACATGCTGTTTCTATTCCTACCAGCAAGAGTTGTTTTCTGGTAAGAAGAGTCACTATTGTGCTCCCATTGCCACACACAGTGCAAATAGCACTTGTGTGTGTTCCCAGTAAGTACAGTGTATTGAACTGAAGAGAAGCTACTGTTCTTGTCAGTTTTCTAAGCAGAGTTGAAGAAGATATGGCCCGTGTGTGTATTAAGTACAGTTCTTTTGTTCTGAGCAAGCTCACTGTTCTGGTCCTATAGGAAACACTGTAGAGTAGAAGAGTGCTATTTTCTCAAAAGCAGAGTGGGTTTCTTGTAAGGCGAGCTAGTGTTTGTTTCCCAGTCAGAAAAGGAGTTGAATCTCTTGCTGTTTCTGGTCCTACGATCAAGAGTTGTTCTCTGGTAAGAAGAGTCACTATTGAGCCTCCATTGTCATACACAGTACAAATAGCACTCGCGTCTGTTCTCAGCAAGTACAGTGTATTGGACTGAAGAGAAGCTACTGTTCTTGTCAGTTTCCTAAGCAGATTTGAGGTAGATATGGCCCGTGTGTTTAGGAAGCACAGTTCTTTTATTCTGAGCAAGCTCACTGTTCTGGCCCTATAGGAAACAAAGTAGAGTAGAAGAGTGCTCTTTTCTCAAAAGCAGAGTGTGTTTCTTGTAAGAGGAGCTATTGTTTGTTTCTCAGTCAGAAATGGAGTGGAATCACATGCTGTTTCTATTCCTATGAGCAAGAGTTGTTTTCTGGTAAGAAGAGTCACTATTGTGCTCCCATTGCCATACACAGTGCAAATAGCACTCGTGTCTGTTCCCAGCAAGTACAGTGTATTGGACTGAAGAGAAGCTACTGATTTGTCAGTTTCCTAAGCAGATTTGAGGTAGATATGGCCCGTGTGTGTAGGAAGCACAGTTCTTTTGTTCAGAGCAAGCTCACTGTTCTGGCCCTATAGAAAACACAGTAGAGTAGAAGAGTGCTCTTTTCTCAAAAGCAGAGTGTGTTTCTTGCAATGGGGAGCTAGTGTTTGTTTCCCAGTCAGAAATGGAGTGGAATCACATGCTGTTTCTTTTCCAAGAGCAAGAGTTGTTTTCGGGTAAGAAGAGTCACTGTTGTGCTCCCATTGCCATACACAGTGCAAATAGCACTCGCGTCTGTTCCCAGCAAGGACAGTGTATTGGACTGAAGAGAATCTACTGTTCTTGTCAGTTTCCTAAGCAGAGTTGAACTAGATATGGCCCGTGTGTGTAGGAAGCACAGTTCTTTTGTTCTGAGCAAGCTCACTGTTCTGCCCCTATAGGAAACACAGTAGAGTAGAAGAGTGCTCTTTTCTCAAAAGCAGAGTGTGTTTATTGTAATGCGAGCTAGTGTTTGTTTCTCAGTCAGAAATGTAGTTGAATCTCATGCAGTTTCTGGTCCTACTAGCAAGAGTTGTTTTCTGGTAAGAAGAGTCACTATTGTGGTCCCATTGCCATACACAGTACAAATAGCCCTCACGTCTGTTCCCAGCAAGTACAGTGTATTGGAATGAAGAGATGCTACTGTTCTTGTCAGTTTCCTAAGTAGAGTTGAAGTAGATATGGCCCGTGTGTGTAGGAAGCACAGTTCTTTTATTCTGAGCAAGGTCACTGTTCTGCCCCTATAGAAAACACAGTAGAATAGAAGAATGCTCTTTTTTCAAAAGCAGAGTGTGTTTCTTGTGAGGCAAGCTAGTGTTTGTTTCCCAGTCAGAAATGGAGTTGAATCTAATGCAGTTTCTGGTCCTACGATCAAGAGTTGTTTTCTTGTAAGAGGTGTAACTTTTGTGCTCCAATATCCATACACAGTGCAAAGAGCACTCGCGTCTGTTCCCTGCCAGTGCAGTGTATTGGACTGAAGAGAAGCTACTCTCCTTGTCAGTTTCCGAAGCAGAGTTGAAGTAGATATGGCCCGTGTATGTAGGAAGCTCAGTTCTTTTGTTCTGAGCAAGCTCACTGTTCTGGCACTACAGGAAACACAGTAGAGTAGATGAGTGCTCTTTTCTCAAAAGCAGAGTGTGTTTCTCGTTAGGCGAGCTAGTGTTTGTTTCCCAGTCAGAAATAGAGTTGAATCACATGCAGTTTCTGGTCCTATGAGCAAGAGTTGTTTTCTGGTAAGAAGAGTCATGATTGCTTTCCCATTGCCACACACAGTGCAAGTAGCACTCACGTCTGTTCCCAGGAAGTACAGTGTATTGGACTGAAGAGAAGCTACTGTTCTTGTCAGTTTCCTAAGCATAGTGGAAGTAGATATGGCCCGTGTGTGTAGGAAGCACAGCTCATTTTTTCTGAGCAAGCTCACTGTTTTGGCCCTATAGGAAACACAGTAGAGTAGAAGAGTGCTCTTTTCTCAAAAGCAGAGTGTGTATCTTGTAACGCGAGCTAGTGTTTGTTTCCCAGTCAGAAATGGAGTTGAATCTAATGCAGTTTCTGGTCCTACGAGCAAGAGTTTTTTTCTGGTAAGAAGAGTCACTATTGCGATCCATTTGACACACAGTGCAAATAGCACTCGCGTCTGTTCCCAGCAAGTACAGTGTATTGGACTGAAGAGAAGCTACTGTTATTGTCAGTTTCCTAAGCAGAGTTGAAGTAGATATGGCCCGTGTGTGTAGGAAGCACAGTGTTTTTGTACTGAGCAAGCTCACTGTTCTGGCCCTATAGAAAACACAGAAGAATAGAAGAGTGCTCTTTTCTCAAAAGCAGAGTGTGTTTCTTGTAAGGCGAGCAAGTGTTTGTTTCCCAGTCAGATATGGAGTTGAATCTCATGCAGTTTCTGGTCTTACGAGCAAGAGTTGTTTTCTGGTAAGAAGAGTGACAATTGCGATCCATTTGCCATACAGTGCAAATAGCACTTATGTCTGTTCCCAGCAAGTTCAGTGTATTTGACTGAAGAGATGATACTGTTCTTCTCAGTTTCCTAAGTAGAGTTGAAGTAGATATGGCCCGTGTGTGTAGGAAGCACAGTTCTTTTGTTCTGAGCAAGCACACTGTTCTGGCCCTACAGGAAACACAGTAGAGTAGAAGAGTGCTCTTTTCTCAAAAGCAGAGTGTGTTTCTTGTAAGGCGAGCTAGTGTTTGTTTCCCAGTCAGAAATGGAGTTGAATCTAATGCAGTTTCTGTTCCTACGAGCAAGAGTTGTTTTCTGGTAAGAAGAGTCACTATTGCGATCCATTTGCCACACAGTGCAAATAGCACTCACGTCTGTACCCAGCAAGTACAGTGTATTGGACTGAAGAGATGCTACTGTTCTTGTCCGTTTCCTAAGTAGAGTTGAAGTAGATGTGGCCCGTGTGTGTAGGAAGCACAGTTCTTTTGTTCTGAGCAAGCTCACTGTTCTGGCCCTATAGGAAACACAGTAGAGTAGAAGAGTGCTCTTTTCTCAAAAGCAGAGTGCGTTTCTTGTAAGGCGAGCTAGTGTTTGTTTCCAGATAAGAAATAGAGTTGAATCACATACAGTTTCTGGTCATATGAGCAAGAGTTGTTTTCTGGTAAGAAGACACACTATTGCGATCAATTTGCCACACAGTGCAAATAGCACTCACGTCTGTTCCCAGCAAATACAGTGTATTGGACTGAAGAGAACCTACTGTTCTTGTCAGTTTCCTAAGCAGAGTTGAAGTAGATATGGCCCGTGTGTGTAGGAAGCACAGATCGTTTGTTCTGAGCAAGCTCACTGTTCTGGCCCTATAGGAAACACAGTAGAGTAGAAGAGTGCTCTTTTCTCAAAAGCAGAGTGTGTTTCTTGCAATGGGGAGCTAGTGTTTGTTTCCCAGTCAGAAATGGAGTGGAATCACATGCTGTTTCTTTTCCAAGAGCAAGAGTTGTTTTCGGGTAAGAAGAGTCACTGTTGTGCTCCCATTGCCATACACAGTGCAAATAGCACTCGCGTCTGTTCCCAGCAAGTACAGTGTATTGGACTGAAGAGAATCTACTGTTCTTGTCAGTTTCCTAAGCAGAGTGGAACTAGATATGGCCCGTGTGTGTAGGAAGCACAGTGTTTTTGTACTGAGCAAGCTCACTGTTCTGGCCCTATAGAAAACACAATAGAGTAGATGAGTGCTCTTTTCTCAAAAGCAGAGTGTGTTTCTTGTAAGGTGAGCTAGTGTTTGTTTCCCAGTCAGAAATGGAGTTGAATCTAATGCAGTTTCTGGTCCTACGAGCAAGAGTTTTTTTCTGGTAAGAAGAGCCACTATTGCGATACATTTGACACACAGTGCAAATAGCACTCGCGTCTGTTCCCAGCAAGTACAGTGTATTGAACTGAAGAGAAGCTACTGTTCTTGTCAGTTTCCTAAGCAAAGTTGAAGTAGATATGGCCCGTGTGTAGGAAGCACAGTTCTTTTGTTCAGAGCAAGCTCACTGTTCTGGCCCTATAGGAAACAAAGTAGAGTAGAAGAGTGCTCTTTTCTCAAAAGCAGAGTGTGTTTCTTGTAAGAGGAGCTATTGTTTGTTTCTCAGTCAGAAATGGAGTGGAATCACATGCTGTTTCTATTCCTACCAGCAAGAGTTGTTTTCTGGTAAGAAGAGTCACTATTGTGCTCCCATTGCCACACACAGTGCAAATAGCACTTGTGTGTGTTCCCAGTAAGTACAGTGTATTGAACTGAAGAGAAGCTACTGTTCTTGTCAGTTTTCTAAGCAGAGTTGAAGTAGATATGGCCCGTGTGTGTAGGAAGCACAGTTCTTTTGTTCTGAGCAAGCTCACTGTTCTGCCCCTATAGGAAACACATTAGATTAGAAGAGTGCTCTTTGCTCAAAAGCAGAGTGTGTTTCTGGTAAGGCGAGCTAGTGTTTGTTTCCCTGTCAGAAATGGAGTTGAATCACTTGCAGTTTCTGTTCCTATGTGCAAGAGCTGTTTTCTGGTAAGAACAGTCACTACTGTGCTCCCTTTGCCATACACAGTGCAAATAGCAGTCACGTCTGTTCCCAGCAAGTACAGTGTATTGGACAGAAGAGAAGCTACTGTTCTTGTCAGTTTCCTAAGCAGAGTTGAAGTAGATATGGCCCGTGTGTGTAGGAAGAACAGTGTTTTTGTACTGAGCAAGCTCACTGTTCTCGCCCTATAGAAAACACTGTAGAGTAGAAGAGTGCTCTTTTCTCAAAAGCAGAGTGTGTTTCTTGTAAGGCGAGCAAGTGTTTGTTTACCAGTCAGATATGGAGTTGAATCTCATGCAGTTTCTGGACTTACGAGCAAGAGTTGTTTTCTGGTAAGAAGAGTGACTATTGTGATCCATTTGCCATACAGTGCAAATAGCACTTACGTCTGTTCCCAGCAAGTTCAGTGTATTGGACTGAAGAGATGCTACTGTTCTTGTCAGTTTCCTAAGTAGAGTTGAAGTAGATATGGCCCGTGTGTGTAGGAAGCACAGTTCTTTTGTTCTGAGCAAGCACACTGTTCTGGCCCTATGGGAAACACAGTAGAGTAGAAGAGTGCTCTTTTCTCAAAAGCAGAGTGTGTTTCTTGTAACGCGAGCTAGTGTTTGTTTCCCAGTCAGAAATGGAGTTGAATCTAATGCAGTTTCTGTTCCTACGAGCAAGAGTTGTTTTCTGGTAAGAAGAGTCACTATTGCGATCCATTTGCCACACAGTGCAAATAGCACTCACGTCTGTACCCAGCAAGTACAGTGTATTGGACTGAAGAGATGCTACTGTTCTTGTCCGTTTCCTAAGTAGAGTTGAAGTAGATGTGGCCCGTGTGTGTAGGAAGCACAGTTCTTTTGTTCTGAGCAAGCTCACTGTTCTGGCCCTATAGGAAACACAGTAGAGTAGAAGAGTGCTCTTTTCTCAAAAGCAGAGTGTGTTTCTTGTAAGGCAAGCTAGTGTTTGTTTCCCAGTCAGAATGGAATGGAATCACATGCTGTTTCTATTCCAAGAGCAAGAGTTGTTTTCTGGTAAGAAGAGTCACTATTGTGCTCCCATTGCCATAAACAGTGCAAATAGCACTCGCGTCTGTTCCCAGCAAGTACAGTGTATTGGACTGAAGAGAAGCTCCTGTTCTTGTCAGTTTCCTAAGCAGATTTGAGGTAGATATGGCCCGTTTGTATAGGAAGCACAGTTCTTTTGTTCAGAGCAAGCTCACTGTTCTGGCCCTACAAGAAACACAGTAGAGTAGTAGAGTGCTCTTTTCTCAAAAGTAGAGTGTGTTTCTTGTAAGGCGAGCTAGTGTTAGTTTCCCAGTTAGAAATGGAGTTGAATCACATGCTGTTTCTGGTCCTACAAGCAAGAGTTGTTTTCTGGTAAGAAGAATCACTATTGCGATCCATTTGCCACACAGTGCAAATAGCACTCGCGTCTGTTCCCAGCAAGTACAGTGTATTGGACTGAAGAGATGCTACTGTTCATGTCCGTTTCCTAACTAGAGTTGAAGTAGATGTGGCCCGTGTGTGTAGGAAGCACAGTTCTTTTGTTCTGAGCAAGCTCACTGTTCTGGCCCTATAGAAAACACAATAGAGTAGATGAGTGCTCTTTTCTCAAAAGCAGAGTGTGTTTCTTGTAAGGTGAGCTAGTGTTTGTTTCCCAGTCAGAAATGGAGTTGAATCTCATGCAGTTTCTGGTCTTACGAGCAAGAGTTGTTTTCTGGTAAGAAGAGTCACTACTGTGCTCCCATTGCCATACACAGTGCAAACAGCACTCGTGTCTCTTCCCAGCAAGTACAGTGTATTGGACTGAAGAGAAGCTCCTGTTCTTGTCAGCTTCCTAAGCAGAGTTGAAGGAGATACGGCCCGTGTGTGTAGGAAGCACAGTTCTTCTGTTCAGAGCAAGCTTACTGTTCTGGCCCTATAGAAAAAACAGTAGAGTTGAAGAGTGCTCTTTTCTCAAAAGCAGAGTGTGTTTCTTGTAAGGCGAGCTAGTGTTTGTTTCCCAGTCAGAAAAGGAGTTGAATCTCTTGCTGTTTCTGGTCCTACGAGCAAGAGTTGTTCTCTGGTAAGAAGAGTCACTATTGAGCCTCCATTGTCATACACAGTACAAATAGCACTCGCGTCTGTTCTCAGCAAGTACAGTGTATTGGACTGAAGAGAAGCTACTGTTCTTGTCAGTTTCCTAAGCAGATTTGAGGTAGATATGGCCCGTGTGTTTTGGAAGCACAGTTCTTTTATTCTGAGCAAGCTCACTGTTCTGGCCCTATAGGAAACACAGTAGAGTAGAAGAGTGCTCTTTTCTCAAAAGCAGAGTGTGTTTCTTGTAAGAGGAGCTATTGTTTGTTTCTCAGTCAGAAATGGAGTGGAATCACATGCTGTTTCTATTCCTATGAGCAAGAGTTGTTTTCTGGTAAGAAGAGTCACTATTGTGCTCCCATTGCCATACACAGTGCAAATAGCACTCGTGTCTGTTCCCAGCAAGTACAGTGTATTGGACTGAAGAGAAACTACTGATTTGTCAGTTTCCTAGGCAGATTTGAGGTAGATATGGCCCGTGTGTGTAGGAAGCACAGTTCTTTTGTTCAGAGCAAGCTCACTGTTCTGGCCCTATAGAAAACACAGTAGAGTAGAAGAGTGCTCTTTACTCAAAAGTAGAGTGTGTTTCTCGTAAGGGGAGCTAGTGTTTGTTTCCCAGTCAAAAATGGAGTTGAATCACATGCTGTTTCTGGTCCTACGAGCAAGAGTTGTTTTCTGGTAAGAAGAATCACTGTTGTGATCCATTTGCCACACAATGCAAATAGCACTCGCGTATGTTCCCAGCAAGTACAGTGTATTGGACTGAAGAGAAGCTCCTGTTCTTCTCAGTTTCCTCAGCAGAGTGGAAATAGATATGGCCCGTGTGTGTAGGAAGCACAGTTCTTTTGTTCTGAGCAAGCTCACTGTTCTGGCCCTATAGGAAACACAGTAGAGTAGAAGAGTGCTCTTTTCTCAAAAGCAGAGTGTGTTTCTTGTAAAGCGAGCTAGTGTTTGTTTCCCTGTCAGAAATGGAGTTGAATCACTTGCAGTTTCTGTTCCTATGAGCAAGAACTGTTTTCTGATAAGAAGAGTCACTATTGTGCTCCCATTGCCATTCACAGTGCAAATAGCACTCGCGTCTGTTCCCAGGAGTACAGTTATTGGACGGAAGAGAAGCTACTGTTCTTGTCAGTTTCCTAAGCAGAGTTGAAGTAGATATGGCCCGTGTGTGTAGGAAGCACAGTGTTTTTGTACTGAGCAAGCTCACTGTTCTGGCCCTATGGGAAACACAGTAGAGTAGAAGAGTGCTCTTTTCTCAAAAGCAGAGTGTGTTTCTTGTAAGGCGAGCTAGTGTTTGTTTCCCAGTCAGAAATGGAGTTGAATCTAATGCAGTTTCTATTCCTACGAGCAAGAGTTGTTTTCTCGTAAGAAGAGTCACTATTGGGATCCATTTGCCACACAGTGCAAATAGCACTCACGTCTGACTCAGCAAGTACAGTGTATTGGACTGAAGAGATGCTACTGTTCTTGTCCGTTTCCTAAGTAGAGTTGAAGTAGATGTGGCCCGTGTGTGTAGGAAGCACAGTTCTTTTGTTCTGAGCAAGCTCACTGTTCTGGCCCTATAGGAAACACAGTAGAGTAGAAGAGTGCTCTTTTCTCAAAAGCAGAGTGTGTTTCTTGTAAGGCGAGCTAGTGTTTGTTTCCAGGTCAGAAATAGAGTTGAATCACATACAGTTTCTGGTCGTATGAGCAAGAGTTGTTTTCTGGTAAGAAGACTCACTATCGCGATCGATTTGCCACACAGTGCAAATAGCACTCACGTCTGTTCCCAGCAATTACACTGTATTGGACTGAAGAGAACCTACTGTTCTCTTCAGTTTCCTAAGCAGAGTTGAAGTAGATATGGCCCGTGTGTGTAGGAAGCACAGATCGTTTGTTCTGAGCAAGCTCACTGTTCTGGCCCTATAGGAAACACAGTAGAGTAGAAGAGTGCTCTTTTCTCAAAAGCAGAGTGTGTTTCTTGCAATGGGGAGCTAGTGTTTGTTTCCCAGTCAGAAATGGAGTGGAATCACATGCTGTTTCTATTCCAAGAGCAAGAGTTTTTTTTCGGGTAAGAAGAGTCACTGTTGTGCTCCCATTGCCATACACAGTGCAAATAGCACTCGCGTCTGTTCCCAGCAAGTACAGTGTATTGGACTGAAGAGAAGCTACTGTTCCTGTCAGTTTCCTAAGCAGAGTTGAAGTAGATATGGCCCGTGTGTGTAGGAAGCACAGTGTTTTTGTACTGAGCAAGCTCACTGTTCTGGCCCTATAGAAAACACAATAGAGTTGATGAGTGCTCTTTTCTCAAAAGCAGAGTGTGTTTCTTGTAAGGCGAGCTAGTGTTTGTTTCCCAGTCAGAAATGGAGTTGAATCTCATGCAGTTTCTGGTCCTACGAGCAAGAGTTGTTTTCTGGTAAGAAGAGTCACTATTGCGCCTCCATTGCCATACACAGTGCAAATAGCACTCGCGTCTGTTCCCAGCAAGTACAGTGTATTGGACTGAAGAGAAGCTCCTGTTCTTGTCAGTTTCCTAAGCAGATTTAGGTAGATATGGCCCGTTTGTGTAGGAAGCACAGTTCTTTTGTTCTGAGCAAGCTCACTGTTCTGGACCTATAGGAAACACAGTAGAGTAGAAGAGTGCTCTTTTCTCAAAAGCAGAGTGTGTTTCTGGTAACGCGAGCTAGTGTTTGTTTCCCAGTCAGAAATGGAGTTGAATCTAATGCAGTTACTGGTCCTATGAGCAAGAGTTTTTTTCTGGTAAGAAGAGTCACTATTGCGATCCATTTGACACACAGTGCAAATATCACTCGCGTCTGTTCCCAGCAAGTACAGTGTATAGGACGGAAGAGAAGCTACTGTTCTTTTCAGTTTCCTAAGCAGAGTTGAAGTAGATATTGCCCGTGTGTGTAGGAAGCACATTGTTTTTGTACAGTGCAAGCTCACTGTTTCGGCCCTATAGAAAATACAATAGAGTAGATGAGTGCTCTTTTCTCAAAAGCAGAGTGTGTTTCTTGTAACGCGAGCTAGTGTTTGTTTCCCAGTCAGAAATGGAGTTGAATCTAATGCAGTTACTGGTCCTATGAGAAAGAGTTTTTTTTTCGGGTAAGAAGAGTCACTATTGCGATCCATTTGACACACAGTGCAAATATCACTTGCGTCTGTTCCCAGCAAGTACAGTGTATTGGACGGAAGAGAAGCTACTGTTCTTGTCAGTTTCCTAAGCAGAGTTGAAGTAGATATGGCCCGTGTGTGTAGGAAGCACAGTGATTTTGTACTGAGCAAGCTCACTGTTCTGGCCCTATGGGAAACACAGTAGAGTAGAAGAGTGCTCTTTTCTCAAAAGCAGAGTGTGTTTCTTGTAAGGCGAGCTAGTGTTTGTTTCCCAGTCAGAAATGGAGTTGAATCTAATGCAGTTACTGGTCCTACGAGCAAGAGTTTTTTTCGGGTAAGAAGAGTCACTATTGCGATCCATTTGACACACAGTGCAAATATCACTTGCGTCTGTTCCCAGCAAGTACAGTGTATTGGACGGAAGAGAAGCTACTGTTCTTGTCAGTTTCCTAAGCAGAGTTGAAGTAGATATTGCCCGTGTGTGTAGGAAGCACATTGTTTTTGTACAGAGCAAGCTCACTGTTTCGGCCCTATAGAAAACACAATAGAGTAGATGAGTGCTCTTTTCTCAAAAGCAGAGTGTGTTTCTTGTAAGGTGAGCTAGTGTTTGTTTCCCAGTAAGAAATGGAGTTGAATCTCATGCAGTTTCTGGTCCTACTAGCAAGAGTTGTTTTCTGGTAAGAAGAGACACTATTGCGCCTCCATTGCCATACACAGTACAAATAGCACTCGCGTCTGTTCTCAGCAAGTACAGTGTATTGGACTGAAGAGAACCTACTGTTCTTGTCAGTTTCCTAAGCAGAGTTGTAGTAGATATAGCCCTTGTGTTTAGGAAGCACAGTTCCTTTATTCTGAGCAAGCTCACTGTTCTGGCCCTATAGGAAACACAGTAGAGTAAAAGAGTGCTCTTTTCTCAAAAGCAGAGTGTGTTTCTTGTAAGGCAAGCTAGTGTTTTTTCCCATTCAGAAATGGAGTGGAATCACATGCTGTTTCTATTCCTACGAGAAAGAGTTGTTTTCTGGTAAGAAGAGTTACTATTGTGCTCCCATTGCCATACACAGTGCAAATAGCACTCGTGTCTGTTCCCAGCAAGTACAGTGTATTAGACTGAAGAGAAGCTCCTGTTCTTCTCAGTTTCCTAAGCAGAGTGGAAATAGATATGGCCCGTGTGTGTCGGAAGCACAGTTCTTTTGTTCTGAGCAAGCACACTGTTCAGGACATATAGGAAACACAGTAGAGTAGAAGAGTGCTCTTTTCTCAAAAGCAAAGTGTGTTTCTTGTAAGGCGAGCCAGTGTTTGTTTCCCAGTCAGAAATGGTGTTGAATCTAATGCACTTTCTGGTCCTACGAGCAAGAGTTTTTTTCTGGTAAGAAGAGTCACTATTGCGATCCATTTGCCACACAGTGCAAATAGCACTCATGTCTGTACCCAGCAAGTACAGTGTATTGGACTGAAGCGATGCTAGTGTTCTTGTCAGTTTCCTAAGTAGAGTTGAAGTAGTTATGGCCCGTGTGTAGGAAGCACAGTTCTTTTGTTCTGAGCAAGCTCACTGTTCTTGCCCTATAGGAAACATAGTAGAGTGAAAGAGTGCTCTTTTCTCAAAACAGAGTGTGTTTCTTGTAAGGCAAGCTAGTGTTTTTTTCCCAGTCAGAAATGGAGTTGAATCACATGCTGTTTCTGGTCCTACAAGCAAGAGTTGTTTTCTGGTAAGAAGAAAAACTATTGCGATCCATTTGCCACACAGTGTAAATAGCACTCGCGTCTGTTCCCAGCAAGTACAGTGTATTGGACTGAAGAGATGCTACTGTTCTTGTCCGTTTCCTAACTAGAGTTGAAGTAGATGTGACCCGTGTGTGTAGGAAGCACAGTTCTTTTGTTCTGAGCAAGCTCACTGTTCTGGCCCTATAGGAAACACAGTAGAGTAGAAGAGTGCTCTTTTTCAAAAGCAGAGTGTGTTTCTTGTAACGCGAGCTAGTGTTTGTTTCCCAGTCAGAAATAGAGTTGAATCTAATGCAGTTACTGGTCCTACGAGCAAGAGTTTTTTTCTGGTAAGAAGAGTCACTATTGCGATCCATTTGACACACAGTGCAAATAGCACTCGCATCTGTTCCCAGCAAGTACAGTGTATTGGACGGAAGAGAAGCTACTGTTCTTGTCAGTTTCCTAAGCAGAGTTGAAGTAGATATTGCCCGTGTGTGTAGGAAGCACAGTGTTTTAGTACAGAGCAAGCTCACTGTTCTGGCCCTATAGAAAACACAATAGAGTAGATGAGTGCTCTTTTCTCAAAAGCAGAGTGTGTTTCTTGTAAGGTGAGCTCTTGTTTGTTTCCCAGTCAGAAATGGAGTTGAATCTCATGCAGTTTCTGGTCTTACGAGCAAGAGTTTTTTTCTGGTAAGAAGAGTCACTACTGTGCTCCCATTGCCATACACAGTGCAAACAGCACTCGTGTCTGTTCCCAGCAAGTACAGTGTATTGGACTGAAGAGAAGCTCCTGTTCTTGTCAGCTTCCTAAGCAGAGTTGAAGGAGATATGGCCAGTGTGTGTAGGAAGCACAGTTCTTCTGTTCAGAGCAAGCTTACTGTTCTGGCCCTATAGAAAAAACAGTAGAGTTGAAGAGTGCTCTTTTCTCAAAAGCAGAGTGTGTTTCTTGTAAGGCGAGCTAGTGTTTGTTTCCCAGTCAGAAAAGGAGTTGAATCTCTTGCAGTTTCTGGTCCTACGAGCAAGAGTTGTTCTCTGGTAAGAAGAGTCACTATTGAGCCTCCATTGTCATACACAGTACAAATAGCACTCGCGTCAGTTCTCAGCAAGTACAGTGTATTGGACTGAAGAGAAGCTACTGTTCTTGTCAGTTTCCTAAGCAGATTTGAGGTAGATATGGCCCGTGTGTTTAGGAAGCACAGTTCTTTTATTCTGAGCAAGCTCACTGTTCTGGCCCTATAGGAAACACAGTAGAGTAGAAGAGTGCTCTTTTCTCAAAAGCAGAGTGTGTTTCTTGTAAGAGGAGCTATTGTTTGTTTCTCAGTCAGAAATGAAGTGGAATCACATGCTGTTTCTATTCCTATGAGCAAGAGTTGTTTTCTGGTAAGAAGAGTCACTATTGTGCTCCCATTGCCATACACAGTGCAAATAGCACTCGTGTCTGTTCCCAGCAAGTACAGTGTATTGGACTGAAGAGAAACTACTGATTTGTCAGTTTCCTAGGCAGATTTGAGGTAGATATGGCCCGTGTGTGTAGGAAGCACAGTTCTTTTGTTCAGAGCAAGCTCACTGTTCTGGCCCTATAGAAAACACAGTAGAGTAGAAGAGTGCTCTTTTCTCAAAAGTAGAGTGTGTTTCTCATAAGGGGAGCTAGTGTTTGTTTGCCAGTCAGAAATGGAGTTGAATCACATGCTGTTTCTAGTCCTTCAAGCAAGAGTTGTTTTCTGGTAAGAAGAATCACTGTTGTGATGCATTTGCCACACAGTGCAAATAGCACTCGCGTCTGTTCCCAGCAAGTACAGTGTATTAGACTGAAGAGAAGCTCCTGTTCTTCTCAGTTTCCTCAGCAGAGTGGAAATAGATATGGCCTGTGTGTGTAGGAAGCACAGTTCTTTTGTTCTGAGCAAGCTCACTGTTCTGGCCCCATAGGAAACACAGTAGAGTAGAAGAGTGCTCTTTTCTCAAAAGCAGAGTGTTTTTCTTGTAAAGCGAGATAGTGTTTGTTTCCCTGTCAGAAATGGAGTTGAATCACTTGCAGTTTCTGTTCCTATGAGCAAGAACTGTTTTCTGGTAAGAAGAGTCACTATTGTGCTCCCATTGCCATACACAGTGCAAATAGCACTCGCGTCTGTTCCCAGCAAGTACAGTGTATTGGACAGAAGAGAAGCTACTGTTCTTGTCAGTTTCCTAAGTAGAGTTGAAGTAGATGTGGCCCGTGTGTGTAGGAAGCACAGTTCTTTGTTCTGAGCAAGCTCACTGTTCTGCCCCTATTGCTAACACAGGAGAGTAGAGGAGTGCTCTTTTCTCAAAAGCAGACTGTGTTTCTTGTAAGGCGAGGTAGTGTTTTTTTCCCTGTCAAAAATGGAGTTGAATCACTTGCAGTTTCTGTTTCTGTGATTAAGAGTTGCTTTCTCTTAAGAAGAGTCACTATTGCACTCCCATTCCCATACACAGTGCAAATAGCACTCGCGTCTGTTCCCAGCAGGTACAGTGTATTGAACTGAAGAGAAGCTACTGTTGTTGTCACTTTCCTAAGGAGAGTTGAAGTAGATATAGCCCGTGTGTGTAGGAAGCACAGTTTTTTTGTACTGAGCAAGCTCACTGATCTGGCCCTATAGGAAACACAGTAGAGTAGAAGAGTGCTCTTTTCTCAAAAGCAGAGTGTGTTTCTTGTAAGGCGAGCTATTGTTTGTTTCCCAGTCAGAAATGGAGTGGAATCACATGCTGTTTCTATTCCTACGAGCAAGAGTTGTTTTCTGGTAAGAAGAGTTACTATTGTGCTCCCATTGCCATACACAGTGCAAATAGCACTCATGTCTCTTCCCAGCAAGTACAGTGTATTGGACTGAAGAGAAGCTCCTGTTCTTGTCAGTTTCCTAAGCAGAGTTGAAGTAGATATGGCCAGTGTGTGTAGGAAGTACAGTTCTTTTGTTCAGAGCAAGCTCACTGTTCTGGCCCTACAAGAAACACAGTAGAGTAGAAGAGTGCTCTTTTCACAAAAGCAGAGAGTGTTTCTCGTAAGGCGAGCTAGTGTTTGTTTCCCAGTCAGAATTGGAGTTGAATCACATGCTGTTTTTGGTCCAACGAGCAATAGTTGTTTTATGTTAAAAAGAATCACTATTGCGATCCGTTTGCCACACAGTGCAAATAGCACTCATGTCTGTTTCCAGCAAGTAAAGTGTATTAGACTGAAGAGAAGCTCCTGTTCTTCTCAGTTTCCTAAGCAGAGTGTAAATAGATATGGCCAGTGTGTGTAGGAAGCACAGTTCTTTTGTTCTGAGCAAGCTCACTGTTCTGGCCCTATAGGAAACACAGTAGAGTAGAAGAGTGCTCTTTTCTCAAAAGCAGAGTGTGTTTCTTGTAAGGCAAGCTAGTGTTTGTTTCCCAGTCAGAAATGGACTTGAATCTAATGCAGTTTCTGGTCCTACGAGCAAGAGTTGTTTTCAGGTAAGAAGAGTCACTATTGTGATCCATTTGCCAAACAGTGCAAATAGCACTCACGACTGTACCGAGCAAGTACAGTCTATTGGACTGAATAGATGCTACTGTTCTTGTCAGTTTCCTAAGTAGAGTTGAAGTAGATATGGCCGCTGTGTGTATGAAGCACAGTTCTTTTGTTTTGAGCAAGCACACTGTTCTGGACCTATAGGAAACACAGTAGAGTAGAAGAGTGCTCTTTTCTCAAAAGCAGAGTGTGTTTCTTGTAAGGCGAGCTAGTGTTTGTTTCCCAGTCAGAAAAGGAGTTGAATATCTTGCAGTGTCTGGTCCTACGAGCAAGAGTTGTTCTCTGGTAAGAAGAGTCACTATTGCGCCTCCATTGCCATACACAGTACAATAACACTCGCGTCTGTTCGCAGCTAGTACAGTGTATTGGACTGAAGAGAAGCTCCTGTTCTTGTCAGTTTCCTAAGCACATTTGAGGTAGATATGGCCCGTTTGTGTAGGAATCACAGTTCTTTTATTCTGAGCAAGCTCACTGATCTGGCCCTACAAGAAACACAGTAGAGTAGAAGAGTGCTCTTTTCTCAAAAGTAGAGTGTGTTTCTTGTAAGGCGAGCTAGTGTTTGTTTCCCAGTCAGAAATGGAGTTGAATCACATGCTGTTTCTGGTCCTATGAGCAAGAGTTGTTTTCTGGTAAGAAGAATCACTATTGCGATCCATTTGCCACACAGTGCAAATAGCACTCGCGTCTGTTCCCAGCAAGTACAGTGTATTGGACTGAAGAGATGCTACTGTTCTTGTCCGTTTCCTAACTAGAGTTGAAGTAGATGTGGCCCGTGTGTGTAGGAAGCACAGTTCTTTTGTTCTGAGCAAGCTCACCGTTCTGGCACTGTAGGAAACACAGTAGAGTAGAAGAGTGCTCTTTTCTCAAAAGCAGAGTGTGTTTCTTGTAAGGCTAGCTAGTGTTTGTTTCCAGGTCAGAAATAGAGTTGAATCACATACAGTTTCTGGTCGTATGTGCAAGAGTTGTTTTCCAGTAAGAAGACTCACTATTGCGATCCATTTGCCACACAGTGCAAATAGCACTCACGTCTGTTCCCAGCAATTTCAGTGTATTGGACTGAAGAGAACCTACTGTTCTTGTCAGTTTCCTAAGCAGAGTTGAAGTAGATATGGCCCGTGTGTGTAGGAAGCACAGATCGTTTGTTCTGAGCAAGCTCTCTGTTCTGCCTCTATAGGAAACACAGTAGAGTAGAAGAGTGCTCTTTTCTCAAAAGCAGAGTGTGTTTCTTGTAAGGCGAGCTAGTGTTTGTTTCCCAGTCAGAAATGGAGTGGAATCACATGCTGTTTCTATTCTTACGAGCAAGAGTTGTTTTCTGGTAAGAAGAGTCACTATTGTGCTCCCATTGCCATACACAGTGCAAATAGCACTCGCGTCTGTTCCCAGCAAGTACAGTGTATTGGACTGAAGAGAAGCTCCTGTTCGTGTCAGTTTCCTAAGCAGATTTGAGGTAGATATGGCCCGTTTGTGTAGGAAGCACAGTTCTTTTGTTCAGAGCAAGCTCACTGTTCTGGCCCTACAAGAAACACAGTAGAGTAGAAGAGTGCTCTTTTCTCAAAAGTAGAGTGTGTTTCGCGTAAGGCGAGCTAGTGTTTGTTTCCCAGTCAGAAATGGAGTTGAATCACATGCTGTTTCTGGTACTACAAGCAAGAGTTGTTTTCTGGTAAGAAGAATCACTATTGGGATGCATTTGCCACACAGTGCAAATAAAACTTGCGTCTGTTCCCAGCAAGTACAGTGTATTGGACTGAAGAGATGCTACTGTTCTTGTCCGTTTCCTAACTAGAGATGAAGTAGATGTGGCCCGTGTGTGTAGGAAGCACAGTTCTTTTGTTCTGAGCAAGCTCACTGTTCTGGCCCTATAGGAAACACTGTAGAGTAGAAAAGTGCTCTTTTCTCAAAAGCAGAGTGTGTTTCTTGTAACGCGAGCTAGTGTTTGTTTCCCCGTCAGAAATGGAGTTGAGTCTAATGCAGTTACTGGTCCTACGAGCAAGAGTTTTTTTCTGGTAAGAAGAGTCACTATTGCGATCCATTTGACACACAGTGCAAATAGCACTTGCGTCTGTTCCCAGCAAGTACAGTGTATTGGACAGAAGAGAAGCTACTGTTCTTGTCAGTTTCCTAAGCAGAGTTGAAGTAGATATTGCCCGTGTGTGTAGGAAGCACATTTTTTTTTTACAGAGCAAGCTCACTGTTTCGGCCCTATAGAAAACACAATAGAGTAGATGAGTGCTCTTTTCTCAAAAGCAGTGTGTGTTTCTTGTAAGGTGAGCTAGTGTTTGTTTCCCAGTCAGAAATGGAGTTGAATTTCATGCAGTTTCTGGTCCTACGAGCAAGAGTTGTTTTCTGGTAAGAAGAGTCACTATTGCGCCTCCATTGCCATACACAGTACAAATAGCACTCGCGTCTGTTCTCAGCAAGTACAGTGTATTGGACTGAAGAGAACCTACTGTTCTTGTCAGTTTCCTAAGCAGAGTTGTAGTAGATATGGCCCTTGAGTTTAGGAAGCACAGTTCCTTTATTCTGAGCAAGCTCACTGTTCTGGCCCTATAGGAAACACAGTAGAGTAGAAGAGTGCTCTTTTCTCAAAAGCAGAGTGTGTTTCTTGTAAGGTGAGCTAGTGTTTTTTTCCCAGTCAGAAATGGAGTGGAATCACATGCTGTTTCTATTCCTACGAGAAAGAGTTGTTTTCTGGTAAGAAGAGTCACTATTGTGCTCCCATTGCCATACACAGTGCAAATAGCACTCGTGTCTGTTCCCAGCAAGTACAGTGTATTAGACTGAAGAGAAGCTCCTGTTCTTCTCAGTTTCCTAAGCAGAGTGGAAATAGATATGGCCCATGTGTGTCGGAAGCACAGTTCTTTTGTTCTGAGCAAGCACACTGTTCTGGACATATAGGAAACACAGTAGAGTAGAAGAGTGCTCTTTTCTCAAAAGCAAAGTGTGTTTCTTGGAAGGCGAGCTAGTGTTTGATTTCCAGTCAGAAATAGAGTTGAATTACAGACAGTTTCTGGTCGTATGAGCAAGAGTTGTTTTCTGGGTAAGAAGAGTCACTATGGCGATCCATTTGCCACACAGTGCAAATAGCACTCGCGTCTGTTTCCAGCAAGTACAGTGTATTGGACTGAAGAGAAGCTACTGTTCTTGTCAGTTTCCTAAGCAGAGTTGAAGTAAATATGGCCCGTGAGTGTAGGAAGCACAGTTCTTTTATTCTGAGCAAGCTCACTGTTCTGCCCCTATAGGAAACACAGTAGAGTAGAAGAGTGCTCTTTTCTCAAAAGTAGAGAGTGTTTCTTGTAAGGCGAGCTAGTGTTTGTTTCCCTGTCAGAAATGGAGTTGAATCACTTGCAGTTTCTGTTCCTATGAGCAAGAGTTGTTTTCTGGTAAGAAGAGTCACTATTGTGCTCCCATTGCCATAAACAGTGCAAATAGCACTCGCGTCTGTTCCCAGCAAGTACAGTGTATTAGACAGAAGAGAAGCTACTGTTCTTGTCAGTTTCCTAAGCAGAGTTGAAGTAGATATGGCCCGTGTGTAGGAAGCACAGTTTTTTTGTACTGAGCAAGCTCACTGTTCTGGCCCTATAGGAAATACAGTAAAGTAGAAGAGTGCTCTTTTCTCAAAAGCAGAGTGTGTTTCTTGTAAGGCGAGCTAGTGTTTGTTTCCAAGTCAGAAATGGAGTTGAATCACGTGCAGTTTCTGGTGCTATGAGCAAGAGTTGTTTTCTGGTAGGAAGAGTGACTATTGCGAACCATTTGCCACACAGTGCAAATAGGACTTACGTCTGTTCCCAGCAAGTACTGTGTATTGGACTGAAGAGATGCTACTGTTCTTGTCAGTTTCCTAAGTAGAGTTGCAGTAGATATGGCCTGTGTGTATAGGAAGCACAGTTCTTTTATTCTGAGAATGCTCACTGTTCTGCCCCTATAGGAAACACAGTAGAGTAGAAGAATGCTCTTTTCTCAAAAGCAGAGTGTGTTTCTTGTGCGGCAAGCTAGTTTTTGTTTCCTAGTCAGAAATGGAGTTGAATCACATGCAGTTTCTGGTCCTACGAGCAAGAGTTGTTTTCTGGTAAGAAGTGTCACTTTTGCGCTCCCATTGACACACACAGAGCAAATAGCTCTCGCATCCTTTCCCTGCAAGTGCAGTGTATTGTACTGAAAAGAAGCTACTGTTCTTGTAAGTTTCCTAAAGAGAGTTGAAGTAGATATGGACCGTGTGTGTAGGAAGCACAGCTCATTTTTTCTTATCAAGCTCACTGTTCTGGCCCTAAAGCAAACACTGTAGAGTGGAAGAGTGCTCTTTTCTCAAAAGCAGAGTGTGTTTCTTGTAAGGCGAGCTAGTGTTTGTTTCCCTGTCAGAAATGGAGTTGAATCACTTGCAGTTTCTGGTCCTATGAGCAAGAGATGTTTTCTGGTAAGAAGAGTCACTATTGCGCTCCCATTGACATACACAGTGCAAATAGCACTCGCATCTCTTCCCAGCAAGTACAGTGTATTGGACGGAAGAGAAGCTTCTGTTCTTGTCAGTTTCCTAAGCAGAATTGAAGTAGATATGGCCCGTGTGTTTAGGAAGAACAGTTAGTTTGTACTGAGCAAGCTCACTGTTCTGGCCCTTTAGGAAACACAGTAGAGTAGAAGAGTGCTCTTTTCTCAAAAGCACAGTGTGTTTATTGTAACGTGACCTAGTGTTTGTTTCCCAGTCAGAAATAGAGTTGAATCACATACAGTTTCTGGTCGTATGAGCAAGAGTTGTTTTCTGGGTAAGAAGAGTCACTATTGCGATCCATTTGCCACAAAGTGCAAATAGCACTCGCATCTGTTCCCAGCAAGTACAGTGTATTGGACTGAAGAGATGCTACTCTTCTTGTCCGTTTCCTAACTAGAGTTGAAGTAGATGTGGCCCGTGTGTGTAGGAAGCACAGTTCTTTTGTTCTGAGCAAGCTCACTGTTCTGGCCCTATAGGAAACACAGTAGAGTAGAAGAGTGCTCTTTTCTCAAAAGTAGAGTGTGTTTCTTGTAACGCGAGCTAGTGTTTGTTTCCCAGTCAGAAATGGAGTTGAATCTAATGCAGTTTCTGTTCCTACCAGCAAGAGTTTTTTTTCTGGTAAGAAGAGTCACTATTGCGATCCATTTGACACACAGTGCAAATAGCACTCGCGTCTGTTCCCAGCAAGTACAGTGTATTGAACTGAAGAGAAGCTACTGTTCTTGTCAGTTTCCCAAGCAGAGTTGAAGTAGATATGGCCCGTGTTTGTAGGAAGCACAGTTCTTTTGTTCTGAGCAAGCTCTCTGTTCTGCCCCAATAGGAAACACAGTAGATTAGAAGAGTGCTCTTTTCTCAAAAGCAGAGTGTGTTTCTTGTAAGGCGAGATAGTGTTTGTTTCCCTGTCAGAAATGGAGTTGAATCACTTGCAGTTTCTGTTCCTATGAGCAAGAGTTGTTTTCTGGTAAGAAGAGTCACTATTGTGCTACCATTGCCATACACAGTGCAAATAGCACTCGCGTCTGTTCCCAGCAAGTACAGTGTATTGGACGGAAGAGAAGCTTCTGTTCTTGTCAGTTTCCTAAGCAGAATTGAAGTAGATATGGCCCGTGTGTTTAGGAAGAACAGTTATTTTGTACTGAGCAAGCTCACTGTTCTGGCCCTTTAGGAAACACAGTAGAGTAGAAGAGTGCTCTTTTCTCAAAAGCACAGTGTGTTTATTGTAATGTGACCTAGTGTTTGTTTCCCAGTCAGAAATAGAGTTGAATCACATACAGTTTCTGGTCGTATGAGCAAGAGTTGTTTTCTGGGTAAGAAGAGTCACTATTGCGATCCATTTGCCACAAAGTGCAAATAGCACTCGCATCTGTTCCCAGCAAGTACAGTGTATTGGACTGAAGAGATGCTACTCTTCTTGTCCGTTTCCTAACTAGAGTTGAAGTAGATGTGGCCCGTGTGTGTAGGAAGCACAGTTCTTTTGTTCTGAGCAAGCTCACTGTTCTGGCCCTATAGGAAACACAGTAGAGTAGAAGAGTGCTCTTTTCTCAAAAGTAGAGTGTGTTTCTTGTAACGCGAGCTAGTGTTTGTTTCCCAGTCAGAAATGGAGTTGAATCTAATGCAGTTTCTGTTCCTACCAGCAAGAGTTTTTTTTCTGGTAAGAAGAGTCACTATTGCGATCCATTTGACACACAGTGCAAATAGCACTCGCGTCTGTTCCCAGGAAGTACAGTGTATTGAACTGAAGAGAAGCTACTGTTCTTGTCAGTTTCCCAAGCAGAGTTGAAGTAGATATGGCCCGTGTTTGTAGGAAGCACAGTTCTTTTGTTCTGAACAAGCTCTCTGTTCTGCCCCAATAGGAAACACAGTAGATTAGAAGAGTGCTCTTTTCTCAAAAGCAGAGTGTGTTTCTTGTAAGGCGAGATAGTGTTTGTTTCCCTGTCAGAAATGGAGTTGAATCACTTGCAGTTTCTGTTCCTATGAGCAAGAGTTGTTTTCTGGTAAGAAGAGTCACTATTGTGCTACCATTGCCATACACAGTGCAAATAGCACTCGCTTCTGTTCCCAGCAAGTACAGTGTATTGGACGGAAGAGAAGCTACTGTTCTTGACAGTTTCCTAAGCAGAGTTGAAGTAGATATGGCCCATGTGTGTAGGAAGCACAGTTTTTTTGTTCTGAGCAAGCACACTGTTCTGGCCCTATAGGAAACACATTAGAGTAGAAGAGTGCTCTTTTCTCAAAAGCAGAGTGTGCTTGTTGTAAGGCGAGCTAGTGTTTGTTTCCCAGTCAGAAATGGAGTGGAATCACATGCTGTTTCTATTCCAAGAGCAAGAGTTGTTTTCTGGTAAGAAGAGTCAATATTGTGCTCCCATTGCCATACACAGTGCAAATAGCACTCGTGTCTGTTCCCAGCTAGTACAGTGTATTGGACTGAAGAGAAGCTACTGTTCTTGTCAGTTTCCTAAGCAGAGTTGAAGTAGATATGGCCCGTGTGTGTAGGAAGCACAGTGTTTTCGTACTGAGCAAGCTCACTGTTCTGGCCCTATAGAAAACACAATAGAGTAGATGAGTGCTCTTTTCTCAAAAGCAGAGTGTGTTTCTTGTAAGGCGAGCTAGTGTTTGTTTCCCAGTCAGAAATGGAGTTGAATCACATGCAGTTTCTGGTCTTATGAGCAAGAGTTGTTTTCTGGTACGAAGAGTCACTACTGTGCTCCCATTGCCATACACAGTGCAAACAGCACTCGTGTCTCTTCCCAGCAAGTACAGTGTATTAGACTGAAGAGAAGCTACTGTTCTTGTCAGCTTCCTAAGCAGAGTTGAAGGAGATATGGCCCTTGTGTGTAGGAAGCACAGTTCTTTTGTTCAGAGCAAGCTTACTGTTCTGGCCCTATAGAAAAAACAGTAGAGTAGAAGAGTGCTCTTTTCTCAAAAGCAGAGTGTGTTTCTTGTAAAGCGAGCTAGTGTTTGTTTCCAAGTCAGAAAAGGAGTTGAATCTCTTGCAGTGTCTGGTCCTACAAGCAAGAGTTGTTCTCTGGTAAGAAGAGTCACTATTGCGCCTCCATTGCCATACACAGTACAAATAACACTCGCGTCTGTTCGCAGCAAGTACAGTGTATTGGACTGAAGAGAAGCTACTGTTCTTGTCAGTTTCCTAAGCAGAGTTGTAGTAGATATGGCCTGTGTGTTTAGGAAACACAGTTCTTTTATTCTGAGCAAGCTCACTGTTCTGGCCCTATAGGAAACACAGTAGAGTAGAAGAGTGCTCTTTTCTCAAAAGCAGAGTGTGTTTCTTGTAAGAGGAGCTATTGTTTTTTTCTCAGTCAGAAATGGAGTGGAATCACATGCTGTTTCTATTCCTACGAGCAAGAGTTGTTTTCTGGTAAGAAGAGTCACTATTGTGCTCCCATTGCCATACACAGTACAAATAGCACTCGTGTCTGTTCCCAGCAAGTACAGTGTATTGGACTGAAGAGAAGCTCCTGTTCTTGTCAGTTTCCTAAGCAGATTTGAGGTAGATATGGCCCGTGTGTGTAGGAAGCACAGTTCTTTTGTTCTGAGCAAGCTCACTGTTCTGGCCCTATAGGAAACACAGTAGTGTAGAAGAGTGCTCTTTTCTCAAAAGCAGAGTGTTTTTCTTGTAAAGCGAGCTAGTGTTTGTTTCCCAGTCAGAAATGGAGTTGAATCACTTGCAGTTTCTGGTCCTATGAGCAAGAGCTGTTTTCTGGTAAGAAGAGTCACTATTGTGCTCCCATTTCCATACACAGTGCAAATAGCACTCGCGTCTGTTCCCAGCAAGTACAGTGTATTGGACGGAAGAGAAGCTACTGTTCTTTTCAGTTTCCTAAGCAGAGTTGAAGTAGATATGGCCCGTGTGTGTAGGAAGCACAGTGTTTTTGTACTGAGCAAGCTCACTGTTCTGGCCCCATAGAAAACACAGTAGAGTAGAAGAGTGCTCTTTTCTCAAAAGCAGAGTGTGTTTCTCGTAAGGCGAGCAAGTGTTTATTTTCCAGTCAGATATGGAGTTGAATCTCATGCAGTTTCTGGTCTTACGAGCAAGAGTTGTTTTCTGGTAAGAAGAGTGACTATTGCGATCCATTTGCCGTACAGTGCAAATAGCACTTACGTCTGTTCCCAGCAAGTTCAGTATATTGGATTGAAGAGATGCTACTGTTCTTGTCAGTTTCCTAAGTAGAGTTGAAGTAGATATGGCCCGTGTGTGTAGGAAGCACAGTTCTTTTGTTCTGAGCAAGCACACTGTTCTGGCCCTATAGGAAACACAGTAGAGTAGAAGAGTGCTCTTTTCTCAAAAGCAGAGTGTCTTTCTTGTAAGGCGAGCTAGTGTTTGTTTCCCAGTCAGAAATGGAGTGGAATCACATGCTGTTTCTATTCCAAGAGCAAGAGATGTTTTCTGGTAAGAAGAGTCACTGTTGTGCTCCCATTGCCATACACAGTGCAAATAGCACTGGCGTCTGTTCCCAGCAAGCACAGTGTATTGGACTGAAGAGATGCTACCTTCTTGTCCGTTTCCTAACTAGAGTTGAAGTAGATGTGGCCCGTGTGTGTAGGAAGCACAGTTCTTTTGTTCTGAGCAAGCTCACTGTTCTGGCCCAATAGGAAAAACAGTAGAGTAGTAGAGTGCTATTTTCTCAAAAGCAGAGTGTGTTTCTTCTAAGGCGAGCTAGTGTTTGTTTCCAGGTCAGAAATAGAGTTGAATCACATACAGTTTCTGGTCGTATGAGCAAGAGTTGTTTTCTGGGTAAGAAGAGTCACTATTGCGATCCATTTGCCACAAAGTGCAAATAGCACTCGCATCTGTTCCCAGCAAGTACAGTGTATTGGACTGAAGAGATGCTACTCTTCTTGTCCGTTTCCTAACTAGAGTTGAAGTAGATGTGGCCCGTGTGTGTAGGAAGCACAGTTCTTTTGTTCTGAGCAAGCTCACTGTTCTGGCCCTATAGGAAACACAGTAGAGTAGAAGAGTGCTCTTTTCTCAAAAGTAGAGTGTGTTTCTTGTAACGCGAGCTAGTGTTTGTTTCCCAGTCAGAAATGGAGTTGAATCTAATGCAGTTTCTGATCCTACCAGCAAGAGTTTTTTTTCTGGTAAGAAGAGTCACTATTGCGATCCATTTGACACACAGTGCAAATAGCACTCGCGTCTGTTCCCAGCAAGTACAGTGTATTGAACTGAAGAGAAGCTACTGTTCTTGTCAGTTTCCCAAGCAGAGTTGAAGTAGATATGGCCCGTGTTTGTAGGAAGCACAGTTCTTTTGTTCTGAGCAAGCTCTCTGTTCTGCCCCAATAGGAAACACAGTAGATTAGAAGAGTGCTCTTTTCTCAAAAGCAGAGTGTGTTTCTTGTAAGGCGAGATAGTGTTTGTTTCCCTGTCAGAAATGGAGTTGAATCACTTGCAGTTTCTGTTCCTATGAGCAAGAGTTGTTTTCTGGTAAGAAGAGTCACTATTGTGCTACCATTGCCATACACAGTGCAAATAGCACTCGCGTCTGTTCCCAGCAAGTACAGTGTATTGGACGGAAGAGAAGCTTCTGTTCTTGTCAGTTTCCTAAGCAGAATTGAAGTAGATATGGCCCGTGTGTTTAGGAAGAACAGTTATTTTGTACTGAGCAAGCTCACTGTTCTGGCCCTTTAGGAAACACAGTAGAGTAGAAGAGTGCTCTTTTCTCAAAAGCACAGTGTGTTTATTGTAATGTGACCTAGTGTTTGTTTCCCAGTCAGAAATAGAGTTGAATCACATACAGTTTCTGGTCGTATGAGCAAGAGTTGTTTTCTGGGTAAGAAGAGTCACTATTGCGATCCATTTGCCACAAAGTGCAAATAGCACTCGCATCTGTTCCCAGCAAGTACAGTGTATTGGACTGAAGAGATGCTACTCTTCTTGTCCGTTTCCTAACTAGAGTTGAAGTAGATGTGGCCCGTGTGTGTAGGAAGCACAGTTCTTTTGTTCAGAGCAAGCTCACTGTTCTGGCCCTATAGGAAACACAGTAGAGTAGAAGAGTGCTCTTTTCTCAAAAGTAGAGTGTGTTTCTTGTAACGCGAGCTAGTGTTTGTTTCCCAGTCAGAAATGGAGTTGAATCTAATGCAGTTTCTGTTCCTACCAGCAAGAGTTTTTTTTCTGGTAAGAAGAGTCACTATTGCGATCCATTTGACACACAGTGCAAATAGCACTCGCGTCTGTTCCCAGCAAGTACAGTGTATTGAACTGAAGAGAAGCTACTGTTCTTGTCAGTTTCCCAAGCAGAGTTGAAGTAGATATGGCCCGTGTTTGTAGGAAGCACAGTTCTTTTGTTCTGAACAAGCTCTCTGTTCTGCCCCAATAGGAAACACAGTAGATTAGAAGAGTGCTCTTTTCTCAAAAGCAGAGTGTGTTTCTTGTAAGGCGAGATAGTGTTTGTTTCCCTGTCAGAAATGGAGTTGAATCACTTGCAGTTTCTGTTCCTATGAGCAAGAGTTGTTTTCTGGTAAGAAGAGTCACTATTGTGCTACCATTGCCATACACAGTGCAAATAGCACTCGCTTCTGTTCCCAGCAAGTACAGTGTATTGGACGGAAGAGAAGCTACTGTTCTTGACAGTTTCCTAAGCAGAGTTGAAGTAGATATGGCCCATGTGTGTAGGAAGCACAGTTTTTTTGTTCTGAGCAAGCACACTGTTCTGGCCCTATAGGAAACACATTAGAGTAGAAGAGTGCTCTTTTCTCAAAAGCAGAGTGTGCTTGTTGTAAGGCGAGCTAGTGTTTGTTTCCCAGTCAGAAATGGAGTGGAATCACATGCTGTTTCTATTCCAAGAGCAAGAGTTGTTTTCTGGTAAGAAGAGTCAATATTGTGCTCCCATTGCCATACACAGTGCAAATAGCACTCGTGTCTGTTCCCAGCTAGTACAGTGTATTGGACTGAAGAGAAGCTACTGTTCTTGTCAGTTTCCTAAGCAGAGTTGAAGTAGATATGGCCCGTGTGTGTAGGAAGCACAGTGTTTTCGTACTGAGCAAGCTCACTGTTCTGGCCCTATAGAAAACACAATAGAGTAGATGAGTGCTCTTTTCTCAAAAGCAGAGTGTGTTTCTTGTAAGGCGAGCTAGTGTTTGTTTCCCAGTCAGAAATGGAGTTGAATCACATGCAGTTTCTGGTCTTATGAGCAAGAGTTGTTTTCTGGTACGAAGAGTCACTACTGTGCTCCCATTGCCATACACAGTGCAAACAGCACTCGTGTCTCTTCCCAGCAAGTACAGTGTATTAGACTGAAGAGAAGCTACTGTTCTTGTCAGCTTCCTAAGCAGAGTTGAAGGAGATATGGCCCTTGTGTGTAGGAAGCACAGTTCTTTTGTTCAGAGCAAGCTTACTGTTCTGGCCCTATAGAAAAAACAGTAGAGTAGAAGAGTGCTCTTTTCTCAAAAGCAGAGTGTGTTTCTTGTAAAGCGAGCTAGTGTTTGTTTCCAAGTCAGAAAAGGAGTTGAATCTCTTGCAGTGTCTGGTCCTACAAGCAAGAGTTGTTCTCTGGTAAGAAGAGTCACTATTGCGCCTCCATTGCCATACACAGTACAAATAACACTCGCGTCTGTTCGCAGCAAGTACAGTGTATTGGACTGAAGAGAAGCTACTGTTCTTGTCAGTTTCCTAAGCAGAGTTGTAGTAGATATGGCCTGTGTGTTTAGGAAACACAGTTCTTTTATTCTGAGCAAGCTCACTGTTCTGGCCCTATAGGAAACACAGTAGAGTAGAAGAGTGCTCTTTTCTCAAAAGCAGAGTGTGTTTCTTGTAAGAGGAGCTATTGTTTTTTTCTCAGTCAGAAATGGAGTGGAATCACATGCTGTTTCTATTCCTACGAGCAAGAGTTGTTTTCTGGTAAGAAGAGTCACTATTGTGCTCCCATTGCCATACACAGTACAAATAGCACTCGTGTCTGTTCCCAGCAAGTACAGTGTATTGGACTGAAGAGAAGCTCCTGTTCTTGTCAGTTTCCTAAGCAGATTTGAGGTAGATATGGCCCGTGTGTGTAGGAAGCACAGTTCTTTTGTTCTGAGCAAGCTCACTGTTCTGGCCCTATAGGAAACACAGTAGTGTAGAAGAGTGCTCTTTTCTCAAAAGCAGAGTGTTTTTCTTGTAAAGCGAGCTAGTGTTTGTTTCCCAGTCAGAAATGGAGTTGAATCACTTGCAGTTTCTGGTCCTATGAGCAAGAGCTGTTTTCTGGTAAGAAGAGTCACTATTGTGCTCCCATTTCCATACACAGTGCAAATAGCACTCGCTTCTGTTCCCAGCAAGTACAGTGTATTGGACGGAAGAGAAGCTACTGTTCTTTTCAGTTTCCTAAGCAGAGTTGAAGTAGATATGGCCCGTGTGTGTAGGAAGCACAGTGTTTTTGTACTGAGCAAGCTCACTGTTCTGGCCCCATAGAAAACACAGTAGAGTAGAAGAGTGCTCTTTTCTCAAAAGCAGAGTGTGTTTCTCGTAAGGCGAGCAAGTGTTTATTTTCCAGTCAGATATGGAGTTGAATCTCATGCAGTTTCTGGTCTTACGAGCAAGAGTTGTTTTCTGGTAAGAAGAGTGACTATTGCGATCCATTTGCCATACAGTGCAAATAGCACTTACGTCTGTTCCCAGCAAGTTCAGTATATTGGATTGAAGAGATGCTACTGTTCTTGTCAGTTTCCTAAGTAGAGTTGAAGTAGATATGGCCCGTGTGTGTAGGAAGCACAGTTCTTTTGTTCTGAGCAAGCACACTGTTCTGGCCCTATAGGAAACACAGTAGAGTAGAAGAGTGCTCTTTTCTCAAAAGCAGAGTGTCTTTCTTGTAAGGCGAGCTAGTGTTTGTTTCCCAGTCAGAAATGGAGTGGAATCACATGCTGTTTCTATTCCAAGAGCAAGAGATGTTTTCTGGTAAGAAGAGTCACTGTTGTGCTCCCATTGCCATACACAGTGCAAATAGCACAGGCGTCTGTTCCCAGCAAGCACAGTGTATTGGACTGAAGAGATGCTACCTTCTTGTCCGTTTCCTAACTAGAGTTGAAGTAGATGTGGCCCGTGTGTGTAGGAAGCACAGTTCTTTTGTTCTGAGCAAGCTCACTGTTCTGGCCCAATAGGAAAAACAGTAGAGTAGTAGAGTGCTATTTTCTCAAAAGCAGAGTGTGTTTCTTCTAAGGTGAGCTAGTGTTTGTTTCCAGGTCAGAAATAGAGTTGAATCACATACAGTTTCTGGTCGTATGAGCAAGAGTTGTTTTCCCCTAAAAAGACTCACTATTGCGAACCATTTGCCACAGAGTGCAAACAGCACTCGTGTCTCTTCCCAGCAACTACAGTGTATTGGACTGAAGAGAAGCTCCTGTTCTTGTCAGTTTCCTAAGCAGAGTTGAAGGAGATATGGCCCGTGTGTGTAGGAAGCACAGTTCTTTTGTTCAGAGCAAGCTTACTGTTCTGGCCCTATAGAAAAAACAGTAGAGTAGAAGAGTGCTCTTTTCTCAAAAGCAGAGTGTGTTTCTTGTAAGGCGAGCTATTGTTTGTTTCCCAGTCAGAAATGGAGTTGAATCACATGCTGTTTCTGGTCCTACGAGCAAGAGTTGTTTTCTGGTAAGAAGAATCACTATTGCGATCCATTTGCCACACAGTGCAAATAGCACTCGCGTCTGTTCCCAGCAAGTACAGTGTATTGGACTGAAGAGATGCTAAGGTTCTTGTCCGTTTCCTAACTAGAGTTGAAGTAGATGTGGCGCGTGTGTGTAGGAAGCACAGTTCTTTTGTTCTGAGCAAGCTCACTGTTCTGGCCATATAGAAAACACAGTAGAGTAGAAGAGAGCTCTTTTCTCAAAAGCAGAGTGTGTTTCTTGTAAGCCGAGCTAGTGTCTGTTTCCCAGTCAGAAATAGAGTTGAATCACATACAGTTTCTGGTCGTATGAGCAAGAGTTGTTTTCTGGGTAAGAAGAGTCACTATTGCGATCCATTTGCCACACAGTGCAAATATTACTCGCGTCTGTTCCCAGCAAGTACAGTGTATTGGACTGAAGAGAAGCTACTGTTCTTGTCAGTTTCCTAAGCAGAGTTGAAGTAGATATGGGCCGTGTGTGTAGGAAGCACAGTTCTTTTTTTCTTAGCAAGCTCACTGTTCTGCCCCTATAGGAAACACAGTAGAGTAGAAGAGTGCTCTTTTCTCAAAAGCAGAGTGTGTTCCTTGTAAGGTGAGCCAGTGTTTGTTTCTCAGTCAGAAATGGAGTTGAATCTCATGCAGTTTCTGATCCTACTAGCAAGAGTTGTTTTCTGGTAAGAAGAGTCACTATTGTGCTCCCATTGCCATACACAGTGCAAATAGCACTCACGTCTGTTCCCAGCAAGTACAGTGTATTGGACTGAAGAGATGCTACTGTTCTTGTCAGTTTCCTAAGTAGAGTTGAAGTAGATATGGCCCGTGTGTGTAGGAAGCACAGTTCTTTTATTCTGAGCAAGCTCAATGTTCTGCCCCTATAGAAAACAGAGTAGAGTAGAAGAATGCTCTTTTCTCAAAAGCAGAGTGTGTTTCTTGTGAGGCGAGCTAGTGTTTGTTTCCCAGTCAGAAATGGAGTTGAATCTAATGCAGTTTCTGGTCCTACGATCAAGAGTTGTTTTCTCGTAAGAGGTGTAAATTTTGTGCTCCCATATCCATACACAGTGCAAAGAGCACTCGCGTCTGTTCCCTGCCAGTGCAGTGTATTGGACTGAAGAGAAGCTACTGTCCTTGTCAGTTTCCGAAGCAGAGTTGAAGTAGATATGGCCCGTGTGTGTAGGAAGCACAGTTCTTTTGTTCTGAGCAAGCTCACTGTTCTGGCACTATAGGAAACACAGTAGAGTAGATGAGTGCTCTTTTCTCAAAAGCAGAGTGTGTTTCTCGTTAGGCGAGCTAGTGTTTGTTTCCCAGTCAGAAATAGAGTTGAATCACATGCAGTTTCTGGTCCTATGAGCAAGAGATGTTTTCTGGTAAGAAGAGTCACTATTGCGCTCCCATTGCCATACAAAGTGCAAATAGCACTCGCTTCTGTTCCCAGCAAGTACAGTGTATTGGACGGAAGAGAAGCTACTTTTCTTGTCAGTTTACTAAGCAGAGTTGAAGTAGATATGGCCCGTGTGTGTAGGAAGCACAGTTTTTTTGTACTGAGCAAGCTCACTGTTCTGGCCCTATAGGAAACACAATAGAGTAGAAGAGTGCTCTTTTCTCTAAAGCATAGTGTGTTTCTTGTAAGGCCAGCTAGTGTTTGTTTCCCAGTCAGAAACGGAGTTAAATCTAATGTAGTTTTTGGTCCTATGAGCAAGAGTTGTTTTCTGGTAAGATGAGTCACGATTGCGATCCATTTGCTACACCGTGCAAGTAGCACTCACTTCTGTACCCAGCAAGTACAGTGAATTGGACTGAAGAAATGCTACTGTTCTTTTCAGGTTCTAGGTAGAGTTGTAGTAGATATGGCCCATGTGTGTAGGAAACACAGTTCTTTTGTTCTGAGCAAGCTCACTGTTCTGGCCCTATAGGAAACACAGTAGAGTAGAAGAGTGCTCTTTTCTCAAAAGCAGAGTGTGTTTCATGTAAGGCGAGCTAGTGTTTTTTCCCTGTCAGAAATGGAGTTGAATATCATGCAGTTTCTGGTCCTACGAGAAAGAGTTGTTTTCTGGTAGGAGGAGTCAGTATTGCGATCCATTTGCCACACAGTGAAAATAGCATTCGCGTCTGTTCCCAGCAAGTACAGTGCATTGGACTGAAGAGAAGCTACTGTTCTTGTCACTTTCCTAAGCAGAGTTGAAGTAGATATGGCCCGTGTGTGTAGGAAGCATAGTTCTTTTGTACTGAGCAAGCTCACTCTTCTGGCCCTATAGGAAACACTGTAGAGTAGAAGAGTGCTATTTTCTCAAAAGCAGAGTGGGTTTCCTGTAAGGCGAGCTAGTGTTTGTTTCCCGGTCAGAAATGGAGTTGAATCACTTGCAGTTTCTGTTCCTATGAGCAAGAGTTGTTTTCTGGTAACAAGAGTCACTATTGCGCTCCCATTGCCGTACACAGTGCAAATAGCACTCGCATCTGTTTCCAGCAAGTACAGTGTATTGGACAGAAGAGAAGCTACTGTTCTTGTCAGTTTCCTAAGCAGAGTTGAAGTAGATATGGCCCCTGTGTGTTGGAAGCACAGTTTTTTTGTACTGAGCAAGCTCACTGTTCTGGCCCTATAGGAAACACAGTAGAGTAGAAGAGTGCTCTTTTCTCAAAAGCAGAGTGTGTTTCATGTAAGGTGAGCTAGTGTTTGCTTCCCTGTCAGAAATGGAGTTGAATATCATGCAGTTTCTGGTCATACAAGAAAGAGTTGTTTTCTGGTAAGAGGAGTCACTATTGCGATCCATTTGCCACACAGTGCAAATCGCTCTCGCGTCTGTTCCCAGCAAGTACAGTGTATTGGACTGAAGAGATGCTACTGTTCTTGTCCGTTTCCTAAGTAGAGTTGAAGTAGATGTGGCCCGTGTGTGTAGGAAGCACAGTTCTTTTGTTCTGAGCAAGCTCACTGTTCTGGCCCTATAGGAAACACAGTAGAGTAGAAGAGTGCTCTTTTCTCAAAAGCAGAGTGTGTTTCTTGTAAGCCGAGCTAGTGTTTGTTTCCAGGTCAGAAATAGAGTTGAATCACATACAGTTTCTGGTAGTATGAGCAAGAGTTGTTTTACGGTAAAAAGATTCACTATTACGATCCATTTGCCACACAGTGCAAATAGCACTCACGTCTGTTCCCAGCAATTACAGTGTATTGGACTGAAGAGAACCTACTTTTCTTGTCAGTTTCCAAGCGGAGTTGAAGTAGATATGGCCCGTGTGTGTAAGAAGCACAGATCGTTTGTTCTGAGCAAGATCACTGTTCTGCCCCTATAGGAAACACAGTAGAGTAGAAGAGTGCTCTTTTCTCAAAAGCAGAGTGTGTTTCTTGTAATGCAAGCTAGTGTTTGTTTCCCAGTCAGAAATGGAGTGGAATCACATGCTGTTTCTATTCCAAGAGCAAGAGTTGTTTTCTGGTAAGAAGAGTCACTGTTGTGCTCCCATTGCCATACACAGTGCAAATAGCACTGGCGTCTGTTCCCAGCAAGTACAGTGTATTGGACTGAAGAGAAGCTACTGTTCTTGTCAGTTTCCTAAGCAGAGTTGAAGTAGATATGGCCCGTGTGTGTAGTAAACACAGTGTTTTTGTACTGAGCAAGCTCACTGTTCTGGCCCTATAGAAAACACAATAGAGTAGATGAGTGCTCTTTTCTCAAAAGCAGAGTGTGTTTCTTGTAAGACGAGCTAGTGTTTGTTTCCCAGTCAGAAATGGAGTTGAATCTCATCCAGTTTCTGGTCCTACGAACAAGAGCTGTTTTCTGGTAAGAAGAGTCACTATTGTGCCTCCATTGCCATACACAGTACAAATAGCACTCGCGTCTGTTCTCAGCAAGTACAGTGTATTGGACTGAAGAGAAGTTACTGTTCTTGTCAGTTTCCTAAGCAGAGTTGAAGTAGATATTCCCCGTGTGTTTAGGAAGCACAGTTCTTTTATTCTGAGCAAGCTCACTGTTCTGGCCCTATAGGAAACACAGTAGAGTAGCAGAGTGCTCTTTTCTCAAAAGCAGAGTGTGTTTCTTGTAAGGCGACCTAGTGTTTGTTTCCCAGTCAAAAATGGAATGGAATCACATGCTGTTTCTATTCCTACGAGCAAGAGTTGTTTTCTGGTAAGAAGAGTCACTATTGTGCTCCCATTGCCATACACAGTGCAAATAACACTCATGTCTCTTCCCAGCAAGTACAGTGTATTGGACTGAAGAGAAGCTCCTGTTCTTGTCAGTTTCCTAAGCAGAGTTGAAGTTGATATGGCCCGTGTGTGTAGGAAGCACAGTTCTTTTGTTCAGAGCAAGCTCACTGTTCTGGCCCTATAGGAAACACAGTAGAGTAGAAGAGTGCTCTTTTCTCAAAAGCAGAGTGTGTTTCTTGTAAGGCGAGCTAGTGTTTGTTTCCCAGTCAGAAATAGAGTTGAATCTCATGCAGTTTCTGGTCCTACTAGCAAGAGTTGTTTTCTGGTAAGAAGAGTCACTATTGTGCTCCCATTGCCATACACAGTGCAAATAGCACTCACGTCTGTTCCCAGCAAGTACAGTGTATTGGACTGAAGAGATGCTACTGTTCTTGTCAATTTCCTAAGTAGAGTTGAAGTAGATATGGGCCGTGTGTGTGGGAAGCACAGTTCTTTTATTCTGAGCAAGCTCACTGTTCTGCCCCTATAGAAAACACAGAAGAGTAGAAGAATGCTCTTTTCTGAAAAGCAGAGTGTGTTTCTTGTGAGGCGAGCTATTGTTTGTTTCTCAGTCAGAAATGGAGTTGAATCTAATGCAGTTTCTGGTCCTACGATCAAGAGTTGTTTTCTCGTAAGAGGTGTAACTTTTGTGCTCCCATATCCATACACAGTGCAAAGAGCACTCGCGTCTGTTCCCTGCCAGTGCAGTGTATTGGACTGTAGAGAAGCTACTGTCCTTGTCAGTTTCCGAAGCAGAGTTGAAGTAGATATGGCCCGTGTGTAGGAAGCACAGTTCTTTTGTTCTGAGCAAGCTCACTGTTCTGGCCTTATAGGAAACACAGTAGAGTAGAAGAGTGCTCTTTTCTCAAAAGCAGAGTGTGTTTCTTGTAAGGCGAGCTAGTGTTTGTTTACAGGTCAGAAATAGTGTTGAATCACATACAGTTTCTGGTCGTATGAGCAAGAGTTGTTTTCTTGTCAGAAGAGTCACGATTGCTTTCCCATTGCCACACACAGTGCAAGTAGCACTCACGTCTGTTCCCAGGAAGTAGAGTGTATTGGACTGAAGAGAAGCTACTGTTCTTGTCAGTTTCCTAAGCATAGTGGAAGTAGATATGGCCCGTGTGTGTAGGAAGCACAGCTCATTTTTTCTGAGCAAGCTCACTGTTCTGGCCCTATAGGAAACACAGTAGAGTAGAAGAGTGCTCTTTTCTCAAAAGCAGAGTGTGTTTCTTGTAAGGCGAGCTAGTGTTTGTTTCCCAGTCAGAAATGGAGTTGAATCACATGCTGTTTCTGGTCCTATGAGCAAGAGTTGTTTTCTGGTAAGAAGAGTCACTATTGCGCTCCCATTGCCATACACAGTGCAAATAGCACTCGCATCTGTTCCCAGCAAGTACAGTGTATTGGACTGAAGAGAAGCTACTTTTCTTGTCAGTTTACTAAGCAGAGTTGAAGTAGATATGGCCCGTGTGGTAGGAAGCACAGTTTTTTTTGTACTGAGTAAGCTCACTGTTCTGGCCCTATAGGAAACACAGTAGAGTAGAAGAGTGCTCTTTTCTCTAAAGCATAGTGTGTTTCTTGCAAGGCCAGCTAGTGTTTGTTTCCCAGTCAGAAAGGGAGTTAAATCTAATGCAGTTTTTGGTCCTATGAGCAAGAGTTGTTTTCTGGTAAGATGAGTCACGATTGCGATCCATTTGCCACACCGTGCAAGAAGCACTCACTTCTGTACCCAGCAAGTACAGTGAATTGGACTGAAGAGATGCTACTGTTCTTGTCAGGTTCTAGGTAGAGTTGTAGTAGATATGGCCCGTGTGTGTAGGAAGCACAGTTCTTTTGTTCTGAGCAAGCTCACTGTTCTGCCCCAATAGGAAACACAGTAGAGTAGAAGAGTGCTCTTTTCTCAAAAGCAGACTGTGTTTCATGTAAGGCGAGCTAGTGTTTGTTTCCCTGTCAGAAATGGAGTTGAATATCATGCAGTATCTGGTCCTACGAGAAAGAGTTGTTTTCTGGTAAGAGGAGTCACTATTGCAATCCATTTGTCACACAGTGAAAATAGCATTCGCGTCTGTTCCCAGCAAGTACAGTGCATTGGACTGAAGAGAAGCTACTGTTCTTGTCAGTTTCCTAAGCAGAGTTGAAGAAGATATGGCCCGTGTGTGTATTAAGTACAGTTCTTTTGTACTGAGCAAGCTCACTGTTCTGGTCCTATAGGAAACACTGTAGAGTAGAAGAGTGCTATTTTCTCAAAAGCAGAGTGGGTTTCTTGTAAGGCGAGCTAGTGTTTGTTTCCCTGTCAGAAATGGAGTTGAATCACTTGCAGTTTCTGGTCCTATGAGCAAGAGTTGTTTTCTGGTAAGAAGAGTCACTATTGCGCTCCCATTGCCATACACAGTGCAAATAGCACTCGCATCTGTTTTCAGCAAGAACAGTGTATTGGACAGAAGAGAAGCTACTGTTCTTGTCAGTTTCCTAAGCAGAGTTGAAGTAGATATGGCCCCTGTGTGTAGGAAGCACAGTTTTTTTGTACTGAGCAAGCTCACTGTTCAGGCCCTATAGGAAACACAGTAGAGTAGAAGAGTGCTCTTTTCTCAAAAGCAGAGTGTGTTTCTTGTAAGGTGAGCTAGTGTTTGTTTCCCTGTCTGATGTGGAGTTGAATCTCATGCATTTTCTGGTCCTACGAGCAAGAGTTGTTTTCTGGTAAGAAGAGTCACTATTGCGATCCATTTGCCACACAGTGCAAATAGCACTCGCGTTTGTTCCCAGCAAGTACAGTGTATTGGATTGAAGAGATGCTACTGTTTTTGTCAGTGTCCTAAGTAGAGTTGAAGTAGATATGGCCCATGTGTGTAGGACGCACAGTTCTTTTGTTCTGAGCAAGCTCACTGTTCTGGCCCTATAGGAAACACAGTAGAGTAGAAGAGTGCTCTTTTCTCAAAAGCAGAGTGTGTTTCTTGTAAGCCGAGCTAGTGTTTGTTTCCAGGTCAGAAATAGAGTTGAATCACATACAGTTTCTGGTAGTATGAGCAAGAGTTGTTTTACGGTAAAAAGATTCACTATTACGATCCATTTGCCACACAGTGCAAATAGCACTCACGTCTGTTCCCAGCAATTACAGTGTATTGGACTGAAGAGAACCTACTGTTCTTGTCAGTTTCCAAGCAGAGTTGAAGTAGATATGGCCCGTGTGTGTAAGAAGCACAGATCGTTTGTTCTGAGCAAGCTCACTGTTCTGCCCCTATAGGAAACACAGTAGAGTAGAAGAGTGCTCTTTTCTCAAAAGCAGAGTGTGTTTCTTGTAAGGCGAGCTAGTGTTTGTTTCCCAGACAGAAATAGAGTTGAATCTCATGCAGTTTCTGGTCCTACTAGCAAGAGTTGTTTTCTGGTAAGAAGAGTCACTATTGTGCTCCCATTGCCATACACAGTGCAAATAGCACTCACGTCTGTTCCCAGCAAGTACAGTGTATTGGACTGAAGAGATGCTACTGTTCTTGTCAGTTTCCTAAGTAGAGTTGAAGTAGATATGGGCCGTGTGTGTGGGAAGCACAGTTCTTTTATTCTGAGCAAGCTCACTGTTCTGCCCCTATAGAAAACACAGTAGAGTAGAAGAATGCTCTTTTCTGAAAAGCAGAGTGTGTTTCTTGTGAGGCGAGCTAGTGTTTGTTTCCCAGTCAGAAATGGAGTTGAATCTAATGCAGTTTCTGGTCCTACGATCAAGAGTTGTTTTCTCGTAAGAGGTGTAACTTTTGTGCTCCCATATCCATACACAGTGCAAAGAGCCCTCGCGTCTGTTCCCTGCCAGTGCAGTGTATTGGACTGTAGAGAAGCTACTGTCCTTGTCAGTTTCCGAAGCAGAGTTGAAGTAGATATGGCCCGTGTGTGTAGGAAGCACAGCTCATTTTTTCTGAGCAAGCTCACTGTTCTGGCCCTATAGGAAACACAGTAGAGTAGAAGAGTGCTCTTTTCTCAAAAGCAGAGTGTGTTTCTTGTAAGGCGAGCTAGTGTTTGTTTCCCAGTCAGAAATGGAGTTGAATCACATGCTCTTTCTGGTCCTATGAGCAAGAGTTGTTTTCTGGTAAGAAGAGTCACTCTTGCGCTCCCATTGCCATACACAGTGCAAATAGCACTCGCATCTGTTCCCAGCAAGTACAGTGTATTGGACGGAAGAGAAGCTACTTTTCTTGTCAGTTTACTAAGCAGAGTTGAAGTAGATATGGCCCGTGTGGAAGGAAGCACAGTTTTTTTTGTACTGAGTAAGCTCACTGTTCTGGCCCTATAGGAAACACAGTAGAGTAGAAGAGTGCTCTTTTCTCTAAAGCATAGTGTGTTTCTTGTAAGGCCAGCTAGTGTTTGTTTCCCAGTCAGAAAGGGAGTTAAATCTAATGCAGTTTTTGGTCCTATGAGCAAGAGTTGTTTTCTGGTAAGATGAGTCACGATTGCGATCCATTTGCCACACTGTGCAAGAAGCACTCACTTCTGTACCCAGCAAGTACAGTGAATTGGACTGAAGAGATGCTACTGTTCTTGTCAGGTTCTAGGTAGAGTTGTAGTAGATATGGCCCGTGTGTGTAGGAAGCACAGTTCTTTTGTTCTGAGCAAGCTCACTGTTCTGCCCCTATAGGAAACACAGTAGAGTAGAAGAGTGCTCTTTTCTCAAAAGCAGAGTGTGTTTCATGTAAGGCGAGCTAGCGTTTGTTTCCCTGTCAGAAATGGAGTTGAATATCATGCAGTATCTGGTCCTACGAGAAAGAGTTGTTTTCTGGTAAGAGGAGTCACTATTGCAATCCATTTGTCACACAGTGAAAATAGCATTCGCGTCTGTTCCCAGCAAGTACAGTGCATTGGACTGAAGAGAAGCTACTGTTCTTGTCAGTTTCCTAAGCAGAGTTGAAGAAGATATGGCCCGTGTGTGTATTAAGTACAGTTCTTTTGTACTGAGCAAGCTCACTGTTCTGGTCCTATAGGAAACACTGTAGAGTAGAAGAGTGCTATTTTCTCAAAAGCAGAGTGGGTTTCTTGTAAGGCGAGCTAGTGTTTGTTTCCCTGTCAGAAATGGAGTTGAATCACTTGCAGTTTCTGGTCCTATGAGCAAGAGTTGTTTTCTGGTAAGAAGAGTCACTATTGCGCTCCCATTGCCATACACAGTGCAAATAGCACTCGCATCTGTTTTCAGCAAGAACAGTGTATTGGACAGAAGAGAAGCTACTGTTCTTGTCAGTTTCCTAAGCAGAGTTGAAGTAGATATGGCCCCTGTGTGTAGGAAGCACAGTTTTTTTGTACTGAGCAAGCTCACTGTTCAGGCCCTATAGGAAACACAGTAGAGTAGAAGAGTGCTCTTTTCTCAAAAGCAGAGTGTGTTTCTTGTAAGGTGAGCTAGTGTTTGTTTCCCTGTCTGATGTGGAGTTGAATCTCATGCATTTTCTGGTCCTACGAGCAAGAGTTGTTTTCTGGTAAGAAGAGTCACTATTGCGATCCATTTGCCACACAGTGCAAATAGCACTCGCGTTTGTTCCCAGCAAGTACAGTGTATTGGATTGAAGAGATGCTACTGTTTTTGTCAGTGTCCTAAGTAGAGTTGAAGTAGATATGGCCCATGTGTGTAGGACGCACAGTTCTTTTGTTCTGAGCAAGCTCACTGTTCTGGCCCTATAGGAAACACAGTAGAGTAGAAGAGTGCTCTTTTCTCAAAAGCAGAGTGTGTTTCTTGTAAGCCGAGCTAGTGTTTGTTTCCAGGTCAGAAATAGAGTTGAATCACATACAGTTTCTGGTAGTATGAGCAAGAGTTGTTTTACGGTAAAAAGATTCACTATTACGATCCATTTGCCACACAGTGCAAATAGCACTCACGTCTGTTCCCAGCAATTACAGTGTATTGGACTGAAGAGAACCTACTGTTCTTGTCAGTTTCCAAGCAGAGTTGAAGTAGATATGGCCCGTGTGTGTAAGAAGCACAGATCGTTTGTTCTGAGCAAGCTCACTGTTCTGCCCCTATAGGAAACACAGTAGAGTAGAAGAGTGCTCTTTTCTCAAAAGCAGAGTGTGTTTCTTGTAAGGCGAGCTAGTGTTTGTTTCCCAGACAGAAATAGAGTTGAATCTCATGCAGTTTCTGGTCCTACTAGCAAGAGTTGTTTTCTGGTAAGAAGAGTCACTATTGTGCTCCCATTGCCATACACAGTGCAAATAGCACTCACGTCTGTTCCCAGCAAGTACAGTGTATTGGACTGAAGAGATGCTACTGTTCTTGTCAGTTTCCTAAGTAGAGTTGAAGTAGATATGGGCCGTGTGTGTGGGAAGCACAGTTCTTTTATTCTGAGCAAGCTCACTGTTCTGCCCCTATAGAAAACACAGTAGAGTAGAAGAATGCTCTTTTCTGAAAAGCAGAGTGTGTTTCTTGTGAGGCGAGCTAGTGTTTGTTTCCCAGTCAGAAATGGAGTTGAATCTAATGCAGTTTCTGGTCCTACGATCAAGAGTTGTTTTCTCGTAAGAGGTGTAACTTTTGTGCTCCCATATCCATACACAGTGCAAAGAGCCCTCGCGTCTGTTCCCTGCCAGTGCAGTGTATTGGACTGTAGAGAAGCTACTGTCCTTGTCAGTTTCCGAAGCAGAGTTGAAGTAGATATGGCCCGTGTGTGTAGGAAGCACAGCTCATTTTTTCTGAGCAAGCTCACTGTTCTGGCCCTATAGGAAACACAGTAGAGTAGAAGAGTGCTCTTTTCTCAAAAGCAGAGTGTGTTTCTTGTAAGGCGAGCTAGTGTTTGTTTCCCAGTCAGAAATGGAGTTGAATCACATGCTCTTTCTGGTCCTATGAGCAAGAGTTGTTTTCTGGTAAGAAGAGTCACTCTTGCGCTCCCATTGCCATACACAGTGCAAATAGCACTCGCATCTGTTCCCAGCAAGTACAGTGTATTGGACGGAAGAGAAGCTACTTTTCTTGTCAGTTTACTAAGCACAGTTGAAGTAGATATGGCCCATGTGGTAGGAAGCACAGTTTTTTTTGTACTGAGTAAGCTCACTGTTCTGGCCCTATAGGAAACACAGTAGAGTAGAAGAGTGCTCTTTTCTCTAAAGCATAGTGTGTTTCTTGTAAGGCCAGCTAGTGTTTGTTTCCCAGTCAGAAAGGGAGTTAAATCTAATGCAGTTTTTGGTCCTATGAGCAAGAGTTGTTTTCTGGTAAGATGAGTCACGATTGCGATCCATTTGCCACACTGTGCAAGAAGCACTCACTTCTGTACCCAGCAAGTACAGTGAATTGGACTGAAGAGATGCTACTGTTCTTGTCAGGTTCTAGGTAGAGTTGTAGTAGATATGGCCCGTGTGTGTAGGAAGCACAGTTCTTTTGTTCTGAGCAAGCTCACTGTTCTGCCCCTATAGGAAACACAGTAGAGTAGAAGAGTGCTCTTTTCTCAAAAGCAGAGTGTGTTTCATGTAAGGCGAGCTAGCGTTTGTTTCCCTGTCAGAAATGGAGTTGAATATCATGCAGTATCTGGTCCTACGAGAAAGAGTTGTTTTCTGGTAAGAGGAGTCACTATTGCAATCCATTTGTCACACAGTGAAAATAGCATTCGCGTCTGTTCCCAGCAAGTACAGTGCATTGGACTGAAGAGAAGCTACTGTTCTTGTCAGTTTCCTAAGCAGAGTTGAAGAAGATATGGCCCGTGTGTGTATTAAGTACAGTTCTTTTGTACTGAGCAAGCTCACTGTTCTGGTCCTATAGGAAACACTGTAGAGTAGAAGAGTGCTATTTTCTCAAAAGCAGAGTGGGTTTCTTGTAAGGCGAGCTAGTGTTTGTTTCCCTGTCAGAAATGGAGTTGAATCACTTGCAGTTTCTGGTCCTATGAGCAAGAGTTGTTTTCTGGTAAGAAGAGTCACTATTGCGCTCCCATTGCCATACACAGTGCAAATAGCACTCGCATCTGTTTTCAGCAAGAACAGTGTATTGGACAGAAGAGAAGCTACTGTTCTTGTCAGTTTCCTAAGCAGAGTTGAAGTAGATATGGCCCCTGTGTGTAGGAAGCACAGTTTTTTTGTACTGAGCAAGCTCACTGTTCAGGCCCTATAGGAAACACAGTAGAGTAGAAGAGTGCTCTTTTCTCAAAAGCAGAGTGTGTTTCTTGTAAGGTGAGCTAGTGTTTGTTTCCCTGTCTGATGTGGAGTTGAATCTCATGCATTTTCTGGTCCTACGAGCAAGAGTTGTTTTCTGGTAAGAAGAGTCACTATTGCGATCCATTTGCCACACAGTGCAAATAGCACTCGCGTTTGTTCCCAGCAAGTACAGTGTATTGGATTGAAGAGATGCTACTGTTTTTGTCAGTGTCCTAAGTAGAGTTGAAGTAGATATGGCCCATGTGTGTAGGACGCACAGTTCTTTTGTTCTGAGCAAGCTCACTCTTCTGGCCCTATAGGAAACAAAGTAGAGTAGAAGAATGCTCTTTTCTCAAAAGCAGAGTGTGTTTCTTGTAAGGCGAGCTAGTGTTTGTTTCCCAATCAAAAAAGGATTTGAATCACATGCAGTTTCTGGTCCTATGAGCAAGAGTTGTTTTGTGGTAAAAGGAGTCACTTTTGTGCTCCATTCGCCATACACAGTGCAAAGAGCACTCGTGTCTGTTCCCAGCAAGTACAGTGTATTGGACTTAAGAGAAGCTACTGTTCTCATCAATTTCCTAAGTGGAGTTGAACTAGATATGGACCGTACGTTGGAAGCACAGTTCTTTTGTTCTGAGCAAGCTCACTGTTCTGGCCCTATAGGAAACACAGTAGAGTGGAAGAGTGCTCTTTTCTGAAAAGCAGAGTGTGTTTCTAGTACGGCGAGCTAGTGTCTGTTTCCCAGTCCTAAATAGAGTTGAATCACATGCAGTTTCTTGTCCTACGAGCAAGAGTTGTTTTCTGGTAAGAAGAGTCACTATTGCGCACCAATTGCCATACACCATGCAAATAGCACTCGCGTTTGTTCCCAGGAAGTACAGTGTATTGGACTGAAGAGAAGCTACTGTTCTTGTCAGTTTCCTAAGTGGAGTTGAACTAGATATGGCCCGTATGTCCGAAGCACAGTTCTTTTGTTCTGAGCAAGCTCACTCTTCTGGCCCTATAGGAAACACAGTAGAGTAGAAGAGTGCTCTTTTCTCGAAAGCAGAGTGTGTTTCTTGTAAGGCGAGCTAGTGTCTGTTTCCCAGTCCTAAATAGAGTTGAATCACATGCAGTTTCTTGTCCTACGAGCAAGAGTTGTTTTCTGGTAAGAAGAGTCACTATTGCGCACCAATTGCCATACACCATGCAAATAGCACTCGCGTTTGTTCCCAGGAAGTACAGTGTATTGGACTGAAGAGAAGATACTGTTCTCGTCAGTTTCCTAAGTGGAGTTGAACTAGATGTGGCCCGTATGTCAGAAACACAGTTCTTTTCTTCTGAGCAAGCTCACTCTTTTGGCCCTATAGGAAACACAGTAGAGTAGAAGAGTTCTCTTTTCTCAAAAGCAGAGTGTGTTTCTTGTAAGGCGAGCTAGTGTTTGTTTCCAGATCAGAAAAGGATTTGAATCACATGCAGTTTTTGGTCCTATGAGCAAGAGTTTTTTTGTGGTAAAAGGAGTCACTTTTGTGCTTTATTCGCCATACACAGTGCAAAGAGCACTCATGTCTGTTCCCAGCAAGTACAGTGTATTGGCCTGAGGAGTAGCTACTGTTCTCGTCAGTTTCCTAAGTGGAGTTGAACTAGATATGGCCCGTATGTCGGAAGCACAGTTCTTTTCTTCTGAGAAAGCTCACTCTTCTGGCCCTATAGGAAACACAGTAGAGTAGAAGAGTACTCTTTTCTCAAAAGCAGAGTGTGATCCTTGTAAGGCGAGCTAGTGTTTGTTTCCAAATCAGGAAAGGATTTGAATCACATGCAGTTTCTGGTCCTATGAGCAAGAGTTGTTTTCAGGTAAGAAGAGTCACGATTGCGTTCCCATCGCCACACACAGTGCAAGTAGCACTCACGTCTGTTCCCAGCAAGTACAGTGTATTGGACTGAAGAGATGCTACTGTTCTTGTCAGTTTCCTAAGTAGAGTTGAAGGAGATATGGCCCGTGTGTGTAGGAAGCACAGTTCTTTTGTTCTGAGAAAGCTCACTGTTCTGGCCCTATTGGAAACACAGTAGAGTAGAAGAGTGCTCATTTCTCATGAGCAGAGTCTGTTTCTTGTAAGGCGAGCTAGTGTTTGTTTCCCAGTCAGAAATAGAGTTGAATCACATGCAGTTTCTGGTACGATGAGCAAGAGTTGTTTTCTGGTAAGAAGAGTCACTATTGGGATCCATTTGCCACAAAGTGCAAATAGCACTTACGTCTATTCCCAGCAAGTACAGTGTTTTGGACTGAAGAGATGTTACTGTTATTGTCTGTTTCCTAAGTAGAGTTGAAGGAGATATGGCCCGTGTGTGTAGGAAGCACAGTTCTTTTGTATGAGCAAGCTCACTGTTCTGGCCCTATAGGAAACACAGTAGAGTAGATGAGTGTTCTTTTCTCAAAAGCAGAGTCTGTTTCTTGTAAGGCGAGCTAGTGTTTGTTTCCCAGTCAGAAAAGGAGTTGAATCTCTTGCAGTGTCTGGTCCTATGAGCAAGAGTTGTTCTCTGGTAAGAAGAGTCACTGTTGCGCCTCCATTGCCATACATAGTACAAATAGCACTCGCGTCTGTTCTCAGCAAGTACAGTGTATTGGACTGAAGAGAAGCTACTGTTCTTGTCAGTTTTTTAAGCAGAGTTGTAGTAGATATGGCCCGTGTGTTTAGGAAGCACAGTTCTTTTATTCTGAGCAAGCTCACTGTTCTGGCCCTATAGGAAACACAGTAGAGTAGAAGAGTGCTCTTTTCTCAAAAGCAGAGTGTGTTTCTTGTAAGAGGAGCTATTGTTTGTTTCTCAGTCAGAAATGGAGTGGAATCACATGCTGTTTCTATTCCTACGAGCAAGAGTTGTTTTCTGGTAAGAAGAATCACTATTGCAATCCATTTGCCACACAGTGCAAATAGCACTCGCGTCTGTTCCCAGCAAGTACAGTGTATTGGACTGAAGAGATGCTACTGTTCTTGTCCGTTTCCTAACTAGAGTTGAAGAAGATGTGGCCCGTGTGTGTAGGAAGCACAGTTCTTTTGTTCTGAGCAAGCTCACTGTTCTGGCCCTATAGGAAACGCAGTAGAGTAGAAGAGTGCTCTTTTCTCAAAAGCAGAGTGTGTTTCTTGTAACGCGAGCTAGTGTTTGTTTCCCAGTCAGAAATGGCGTTGAATCTAATGCAGTTTCTGGTCCTACGAGCAAGAGTTTTTTTCTGGTAAGAAGATTCACTATTGCGATCCATTTGACACACAGTGCAAACAGCACTTTCGTCTGTTCCCAGCAAGTACAGTGTATTGAACTGAAGAGAAGCTACATTTCTTGTCAGTTTCCTAAGCAGAGTTGAAGTAGATATGGCCCGTGTGTGTAGGAAGCACAGTTCTTTTGTTCTGAGCAAGCTCACTGTTCTGCCCCTATAGGAAACACATAAGATTAGAAGAGTGCTCTTTGCTCAAAAGCAGAGTGTGTTTCTTGTAAGGCGAGCTAGTGTTTGTTTCCCTGTCAGAAATGGAGTTGAATCACTTTCAGTTTCTGTTCCTATGAGCAAGAGTTGTTTTCTGGTAAGAAGAGTCACTATTGTGCTACCTTTGCCATACATACTGCAAATAGCACTTGCGTCTGTTCCCAGCAAGTACAGTGTATTGGACAGAAGAGAAGCTACTTTTCTTGACAGTTTCCTAAGCAGAGTTGAAGTAGATATGGCCCATGTGTGTAGGAAGCACAGTTTTTTTGTTCTGAGCAAGCACACTGTTCTGGCCCTATAGGAAACACAGTAGAGTAGAAGAGTGCTCTTTTCTCAAAAGCAGAGTGTGTTTCTTGTAAGGCGAGCTAGTGTTTGTTTCCCAGTCAGAAATAGAGTTGAATCTCATGCAGTTTCTGGTCCTACTAGCAAGAGTTGTTTTCTGGTAAGAAGAGTCACTATTGTGCTCCCATTGCCATACACAGTGCAAATAGCACTCACGTCTGTTCTCAGCAAGTACAGTGTATTGGACTGAAGAGATGCTACTGTTCTTGTCAATTTCCTAAGTAGAGTTGAAGTAGATATGGGCCGTGTGTGTGGGAAGCACAGTTCTTTTATTCTGAGCAAGCTCACTGTTCTGCCCCTATAGAAAACACAGTAGAGTAGAAGAATGCTCTTTTCTGAAAAGCAGAGTGTGTTTCTTGTGAGGTGAGCTAGTGTTTGTTTCCCAGTCAGAAATGGAGTTGAATCTAATGCAGTTTCTGGTCCTACGATCAAGAGTTGTTTTCTCGTAAGAGGTGTAACTTTTGTGCTCCCATATCCATACACAGTGCAAAGAGCACTCGCGTCTGTTCCCTGCCAGTGCAGAGTATTGGACTGTAGAGAAGCTACTGTCCTTGTCAGTTTCCGAAGCAGAGTTGAAGTAGATATGGCCCGTGTGTAGGAAGCACAGTTCTTTTGTTCTGAGCAAGCTCACTGTTCTGGCCCTATAGGAAACACAGTAGAGAAGAAGAGTGCTCTTTTCTCAAAAGCAGAGTGTGTTTCTTGTAAGGCGAGCTAGTGTTTGTTTACAGGTCAGAAATAGTGTTGAATCACATACAGTTTCTGGTCGTATGAGCAAGAGTTGTTTTCTTGTCAGAAGAGTCAGGATTGCTTTCCCATTGCCACACACAGTGCAAGTAGCACTCACGTCTGTTCCCAGGAAGTACAGTGTATTGGAGAAGAGAAGCTACTGTTCTTGTCAGTTTCCTAAGCATAGTGGAAGTAGATATGTCCCGTGTGTGTAGGAAGCACAGCTCATTTTTTCTGAGCAAGCTCACTGTTCTGGCCCTATAGGAAACACAGTAGAGTAGAAGAGTGCTCTTTTCTCAAAAGCAGAGTGTGTTTCTTGTAAGGCGAGCTAGTGTTTGTTTCCCAGTCAGAAATGGAGTTGAATCACATGCTGTTTCTGGTCCTATGAGCAAGAGTTGTTTTCTGGTAAGAAGAGTCACTCTTGCGCTCCCATTGCCATACACAGTGCAAATAGCACTCGCATCTGTTCCCAGCAAGTACAGTGTATTGGACTGAAGAGAAGCTACTTTTCTTGTCAGTTTACTAAGCAGAGTTGAAGTAGATATGGCCCGTGTGGTAGGAAGCACAGTTTTTTTTGTACTGAGTAAGCTCACTGTTCTGGCCCTATAGGAAACACAGTAGAGTAGAAGAGTGCTCTTTTCTCTAAAGCATAGTGTGTTTCTTGTAAGGCCAGCTAGTGTTTGTTTCCCAGTCAGAAATGGAGTTAAATCTAATGCAGTTTTTGGTCCTATGAGCAAGAGTTGTTTTCTGGTAAGATGAGTCACGATTGCGATCCATTTGCCACACCGTGCAAGAAGCACTCACTTCTGTACCCAGCAAGTACAGTGAATTGGACTGAAGAGATGCTACTGTTCTTGTCAGGTTCTAGGTAGAGTTGTAGTAGATATGGCCCGTGTGTGTAGGAAGCACAGTTCTTTTGTTCTGAGCAAGCTCACTGTTCTGCCCCTATAGGAAACACAGTAGAGTAGAAGAGTGCTCTTTTCTCAAAAGCAGAGTGTGTTTCATGTAAGGCGAGCTAGTGTTTGTTTCCCTGTCAGAAATGGAGTTGAATATCATGCAGTATCTGGTCCTACGAGAAAGAGTTGTTTTCTGGTAAGAGGAGTCACTATTGCAATCCATTTGTCACACAGTGAAAATAGCATTCGCGTCTGTTCCCAGCAAGTACAGTGCATTGGACTGAAGAGAAGCTACTGTTCTTGTCAGTTTCCTAAGCAGAGTTGAAGAAGATATGGCCCGTGTGTGTATTAAGTACAGTTCTTTTGTACTGAGCAAGCTCACTGTTCTGGTCCTATAGGAAACACTGTAGAGTAGAAGAGTGCTATTTTCTCAAAAGCAGAGTGGGTTTCTTGTAAGGCGAGCTAGTGTTTGTTTCCCTGTCAGAAATGGAGTTGAATCACTTGCAGTTTCTGGTCCTATGAGCAAGAGTTGTTTTCTGGTAAGAAGAGTCACTATTGCGCTCCCATTGCCATACACAGTGCAAATAGCACTCGCATCTGTTTTCAGCAAGAACAGTGTATTGGACAGAAGAGAAGCTACTTTTCTTGTCAGTTTCCTAAGCAGAGTTGAAGTAGATATGGCCCCTGTGTGTAGGAAGCACAGTTTTTTTGTACTGAGCAAGCTCACTGTTCAGGCCCTATAGGAAACACAGTAGAGTAGAAGAGTGCTCTTTCCTCAAAAGCAGAGTGTGTTTCTTGTAAGGTGAGCTAGTGTTTGTTTCCCTGTCCGATGTGGAGTTGAATCTCATGCATTTTCTGGTCCTACGAGCAAGAGTTGTTTTCTGGTAAGAAGAGTCACTATTGCGATCCATTTGCCACACAGTGCAAATAGCACTCGCGTTTGTTCCCAGCAAGTACAGTGTATTGGATTGAAGAGATGCTACTGTTTTTGTCAGTGTCCTAAGTAGAGTTGAAGTAGATATGGCCCATGTGTGTAGGACGCACAGTTCTTTTGTTCTGAGCAAGCTCACTGTTCTGGCCCTATAGGAAACACAGTAGAGTAGAAGAGTGCTCTTTTCTCAAAAGCAGAGTGTGTTTCTTGTAAGCCGAGCTAGTGTTTGTTTCCAGGTCAGAAATAGAGTTGAATCACATACAGTTTCTGGTAGTATGAGCAAGAGTTTTTTTCCGGTAAAAAGATTCACTATTACGATCCATTTGCCACACAGTGCAAATAGCACTCACGTCTGTTCCCAGCAATTACAGTGTATTGGACTGAAGAGAACCTACTGTTCTTGTCAGTTTCCAAGCAGAGTTGAAGTAGATATGGCCCGTGTGTGTAAGAAGCACAGATCGTTTGTTCTGAGCAAGCTCACTGTTCTGCCCCTATAGGAAACACAGTAGAGTAGAAGAGTGCTCTTTTCTCAAAAGCAGAGTGTGTTTCTTGTAATGCAAGCTAGTGTTTGTTTCCCAGTCAGAAATGGAGTGGAATCACATGCTGTTTCTATTCCAAGAGCAAGAGTTGTTTTCTGGTAAGAAGAGTCACTGTTGTGCTCCCATTCCCATACACAGTGCAAATAGCACTCGCGTCTGTTCCCAGCAAGTACAGTGTATTGGACTGAAGAGAAGCTACTGTTCTTGTCAGTTTCCTAAGCAGAGTTGAAGTAGATATGGCCCGTGTGTGTAGGAAACACAGTGTTTTTGTACTGAGCAAGCTCACTGTTCTGGCCCTATAGAAAACACAATAGAGTAGATGAGTGCTCTTTTCTCAAAAGCAGAGTGTGTTTCTTGTAAGACGAGCTAGTGTTTGTTTCCCAGTCAGAAATGGAGTTGAATGTCATGCAGTTTCTGGTCCTACGAACAAGAGCTGTTTTCTGGTAAGAAGAGTCACTATTGCGCCTCCATTGCCATACACAGTACAAATAGCACTCGCGTCTGTTCTCAGCAAGTACAGTGTATTGGACTGAAGAGAAGTTACTGTTCTTGTCAGTTTCCTAAGCAGAGTTGAAGTAGATATTCCCCGTGTGTTTAGGAAGCACAGTTCTTTTATTCTGAGCAAGCTCACTGTTCTGGCCCTATAGGAAACACAGTAGAGTAGCAGAGTGCTCTTTTCTCAAAAGCAGAGTGTGTTTCTTGTAAGGCGACCTAGTGTTTGTTTCCCAGTCAAAAATGGAATGGAATCACATGCTGTTTCTATTCCTACGAGCAAGAGTTGTTTTCTGGTAAGAAGAGTCACTATTGTGCTCCCATTGCCATGCACAGTGCAAATAACACTCATGTCTCTTCCCAGCAAGTACAGTGTATTGGACTGAAGAGAAGCTCCTGTTCTTGTCAGTTTCCTAAGCAGAGTTGAAGTTGATATGGCCCGTGTGTGTAGGAAGCACAGTTCTTTTGTTCAGAGCAAGCTCACTGTTCTGGCCCTATAGGAAAAACAGTAGAGTAGAAGAGTGCTCTTTTCTCAAAAGCAGAGTGTGTTTCTTGTAAGGCGAGCTAGTGTTTGTTTCCCAGACAGAAATAGAGTTGAATCTCATGCAGTTTCTGGTCCTACTAGCAAGAGTTGTTTTCTGGTAAGAAGAGTCACTATTGTGCTCCCATTGCCATACACAGTGCAAATAGCACTCACGTCTGTTCCCAGCAAGTACAGTGTATTGGACTGAAGAGATGCTACTGTTCTTGTCAGTTTCCTAAGTAGAGTTGAAGTAGATATGGGCCGTGTGTGTGGGAAGCACAGTTCTTTTATTCTGAGCAAGCTCACTGTTCTGCCCCTATAGAAAACACAGTAGAGTAGAAGAATGCTCTTTTCTGAAAAGCAGAGTGTGTTTCTTGTGAGGCGAGCTAGTGTTTGTTTCCCAGTCAGAAATGGAGTTGAATCTAATGCAGTTTCTGGTCCTACGATCAAGAGTTGTTTTCTTGTAAGAGGTGTAACTTTTGTGCTCCCATATCCATACACAGTGCAAAGAGCACTCGCGTCTGTTCCCTGCCAGTGCAGTGTATTGGACTGTAGAGAAGCTACTGTCCTTGTCAGTTTCCGAAGCAGAGTTGAAGTAGATATGGCCCGTGTGTAGGAAGCACAGTTCTTTTGTTCTGAGCAAGCTCACTGTTCTGGCCCTATAGGAAACACAGTAGAGTAGAAGAGTGCTCTTTTCTCAAAAGCAGAGTGTGTTTCTTGTAAGGCGAGCTAGTGTTTGTTTACAGGTCAGAAATAGTGTTGAATCACATACAGTTTCTGGTCGTATGAGCAAGAGTTGTTTTCTTGTCAGAAGAGTCAGGATTGCTTTCCCATTGCCACACACAGTGCAAGTAGCACTCACGTCTGTTCCCAGGAAGTACAGTGTATTGGACTGAAGAGAAGCTACTGTTCTTGTCAGTTTCCTAAGCATAGTGGAAGTAGATATGGCCCGTGTGTGTAGGAAGCACAGCTCATTTTTTCTGAGCAAGCTCACTGTTCTGGCCCTATAGGAAACACAGTAGAGTAGAAGAGTGCTCTTTTCTCAAAAGCAGAGTGTGTTTCTTGTAAGGCGAGCTAGTGTTTGTTTCCCAGTCAGAAATGGAGTTGAATCACATGCTGTTTCTGGTCCTATGAGCAAGAGTTGTTTTCTGGTAAGAAGAGTCACTATTGTGCTCCCATTGCCATACACACTGCAAATAGCACTCGCATCTGTTCCCAGCAAGTACAGTGTATTGGACGGAAGAGAAGCTACTTTTCTTGTCAGTTTACTAAGCAGAGTTGAAGTAGATATGGCCCGTGTGGTAGGAAGCACAGTTTTTTTTGTACTGAGTAAGCTCACTGTTCTGGCCCTATAGGAAACACAGTAGAGTAGAAGAGTGCTCTTTTCTCTAAAGCATAGTGTGTTTCTTGTAAGGCCAGCTAGTGTTTGTTTCCCAGTCAGAAAGGGAGTTAAATCTAATGCAGTTTTTGGTCCTATGAGCAAGAGTTGTTTTCTGGTAAGATGAGTCACGATTGTGATCCATTTGCCACACCGTGCAAGAAGCACTCACTTCTGTACCCAGCAAGTACAGTGAATTGGACTGAAGAGATGCTACTGTTCTTGTCAGGTTCTAGGTAGAGTTGTAGTAGATATGGCCCGTGTGTGTAGGAAGCACAGTTCTTTTGTTCTGAGCAAGCTCACTGTTCTGCCCCTATAGGAAACACAGTAGAGTAGAAGAGTGCTCTTTTCTCAAAAGCAGAGTGTGTTTCATGTAAGGCGAGCTAGTGTTTGTTTCCCTGTCAGAAATGGAGTTGAATATCATGCAGTATCTGGTCCTACGAGAAAGAGTTGTTTTCTGGTAAGAGGAGTCACTATTGCAATCCATTTGTCACACAGTGAAAATAGCATTCGCGTCTGTTCCCAGCAAGTACAGTGCATTGGACTGAAGAGAAGCTACTGTTCTTGTCAGTTTCCTAAGCAGATTTGAAGAAGATATGGCCCGTGTGTGTATTAAGTACAGTTCTTTTGTACTGAGCAAGCTCACTGTTCTGGTCCTATAGGAAACACTGTAGAGTAGAAGAGTGCTATTTTCTCAAAAGCAGAGTGGGTTTCTTGTAAGGCGAGCTAGTGTTTGTTTCCCCGTCAGAAATGGAGTTGAATCACTTGCAGTTTCTGGTCCTATGAGCAAGAGTTGTTTTCTGGTAAGAAGAGTCACTATTGCGCTCCCATTGCCATACACAGTGCAAATAGCACTCGCATCTGTTTTCAGCAAGAACACTGTATTGGACAGAAGAGAAGCTACTGTTCTTTTCAGTTTCCTAAGCAGAGTTGAAGTAGATATGGCCCCTGTGTGTAGGAAGCACAGTTTTTTTGTACTGAGCAAGCTCACTGTTCAGGCCCTATAGGAAACACAGTAGAGTAGAAGAGTGCTCTTTTCTCAAAAGCAGAGTGTGTTTCTTGTAAGGTGAGCTAGTGTTTGTTTCCCTGTCTGATGTGGAGTTGAATCTCATGCATTTTCTGGTCCTACGAGCAAGAGTTGTTTTCTGGTAAGAAGAGTCACTATTGCGATCCATTTGCCACACAGTGCAAATAGCACTCGCGTTTGTTCCCAGCAAGTACAGTGTATTGGATTGAAGAGATGCTACTGTTTTTGTCAGTGTCCTAAGTAGAGTTGAAGTAGATATGGCCCATGTGTGTAGGACGCACAGTTCTTTTGTTCTGAGCAAGCTCACTGTTCTGGCCCTATAGGAAACACAGTAGAGTAGAAGAGTGCTCTTTTCTCAAAAGCAGAGTGTGTTTCTTGTAAGCCGAGCTAGTGTTTGTTTCCAGGTCAGAAATAGAGTTGAATCACATACAGTTTCTGGTAGTATGAGCAAGAGTTTTTTTCCGGTAAAAAGATTCACTATTACGATCCATTTGCCACACAGTGCAAATAGCACTCACGTCTGTTCCCAGCAATTACAGTGTATTGGACTGAAGAGAACCTACTGTTCTTGTCAGTTTCCAAGCAGAGTTGAAGTAGATATGGCCCGTGTGTGTAAGAAGCACAGATCGTTTGTTCTGAGCAAGCTCACTGTTCTGCCCCTATAGGAAACACAGTAGAGTAGAAGAGTGCTCTTTTCTCAAAAGCAGAGTGTGTTTCTTGTAATGCAAGCTAGTGTTTGTTTCCCAGTCAGAAATGGAGTGGAATCACATGCTGTTTCTATTCCAAGAGCAAGAGTTGTTTTCTGGTAAGAAGAGTCACTGTTGTGCTCCCATTCCCATACACAGTGCAAATAGCACTCGCGTCTGTTCCCAGCAAGTACAGTGTATTGGACTGAAGAGAAGCTACTGTTCTTGTCAGTTTCCTAAGCAGAGTTGAAGTAGATATGGCCCGTGTGTGTAGGAAACACAGTGTTTTTGTACTGAGCAAGCTCACTGTTCTGGCCCTATAGAAAACACAATAGAGTAGATGAGTGCTCTTTTCTCAAAAGCAGAGTGTGTTTCTTGTAAGACGAGCTAGTGTTTGTTTCCCAGTCAGAAATGGAGTTGAATGTCATGCAGTTTCTGGTCCTACGAACAAGAGCTGTTTTCTGGTAAGAAGAGTCACTATTGCGCCTCCATTGCCATACACAGTACAAATAGCACTCGCGTCTGTTCTCAGCAAGTACAGTGTATTGGACTGAAGAGAAGTTACTGTTCTTGTCAGTTTCCTAAGCAGAGTTGAAGTAGATATTCCCCGTGTGTTTAGGAAGCACAGTTCTTTTATTCTGAGCAAGCTCACTGTTCTGGCCCTATAGGAAACACAGTAGAGTAGCAGAGTGCTCTTTTCTCAAAAGCAGAGTGTGTTTCTTGTAAGACGACCTAGTGTTTGTTTCCCAGTCAAAAATGGAATGGAATCACATGCTGTTTCTATTCCTACGAGCAAGAGTTGTTTTCTGGTAAGAAGAGTCACTATTGTGCTCCCATTGCCATACACAGTGCAAATAACACTCATGTCTCTTCCCAGCAAGTACAGTGTATTGGACTGAAGAGAAGCTCCTGTTCTTGTCAGTTTCCTAAGCAGAGTTGAAGTTGATATGGCCCGTGTGTGTAGGAAGCACAGTTCTTTTGTTCAGAGCAAGCTCACTGTTCTGGCCCTATAGGAAAAACAGTAGAGTAGAAGAGTGCTCTTTTCTCAAAAGCAGAGTGTGTTTCTTGTAAGGCGAGCTAGTGTTTGTTTCCCAGACAGAAATAGAGTTGAATCTCATGCAGTTTCTGGTCCTACTAGCAAGAGTTGTTTTCTGGTAAGAAGAGTCACTATTGTGCTCCCATTGCCATACACAGTGCAAATAGCACTCACGTCTGTTCCCAGCAAGTACAGTGTATTGGACTGAAGAGATGCTACTGTTCTTGTCAGTTTCCTAAGTAGAGTTGAAGTAGATATGGGCCGTGTGTGTGGGAAGCACAGTTCTTTTATTCTGAGCAAGCTCACTGTTCTGCCCCTATAGAAAACACAGTAGAGTAGAAGAATGCTCTTTTCTGAAAAGCAGAGTGTGTTTCTTGTGAGGCGAGCTAGTGTTTGTTTCCCAGTCAGAAATGGAGTTGAATCTAATGCAGTTTCTGGTCCTACGATCAAGAGTTGTTTTCTTGTAAGAGGTGTAACTTTTGTGCTCCCATATCCATACACAGTGCAAAGAGCACTCGCGTCTGTTCCCTGCCAGTGCAGTGTATTGGACTGTAGAGAAGCTACTGTCCTTGTCAGTTTCCGAAGCAGTGTTGAAGTAGATATGGCCCGTGTGTAGGAAGCACAGTTCTTTTGTTCTGAGCAAGCTCACTGTTCTGGCCCTATAGGAAACACAGTAGAGTAGAAGAGTGCTCTTTTCTCAAAAGCAGAGTGTGTTTCTTGTAAGGCGAGCTAGTGTTTGTTTACAGGTCAGAAATAGTGTTGAATCACATACAGTTTCTGGTCGTATGAGCAAGAGTTGTTTTCTTGTCAGAAGAGTCAGGATTGCTTTCCCATTGCCACACACAGTGCAAGTAGCACTCACGTCTGTTCCCAGGAAGTACAGTGTATTGGACTGAAGAGAAGCTACTGTTCTTGTCAGTTTCCTAAGCATAGTGGAAGTAGATATGGCCCGTGTGTGTAGGAAGCACAGCTCATTTTTTCTGAGCAAGCTCACTGTTCTGGCCCTATAGGAAACACAGTAGAGTAGAAGAGTGCTCTTTTCTCAAAAGCAGAGTGTGTTTCTTGTAAGGCGAGCTAGTGTTTGTTTCCCAGTCAGAAATGGAGTTGAATCACATGCTGTTTCTGGTCCTATGAGCAAGAGTTGTTTTCTGGTAAGAAGAGTCACTATTGTGCTCCCATTGCCATACACAGTGCAAATAGCACTCGCATCTGTTCCCAGCAAGTACAGTGTATTGGACGGAAGAGAAGCTACTTTTCTTGTCAGTTTACTAAGCAGAGTTGAAGTAGATATGGCCCGTGTGGTAGGAAGCACAGTTTTTTTTGTACTGAGTAAGCTCACTGTTCTGGCCCTATAGGAAACACAGTAGAGTAGAAGAGTGCTCTTTTCTCTAAAGCATAGTGTGTTTCTTGTAAGGCTAGCTAGTGTTTGTTTCCCAGTCAGAAAGGGAGTTAAATCTAATGCAGTTTTTGGTCCTATGAGCAAGAGTTGTTTTCTGGTAAGATGAGTCACGATTGCGATCCATTTGCCACACCGTGCAAGAAGCACTCACTTCTGTACCCAGCAAGTACAGTGAATTGGACTGAAGAGATGCTACTGTTCTTGTCAGGTTCTAGGTAGAGTTGTAGTAGATATGGCCCGTGTGTGTAGGAAGCACAGTTCTTTTGTTCTGAGCAAGCTCACTGTTCTGCCCCTATAGGAAACACAGTAGAGTAGAAGAGTGCTCTTTTCTCAAAAGCAGAGTGTGTTTCATGTAAGGCGAGCTAGTGTTTCTTTCCCTGTCAGAAATGGAGTTGAATATCATGCAGTATCTGGTCCTACGAGAAAGAGTTGTTTTCTGGTAAGAGGAGTCACTATTGCAATCCATTTGTCACACAGTGAAAATAGCATTCGCGTCTGTTCCCAGCAAGTACAGTGCATTGGACTGAAGAGAAGCTACTGTTCTTGTCAGTTTCCTAAGCAGATTTGAAGAAGATATGGCCCGTGTGTGTATTAAGTACAGTTCTTTTGTACTGAGCAAGCTCACTGTTCTGGTCCTATAGGAAACACTGTAGAGTAGAAGAGTGCTATTTTCTCAAAAGCAGAGTGGGTTTCTTGTAAGGCGAGCTAGTGTTTGTTTCCCCGTCAGAAATGGAGTTGAATCACTTGCAGTTTCTGGTCCTATGAGCAAGAGTTGTTTTCTGGTAAGAAGAGTCACTATTGCGCTCCCATTGCCATACACAGTGCAAATAGCACTCGCATCTGTTTTCAGCAAGAACAGTGTATTGGACAGAAGAGAAGCTACTTTTCTTGTCAGTTTCCTAAGCAGAGTTGAAGTAGATATGGCCCCTGTGTGTAGGAAGCACAGTTTTTTTGTACTGAGCAAGCTCACTGTTCAGGCCCTATAGGAAACACAGTAGAGTAGAAGAGTGCTCTTTCCTCAAAAGCAGAGTGTGTTTCTTGTAAGGTGAGCTAGTGTTTGTTTCCCTGTCCGATGTGGAGTTGAATCTCATGCATTTTCTGGTCCTACGAGCAAGAGTTGTTTTCTGGTAAGAAGAGTCACTATTGCGATCCATTTGCCACACAGTGCAAATAGCACTCGCGTTTGTTCCCAGCAAGTACAGTGTATTGGATTGAAGAGATGCTACTGTTTTTGTCAGTGTCCTAAGTAGAGTTGAAGTAGATATGGCCCATGTGTGTAGGACGCACAGTTCTTTTGTTCTGAGCAAGCTCACTGTTCTGGCCCTATAGGAAACACAGTAGAGTAGAAGAGTGCTCTTTTCTCAAAAGCAGAGTGTGTTTCTTGTAAGCCGAGCTAGTGTTTGTTTCCAGGTCAGAAATAGAGTTGAATCACATACAGTTTCTGGTAGTATGAGCAAGAGTTTTTTTCCGGTAAAAAGATTCACTATTACGATCCATTTGCCACACAGTGCAAATAGCACTCACGTCTGTTCCCAGCAATTACAGTGTATTGGACTGAAGAGAACCTACTGTTCTTGTCAGTTTCCAAGCAGAGTTGAAGTAGATATGGCCCGTGTGTGTAAGAAGCACAGATCGTTTGTTCTGAGCAAGCTCACTGTTCTGCCCCTATAGGAAACACAGTAGAGTAGAAGAGTGCTCTTTTCTCAAAAGCAGAGTGTGTTTCTTGTAATGCAAGCTAGTGTTTGTTTCCCAGTCAGAAATGGAGTGGAATCACATGCTGTTTCTATTCCAAGAGCAAGAGTTGTTTTCTGGTAAGAAGAGTCACTGTTGTGCTCCCATTCCCATACACAGTGCAAATAGCACTCGCGTCTGTTCCCAGCAAGTACAGTGTATTGGACTGAAGAGAAGCTACTGTTCTTGTCAGTTTCCTAAGCAGAGTTGAAGTAGATATGGCCCGTGTGTGTAGGAAACACAGTGTTTTTGTACTGAGCAAGCTCACTGTTCTGGCCCTATAGAAAACACAATAGAGTAGATGAGTGCTCTTTTCTCAAAAGCAGAGTGTGTTTCTTGTAAGACGAGCTAGTGTTTGTTTCCCAGTCAGAAATGGAGTTGAATGTCATGCAGTTTCTGGTCCTACGAACAAGAGCTGTTTTCTGGTAAGAAGAGTCACTATTGCGCCTCCATTGCCATACACAGTACAAATAGCACTCGCGTCTGTTCTCAGCAAGTACAGTGTATTGGACTGAAGAGAAGTTACTGTTCTTGTCAGTTTCCTAAGCAGAGTTGAAGTAGATATTCCCCGTGTGTTTAGGAAGCACAGTTCTTTTATTCTGAGCAAGCTCACTGTTCTGGCCCTATAGGAAACACAGTAGAGTAGCAGAGTGCTCTTTTCTCAAAAGCAGAGTGTGTTTCTTGTAAGGCGACCTAGTGTTTGTTTCCCAGTCAAAAATGGAATGGAATCACATGCTGTTTCTATTCCTACGAGCAAGAGTTGTTTTCTGGTAAGAAGAGTCACTATTGTGCTCCCATTGCCATGCACAGTGCAAATAACACTCATGTCTCTTCCCAGCAAGTACAGTGTATTGGACTGAAGAGAAGCTCCTGTTCTTGTCAGTTTCCTAAGCAGAGTTGAAGTTGATATGGCCCGTGTGTGTAGGAAGCACAGTTCTTTTGTTCAGAGCAAGCTCACTGTTCTGGCCCTATAGGAAAAACAGTAGAGTAGAAGAGTGCTCTTTTCTCAAAAGCAGAGTGTGTTTCTTGTAAGGCGAGCTAGTGTTTGTTTCCCAGACAGAAATAGAGTTGAATCTCATGCAGTTTCTGGTCCTACTAGCAAGAGTTGTTTTCTGGTAAGAAGAGTCACTATTGTGCTCCCATTGCCATACACAGTGCAAATAGCACTCACGTCTGTTCCCAGCAAGTACAGTGTATTGGACTGAAGAGATGCTACTGTTCTTGTCAGTTTCCTAAGTAGAGTTGAAGTAGATATGGGCCGTGTGTGTGGGAAGCACAGTTCTTTTATTCTGAGCAAGCTCACTGTTCTGCCCCTATAGAAAACACAGTAGAGTAGAAGAATGCTCTTTTCTGAAAAGCAGAGTGTGTTTCTTGTGAGGCGAGCTAGTGTTTGTTTCCCAGTCAGAAATGGAGTTGAATCTAATGCAGTTTCTGGTCCTACGATCAAGAGTTGTTTTCTTGTAAGAGGTGTAACTTTTGTGCTCCCATATCCATACACAGTGCAAAGAGCCCTCGCGTCTGTTCCCTGCCAGTGCAGTGTATTGGACTGTAGAGAAGCTACTGTCCTTGTCAGTTTCCGAAGCAGAGTTGAAGTAGATATGGCCCGTGTGTAGGAAGCACATTTCTTTTGTTCTGAGCAAGCTCACTGTTCTGGCCCTATAGGAAACACAGTAGAGTAGAAGAGTGCTCTTTTCTCAAAAGCAGAGTGTGTTTCTTGTAAGGCGAGCTAGTGTTTGTTTACAGGTCAGAAATAGTGTTGAATCACATACAGTTTCTGGTCGTATGAGCAAGAGTTGTTTTCTTGTCAGAAGAGTCAGGATTGCTTTCCCATTGCCACACACAGTGCAAGTAGCACTCACGTCTGTTCCCAGGAAGTACAGTGTATTGGACTGAAGAGAAGCTACTGTTCTTGTCAGTTTCCTAAGCATAGTGGAAGTAGATATGGCCCGTGTGTGTAGGAAGCACAGCTCATTTTTTCTGAGCAAGCTCACTGTTCTGGCCCTATAGGAAACACAGTAGAGTAGAAGAGTGCTCTTTTCTCAAAAGCAGAGTGTGTTTCTTGTAAGGCGAGCTAGTGTTTGTTTCCCAGTCAGAAATGGAGTTGAATCACATGCTGTTTCTGGTCCTATGAGCAAGAGTTGTTTTCTGGTAAGAAGAGTCACTATTGTGCTCCCATTGCCATACACACTGCAAATAGCACTCGCATCTGTTCCCAGCAAGTACAGTGTATTGGACGGAAGAGAAGCTACTTTTCTTGTCAGTTTACTAAGCAGAGTTGAAGTAGATATGGCCCGTGTGGTAGGAAGCACAGTTTTTTTTGTACTGAGTAAGCTCACTGTTCTGGCCCTATAGGAAACACAGTAGAGTAGAAGAGTGCTCTTTTCTCTAAAGCATAGTGTGTTTCTTGTAAGGCCAGCTAGTGTTTGTTTCCCAGTCAGAAAGGGAGTTAAATCTAATGCAGTTTTTGGTCCTATGAGCAAGAGTTGTTTTCTGGTAAGATGAGTCACGATTGTGATCCATTTGCCACACCGTGCAAGAAGCACTCACTTCTGTACCCAGCAAGTACAGTGAATTGGACTGAAGAGATGCTACTGTTCTTGTCAGGTTCTAGGTAGAGTTGTAGTAGATATGGCCCGTGTGTGTAGGAAGCACAGTTCTTTTGTTCTGAGCAAGCTCACTGTTCTGCCCCTATAGGAAACACAGTAGAGTAGAAGAGTGCTCTTTTCTCAAAAGCAGAGTGTGTTTCATGTAAGGCGAGCTAGTGTTTGTTTCCCTGTCAGAAATGGAGTTGAATATCATGCAGTATCTGGTCCTACGAGAAAGAGTTGTTTTCTGGTAAGAGGAGTCACTATTGCAATCCATTTGTCACACAGTGAAAATAGCATTCGCGTCTGTTCCCAGCAAGTACAGTGCATTGGACTGAAGAGAAGCTACTGTTCTTGTCAGTTTCCTAAGCAGATTTGAAGAAGATATGGCCCGTGTGTGTATTAAGTACAGTTCTTTTGTACTGAGCAAGCTCACTGTTCTGGTCCTATAGGAAACACTGTAGAGTAGAAGAGTGCTATTTTCTCAAAAGCAGAGTGGGTTTCTTGTAAGGCGAGCTAGTGTTTGTTTCCCCGTCAGAAATGGAGTTGAATCACTTGCAGTTTCTGGTCCTATGAGCAAGAGTTGTTTTCTGGTAAGAAGAGTCACTATTGCGCTCCCATTGCCATACACAGTGCAAATAGCACTCGCATCTGTTTTCAGCAAGAACAGTGTATTGGACAGAAGAGAAGCTACTGTTCTTTTCAGTTTCCTAAGCAGAGTTGAAGTAGATATGGCCCCTGTGTGTAGGAAGCACAGTTTTTTTGTACTGAGCAAGCTCACTGTTCAGGCCCTATAGGAAACACAGTAGAGTAGAAGAGTGCTCTTTTCTCAAAAGCAGAGTGTGTTTCTTGTAAGGTGAGCTAGTGTTTGTTTCCCTGTCTGATGTGGAGTTGAATCTCATGCATTTTCTGGTCCTACGAGCAAGAGTTGTTTTCTGGTAAGAAGAGTCACTATTGCGATCCATTTGCCACACAGTGCAAATAGCACTCGCGTTTGTTCCCAGCAAGTACAGTGTATTGGATTGAAGAGATGCTACTGTTTTTGTCAGTGTCCTAAGTAGAGTTGAAGTAGATATGGCCCATGTGTGTAGGACGCACAGTTCTTTTGTTCTGAGCAAGCTCACTGTTCTGGCCCTATAGGAAACACAGTAGAGTAGAAGAGTGCTCTTTTCTCAAAAGCAGAGTGTGTTTCTTGTAAGCCGAGCTAGTGTTTGTTTCCAGGTCAGAAATAGAGTTGAATCACATACAGTTTCTGGTAGTATGAGCAAGAGTTTTTTTCCGGTAAAAAGATTCACTATTACGATCCATTTGCCACACAGTGCAAATAGCACTCACGTCTGTTCCCAGCAATTACAGTGTATTGGACTGAAGAGAACCTACTGTTCTTGTCAGTTTCCAAGCAGAGTTGAAGTAGATATGGCCCGTGTGTGTAAGAAGCACAGATCGTTTGTTCTGAGCAAGCTCACTGTTCTGCCCCTATAGGAAACACAGTAGAGTAGAAGAGTGCTCTTTTCTCAAAAGCAGAGTGTGTTTCTTGTAATGCAAGCTAGTGTTTGTTTCCCAGTCAGAAATGGAGTGGAATCACATGCTGTTTCTATTCCAAGAGCAAGAGTTGTTTTCTGGTAAGAAGAGTCACTGTTGTGCTCCCATTCCCATACACAGTGCAAATAGCACTCGCGTCTGTTCCCAGCAAGTACAGTGTATTGGACTGAAGAGAAGCTACTGTTCTTGTCAGTTTCCTAAGCAGAGTTGAAGTAGATATGGCCCGTGTGTGTAGGAAACACAGTGTTTTTGTACTGAGCAAGCTCACTGTTCTGGCCCTATAGAAAACACAATAGAGTAGATGAGTGCTCTTTTCTCAAAAGCAGAGTGTGTTTCTTGTAAGACGAGCTAGTGTTTGTTTCCCAGTCAGAAATGGAGTTGAATCTCATCCAGTTTCTGGTCCTACGAACAAGAGCTGTTTTCTGGTAAGAAGAGTCACTATTGCGCCTCCATTGCCATACACAGTACAAATAGCACTCGCGTCTGTTCTCAGCAAGTACAGTGTATTGGACTGAAGAGAAGTTACTGTTCTTGTCAGTTTCCTAAGCAGAGTTGAAGTAGATATTCCCCGTGTGTTTAGGAAACACAGTTCTTTTATTCTGAGCAAGCTCACTGTTCTGGCCCTATAGGAAACACAGTAGAGTAGCAGAGTGCTCTTTTCTCAAAAGCAGAGTGTGTTTCTTGTAAGACGACCTAGTGTTTGTTTCCCAGTCAAAAATGGAATGGAATCACATGCTGTTTCTATTCCTACGAGCAAGAGTTGTTTTCTGGTAAGAAGAGTCACTATTGTGCTCCCATTGCCATACACAGTGCAAATAACACTCATGTCTCTTCCCAGCAAGTACAGTGTATTGGACTGAAGAGAAGCTCCTGTTCTTGTCAGTTTCCTAAGCAGAGTTGAAGTTGATATGGCCCGTGTGTGTAGGAAGCACAGTTCTTTTGTTCAGAGCAAGCTCACTGTTCTGGCCCTATAGGAAAAACAGTAGAGTAGAAGAGTGCTCTTTTCTCACAAGCAGAGTGTGTTTCTTGTAAGGCGAGCTAGTGTTTGTTTCCCAGACAGAAATAGAGTTGAATCTCATGCAGTTTCTGGTCCTACTAGCAAGAGTTGTTTTCTGGTAAGAAGAGTCACTATTGTGCTCCCATTGCCATACACAGTGCAAATAGCACTCACGTCTGTTCCCAGCAAGTACAGTGTATTGGACTGAAGAGATGCTACTGTTCTTGTCAGTTTCCTAAGTAGAGTTGAAGTAGATATGGGCCGTGTGTGTGGGAAGCACAGTTCTTTTATTCTGAGCAAGCTCACTGTTCTGCCCCTATAGAAAACACAGTAGAGTAGAAGAATGCTCTTTTCTGAAAAGCAGAGTGTGTTTCTTGTGAGGCGAGCTAGTGTTTGTTTCCCAGTCAGAAATGGAGTTGAATCTAATGCAGTTTCTGGTCCTACGATCAAGAGTTGTTTTCTTGTAAGAGGTGTAACTTTTGTGCTCCCATATCCATACACAGTGCAAAGAGCACTCGCGTCTGTTCCCTGCCAGTGCAGTGTATTGGACTGTAGAGAAGCTACTGTCCTTGTCAGTTTCCGAAGCAGTGTTGAAGTAGATATGGCCCGTGTGTAGGAAGCACAGTTCTTTTGTTCTGAGCAAGCTCACTGTTCTGGCCCTATAGGAAACACAGTAGAGTAGAAGAGTGCTCTTTTCTCAAAAGCAGAGTGTGTTTCTTGTAAGGCGAGCTAGTGTTTGTTTACAGGTCAGAAATAGTGTTGAATCACATACAGTTTCTGGTCGTATGAGCAAGAGTTGTTTTCTTGTCAGAAGAGTCAGGATTGCTTTCCCATTGCCACACACAGTGCAAGTAGCACTCACGTCTGTTCCCAGGAAGTACAGTGTATTGGACTGAAGAGAAGCTACTGTTCTTGTCAGTTTCCTAAGCATAGTGGAAGTAGATATGGCCCGTGTGTGTAGGAAGCACAGCTCATTTTTTCTGAGCAAGCTCACTGTTCTGGCCCTATAGGAAACACAGTAGAGTAGAAGAGTGCTCTTTTCTCAAAAGCAGAGTGTGTTTCTTGTAAGGCGAGCTAGTGTTTGTTTCCCAGTCAGAAATGGAGTTGAATCACATGCTGTTTCTGGTCCTATGAGCAAGAGTTGTTTTCTGGTAAGAAGAGTCACTATTGTGCTCCCATTGCCATACACAGTGCAAATAGCACTCGCATCTGTTCCCAGCAAGTACAGTGTATTGGACGGAAGAGAAGCTACTTTTCTTGTCAGTTTACTAAGCAGAGTTGAAGTAGATATGGCCCGTGTGGTAGGAAGCACAGTTTTTTTTGTACTGAGTAAGCTCACTGTTCTGGCCCTATAGGAAACACAGTAGAGTAGAAGAGTGCTCTTTTCTCTAAAGCATAGTGTGTTTCTTGTAAGGCCAGCTAGTGTTTGTTTCCCAGTCAGAAAGGGAGTTAAATCTAATGCAGTTTTTGGTCCTATGAGCAAGAGTTGTTTTCTGGTAAGATGAGTCACGATTGCGATCCATTTGCCACACCGTGCAAGAAGCACTCACTTCTGTACCCAGCAAGTACAGTGAATTGGACTGAAGAGATGCTACTGTTCTTGTCAGGTTCTAGGTAGAGTTGTAGTAGATATGGCCCGTGTGTGTAGGAAGCACAGTTCTTTTGTTCTGAGCAAGCTCACTGTTCTGCCCCTATAGGAAACACAGTAGAGTAGAAGAGTGCTCTTTTCTCAAAAGCAGAGTGTGTTTCATGTAAGGCGAGCTAGTGTTTCTTTCCCTGTCAGAAATGGAGTTGAATATCATGCAGTATCTGGTCCTACGAGAAAGAGTTGTTTTCTGGTAAGAGGAGTCACTATTGCAATCCATTTGTCACACAGTGAAAATAGCATTCGCGTCTGTTCCCAGCAAGTACAGTGCATTGGACTGAAGAGAAGCTACTGTTCTTGTCAGTTTCCTAAGCAGATTTGAAGAAGATATGGCCCGTGTGTGTATTAAGTACAGTTCTTTTGTACTGAGCAAGCTCACTGTTCTGGTCCTATAGGAAACACTGTAGAGTAGAAGAGTGCTATTTTCTCAAAAGCAGAGTGGGTTTCTTGTAAGGCGAGCTAGTGTTTGTTTCCCCGTCAGAAATGGAGTTGAATCACTTGCAGTTTCTGGTCCTATGAGCAAGAGTTGTTTTCTGGTAAGAAGAGTCACTATTGCGCTCCCATTGCCATACACAGTGCAAATAGCACTCGCATCTGTTTTCAGCAAGAACAGTGTATTGGACAGAAGAGAAGCTACTGTTCTTTTCAGTTTCCTAAGCAGAGTTGAAGTAGATATGGCCCCTGTGTGTAGGAAGCACAGTTTTTTTGTACTGAGCAAGCTCACTGTTCAGGCCCTATAGGAAACACAGTAGAGTAGAAGAGTGCTCTTTTCTCAAAAGCAGAGTGTGTTTCTTGTAAGGTGAGCTAGTGTTTGTTTCCCTGTCTGATGTGGAGTTGAATCTCATGCATTTTCTGGTCCTACGAGCAAGAGTTGTTTTCTGGTAAGAAGAGTCACTATTGCGATCCATTTGCCACACAGTGCAAATAGCACTCGCGTTTGTTCCCAGCAAGTACAGTGTATTGGATTGAAGAGATGCTACTGTTTTTGTCAGTGTCCTAAGTAGAGTTGAAGTAGATATGGCCCATGTGTGTAGGACGCACAGTTCTTTTGTTCTGAGCAAGCTCACTGTTCTGGCCCTATAGGAAACACAGTAGAGTAGAAGAGTGCTCTTTTCTCAAAAGCAGAGTGTGTTTCTTGTAAGCCGAGCTAGTGTTTGTTTCCAGGTCAGAAATAGAGTTGAATCACATACAGTTTCTGGTAGTATGAGCAAGAGTTGTTTTCCGGTAAAAAGATTCACTATTACGATCCATTTGCCACACAGTGCAAATAGCATTCACGTCTGTTCCCAGCAATTACAGTGTATTGGACTGAAGAGAACCTACTGTTCTTGTCAGTTTCCAAGCAGAGTTGAAGTAGATATGGCCCGTGTGTGTAAGAAGCACAGATCGTTTGTTCTGAGCAAGCTCACTGTTCTGCCCCTATAGGAAACACAGTAGAGTAGAAGAGTGCTCTTTTCTCAAAAGCAGAGTGTGTTTCTTGTAATGCAAGCTAGTGTTTGTTTCCCAGTCAGAAATGGAGTGGAATCACATGCTGTTTCTATTCCAAGAGCAAGAGTTGTTTTCTGGTAAGAAGAGTCACTGTTGTGCTCCCATTCCCATACACAGTGCAAATAGCACTCGCGTCTGTTCCCAGCAAGTACAGTGTATTGGACTGAAGAGAAGCTACTGTTCTTGTCAGTTTCCTAAGCAGAGTTGAAGTAGATATGGCCCGTGTGTGTAGGAAACACAGTGTTTTTGTACTGAGCAAGCTCACTGTTCTGGCCCTATAGAAAACACAATAGAGTAGATGAGTGCTCTTTTCTCAAAAGCAGAGTGTGTTTCTTGTAAGACGAGCTAGTGTTTGTTTCCCAGTCAGAAATGGAGTTGAATGTCATGCAGTTTCTGGTCCTACGAACAAGAGCTGTTTTCTGGTAAGAAGAGTCACTATTGCGCCTCCATTGCCATACACAGTACAAATAGCACTCGCGTCTGTTCTCAGCAAGTACAGTGTATTGGACTGAAGAGAAGTTACTGTTCTTGTCAGTTTCCTAAGCAGAGTTGAAGTAGATATTCCCCGTGTGTTTAGGAAGCACAGTTCTTTTATTCTGAGCAAGCTCACTGTTCTGGCCCTATAGGAAACACAGTAGAGTAGCAGAGTGCTCTTTTCTCAAAAGCAGAGTGTGTTTCTTGTAAGGCGACCTAGTGTTTGTTTCCCAGTCAAAAATGGAATGGAATCACATGCTGTTTCTATTCCTACGAGCAAGAGTTGTTTTCTGGTAAGAAGAGTCACTATTGTGCTCCCATTGCCATACACAGTGCAAATAACACTCATGTCTCTTCCCAGCAAGTACAGTGTATTGGACTGAAGAGAAGCTCCTGTTCTTGTCAGTTTCCTAAGCAGAGTTGAAGTTGATATGGCCCGTGTGTGTAGGAAGCACAGTTCTTTTGTTCAGAGCAAGCTCACTGTTCTGGCCCTATAGGAAAAACAGTAGAGTAGAAGAGTGCTCTTTTCTCAAAAGCAGAGTGTGTTTCTTGTAAGGCGAGCTAGTGTTTGTTTCCCAGACAGAAATAGAGTTGAATCTCATGCAGTTTCTGGTCCTACTAGCAAGAGTTGTTTTCTGGTAAGAAGAGTCACTATTGTGCTCCCATTGCCATACACAGTGCAAATAGCACTCACGTCTGTTCCCAGCAAGTACAGTGTATTGGACTGAAGAGATGCTACTGTTCTTGTCAGTTTCCTAAGTAGAGTTGAAGTAGATATGGGCCGTGTGTGTGGGAAGCACAGTTCTTTTATTCTGAGCAAGCTCACTGTTCTGCCCCTATAGAAAACACAGTAGAGTAGAAGAATGCTCTTTTCTGAAAAGCAGAGTGTGTTTCTTGTGAGGCGAGCTAGTGTTTGTTTCCCAGTCAGAAATGGAGTTGAATCTAATGCAGTTTCTGGTCCTACGATCAAGAGTTGTTTTCTTGTAAGAGGTGTAACTTTTGTGCTCCCATATCCATACACAGTGCAAAGAGCACTCGCGTCTGTTCCCTGCCAGTGCAGTGTATTGGACTGTAGAGAAGCTACTGTCCTTGTCAGTTTCCGAAGCAGAGTTGAAGTAGATATGGCCCGTGTGTAGGAAGCACAGTTCTTTTGTTCTGAGCAAGCTCACTGTTCTGGCCCTATAGGAAACACAGTAGAGTAGAAGAGTGCTCTTTTCTCAAAAGCAGAGTGTGTTTCTTGTAAGGCGAGCTAGTGTTTGTTTACAGGTCAGAAATAGTGTTGAATCACATACAGTTTCTGGTCGTATGAGCAAGAGTTGTTTTCTTGTCAGAAGAGTCAGGATTGCTTTCCCATTGCCACACACAGTGCAAGTAGCACTCACGTCTGTTCCCAGGAAGTACAGTGTATTGGACTGAAGAGAAGCTACTGTTCTTGTCAGTTTCCTAAGCATAGTGGAAGTAGATATGGCCCGTGTGTGTAGGAAGCACAGCTCATTTTTTCTGAGCAAGCTCACTGTTCTGGCCCTATAGGAAACACAGTAGAGTAGAAGAGTGCTCTTTTCTCAAAAGCAGAGTGTGTTTCTTGTAAGGCGAGCTAGTGTTTGTTTCCCAGTCAGAAATGGAGTTGAATCACATGCTGTTTCTGGTCCTATGAGCAAGAGTTGTTTTCTGGTAAGAAGAGTCACTATTGTGCTCCCATTGCCATACACAGTGCAAATAGCACTCGCATCTGTTCCCAGCAAGTACAGTGTATTGGACGGAAGAGAAGCTACTTTTCTTGTCAGTTTACTAAGCAGAGTTGAAGTAGATATGGCCCGTGTGGTAGGAAGCACAGTTTTTTTTGTACTGAGTAAGCTCACTGTTCTGGCCCTATAGGAAACACAGTAGAGTAGAAGAGTGCTCTTTTCTCTAAAGCATAGTGTGTTTCTTGTAAGGCCAGCTAGTGTTTGTTTCCCAGTCAGAAAGGGAGTTAAATCTAATGCAGTTTTTGGTCCTATGAGCAAGAGTTGTTTTCTGGTAAGATGAGTCACGATTGCGATCCATTTGCCACAGCGTGCAAGAAGCACTCACTTCTGTACCCAGCAAGTACAGTGAATTGGACTGAAGAGATGCTACTGTTCTTGTCAGGTTCTAGGTAGAGTTGTAGTAGATATGGCCCGTGTGTGTAGGAAGCACAGTTCTTTTGTTCTGAGCAAGCTCACTGTTCTGCCCCTATAGGAAACACAGTAGAGTAGAAGAGTGCTCTTTTCTCAAAAGCAGAGTGTGTTTCATGTAAGGCGAGCTAGTGTTTGTTTCCCTGTCAGAAATGGAGTTGAATATCATGCAGTATCTGGTCCTACGAGAAAGAGTTGTTTTCTGGTAAGAGGAGTCACTATTGCAATCCATTTGTCACACAGTGAAAATAGCATTCGCGTCTGTTCCCAGCAAGTACAGTGCATTGGACTGAAGAGAAGCTACTGTTCTTGTCAGTTTCCTAAGCAGATTTGAAGAAGATATGGCCCGTGTGTGTATTAAGTACAGTTCTTTTGTACTGAGCAAGCTCACTGTTCTGGTCCTATAGGAAACACTGTAGAGTAGAAGAGTGCTATTTTCTCAAAAGCAGAGTGGGTTTCTTGTAAGGCCAGCTAGTGTTTGTTTCCCCGTCAGAAATGGAGTTGAATCACTTGCAGTTTCTGGTCCTATGAGCAAGAGTTGTTTTCTGGTAAGAAGAGTCACTATTGCGCTCCCATTGCCATACACAGTGCAAATAGCACTCGCATCTGTTTTCAGCAAGAACAGTGTATTGGACAGAAGAGAAGCTACTGTTCTTTTCAGTTTCCTAAGCAGAGTTGAAGTAGATATGGCCCCTGTGTGTAGGAAGCACAGTTTTTTTGTACTGAGCAAGCTCACTGTTCAGGCCCTATAGGAAACACAGTAGAGTAGAAGAGTGCTCTTTTCTCAAAAGCAGAGTGTGTTTCTTGTAAGGTGAGCTAGTGTTTGTTTCCCTGTCTGATGTGGAGTTGAATCTCATGCATTTTCTGGTCCTACGAGCAAGAGTTGTTTTCTGGTAAGAAGAGTCACTATTGCGATCCATTTGCCACACAGTGCAAATAGCACTCGCGTTTGTTCCCAGCAAGTACAGTGTATTGGATTGAAGAGATGCTACTGTTTTTGTCAGTGTCCTAAGTAGAGTTGAAGTAGATATGGCCCATGTGTGTAGGACGCACAGTTCTTTTGTTCTGAGCAAGCTCACTGTTCTGGCCCTATAGGAAACACAGTAGAGTAGAAGAGTGCTCTTTTCTCAAAAGCAGAGTGTGTTTCTTGTAAGCCGAGCTAGTGTTTGTTTCCAGGTCAGAAATAGAGTTGAATCACATACAGTTTCTGGTAGTATGAGCAAGAGTTGTTTTCCGGTAAAAAGATTCACTATTACGATCCATTTGCCACACAGTGCAAATAGCACTCACGTCTGTTCCCAGCAATTACAGTGTATTGGACTGAAGAGAACCTACTGTTCTTGTCAGTTTCCAAGCAGAGTTGAAGTAGATATGGCCCGTGTGTGTAAGAAGCACAGATCGTTTGTTCTGAGCAAGCTCACTGTTCTGCCCCTATAGGAAACACAGTAGAGTAGAAGAGTGCTCTTTTCTCAAAAGGAGAGTGTGTTTTTGTAATGCAAGCTAGTGTTTGTTTCCCAGTCAGAAATGGAGTGGAATCACATGCTGTTTCTATTCCAAGAGCAAGAGTTGTTTTCTGGTAAGAAGAGTCACTGTTGTGCTCCCATTCCCATACACAGTGCAAATAGCACTCGCGTCTGTTCCCAGCAAGTACAGTGTATTGGACTGAAGAGAAGCTACTGTTCTTGTCAGTTTCCTAAGCAGAGTTGAAGTAGATATGGCCCGTGTGTGTAGGAAACACAGTGTTTTTGTACTGAGCAAGCTCACTGTTCTGGCCCTATAGAAAACACAATAGAGTAGATGAGTGCTCTTTTCTCAAAAGCAGAGTGTGTTTCTTGTAAGGCGAGCTAGTGTTTGTTTCCCAATCAAAAAAGGATTTGAATCACATGCAGTTTCTGGTCCTATGAGCAAGAGTTGTTTTGTGGTAAAAGGAGTCACTTTTGTGCTCCATTCGCCATACACAGTGCAAAGAGCACTCGTGTCTGTTCCCAGCAAGTACAGTGTATTGGACTTAAGAGAAGCTACTGTTCTCATCAATTTCCTAAGTGGAGTTGAACTAGATATGGACCGTACGTTGGAAGCACAGTTCTTTTGTTCTGGCCAAGCTCACTGTTCTGGCCCTATAGGAAACACAGTAGAGTGGAAGAGTGCTCTTTTCTGAAAAGCAGAGTGTGTTTCTAGTACGGCGAGCTAGTGTCTGTTTCCCAGTCCTAAATAGAGTTGAATCACATGCAGTTTCTTGTCCTATGAGCAAGAGTTGTTTTCTGGTAAGAAGAGTCACTATTGCGCACCAATTGCCATACACCATGCAAATAGCACTCGCGTTTGTTCCCAGGAAGTACAGTGTATTGGACTGAAGAGAAGCTACTGTTCTTGTCAGTTTCCTAAGTGGAGTTGAACTAGATATGGCCCGTATGTCCGAAGCACAGTTCTTTTGTTCTGAGCAAGCTCACTCTTCTGGCCCTATAGGAAACACAGTAGAGTAGAAGAGTGCTCTTTTCTCGAAAGCAGAGTGTGTTTCTTGTAAGGCGAGCTAGTGTCTGTTTCCCAGTCCTAAATAGAGTTGAATCACATGCAGTTTCTTGTCCTACGAGCAAGAGTTGTTTTCTGGTAAGAAGAGTCACTATTGCGCTCCCATTGCCATACACAGTGCAAATAGCCCTCGAGTTTGTTCCCAGCAAGTACAGTGTATTGGACTGAAGAGAAGATACTGTTCTCGTCAGTTTCCTAAGTGGAGTTGAACTAGATGTGGCCCGTATGTCAGAAACACAGTTCTTTTCTTCTGAGCAAGCTCACTCTTTTGGCCCTATAGGAAACACAGTAGAGTAGAAGAATTCTCTTTTCTCAAAAGCAGAGTGTGTTTCTTGTAAGGCGAGCTAGTGTTTGTTTCCAGATCAGAAAAGGATTTGAATCACATGCAGTTTTTGGTCCTATGAGCAAGAGTTTTTTTGTGGTAAAAGGAGTCACTTTTGTGCTTTATTCGCCATACACAGTGCAAAGAGCACTCGTGTCTGTTCCCAGCAAGTACAGTGTATTGGCCTGAGGAGTAGCTACTGTTCTCGTCAGTTTCCTAAGTGGAGTTGAACTAGATAAGGCCCGTATGTCGGAAGCACAGTTCTTTTCTTCTGAGAAAGCTCACTCTTCTGGCCCTATAGGAAACACAGTAGAGTAGAAGAGTACTCTTTTCTCAAAAGCAGAGTGTGATCCTTGTAAGGCGAGCTAGTGTTTGTTTCCAAATCAGGAAAGGATTTGAATCACATGCAGTTTCTGGTCCTATGAGCAAGAGTTGTTTTCAGGTAAGAAGAGTCACGATTGCGTTCCCATTGCCATACACAGTGCAAGTAGCACTCACGTCTGTTCCCAGCAAGTACAGTGTATTGGACTGAAGAGATGCTACTGTTCTTGTCAGTTTCCTAAGTAGAGTTGAAGGAGATATGGCCCGTGTGTGTAGGAAGCACAGTTCTTTTGTTCTGAGAAAGCTCACTGTTCTGGCCCTATTGGAAACACAGTAGAGTAGAAGAGTGCTCATTTCTCATGAGCAGAGTCTGTTTCTTGTAAGGCGAGCTAGTGTTTGTTTCCCAGTCAGAAATAGAGTTGAATCACATGCAGTTTCTGGTCCGATGAGCAAGAGTTGTTTTCTGGTAAGAAGAATCACTATTGCAATCCATTTGCCACACAGTGCAAATAGCACTCGCGTCTGTTCCCAGCAAGTACAGTGTATTGGACTGAAGAGATGCTACTGTTCTTGTCCGTTTCCTAACTAGAGTTGAAGAAGATGTGGCCCCTGTGTGTAGGAAGCACAGTTCTTTTGTTCTGAGCAAGCTCACTGTTCTGGCCCTATAAGAAACACAGTAGAGTAGAAGAGTGCTCTTTTCTCAAAAGCAGAGTGTGTTTCTTGTAACGCGAGCTAGTGTTTGTTTCCCAGTCAGAAATGGAGTTGAATCTAATGCAGTTTCTGGTCCTACGAGCAAGAGTTTTTTTCTGGTAAGAAGATTCACTATTGCGATCCATTTGACACACAGTGCAAACAGCACTTTCGTCTGTTCCCAGCAAGTACAGTGTATTGAACTGAAGAGAAACTACATTTCTTGTCAGTTTCCTAAGCAGAGTTGAAGTAGATATGGCCCGTGTATGTAGGAAGCACAGTTCTTTTGTTCTGAGCAAGCTCACTGTTCTGCCCCTATAGGAAACACATAAGATTAGAAGAGTGCTCTTTGCTCAAAAGCAGAGTGTGTTTCTTGTAAGGCGAGCTAGTGTTTGTTTCCCTGTCAGAAATGGAGTTGAATCACTTTCAGTTTCTGTTCCTATGAGCAAGAGTTGTTTTCTGGTAAGAAGAGTCACTATTGTGCTACCTTTGCCATACATACTGCAAATAGCACTTGCGTCTGTTCCCAGCAAGTACAGTGTATTGGACAGAAGAGAAGCTACTGTTCTTGACAGTTTCCTAAGCAGAGTTGAAGTAGATATGGCCCATGTGTGTAGGAAGCACAGTTTTTTTGTTCTGAGCAAGCACACTGTTCTGGCCCTATAGGAAACACAGTAGAGTAGAAGAGTGCTCTTTTCTCAAAAGCAGAGTGTGTTTCTTGTAAGGTGAGCTAGTGTTTGTTTCCCAGTCAGAAATGGAGTGGAATCACATGCTGTTTCTATTCCAAGAGCAAGAGTTGTTTTCTGGTAAGAAGAGTCACTATTGTGCTCCCATTGCCATACACAGTGCAAATAGCACTCGCGTCTGTTCCCAGCAAGTACAGTGTATTGAACTGAAGAGAAGCTACTGTTCTTGTCAGTTTCCTAAGCAGAGTTGAAGTAGATATGGCCCGTGTGTGTAGGAAGCACAGTGTTTTTGTACTGAGCAAGCTCACTGTTCTGGCCCTATAGAAAACACAATAGAGTAGATGAGTGCTCTTTTCTCAAAAGGAGAGTGTGTTTCTTGTAAGGCGAGCTAGTGTTTGTTTCCCAGTCAGAAATGGAGTTGAATCTCATGCAGTTTCTGGTCTTACGAGCAAGAGTTGTTTTCTGGTAAGAAGAGTCACTACTGTGCTCCCATTGCCATACACAGTGCAAACAGCACTCGTGTCTCTTCCCAGCAAGTACATTGTATTGCACTGAAGAGAAGCTCCTGTTCTTGTCAGCTTCCTAAGCAGAGTTGAAGGAGATATGGCCCGTGTGTGTAGGAAACACAGTTCTTCTGGTCAGAGCAAGCTTACTGTTCTGGCCCTATAGAAAAAACAGTAGAGTAGAAGAGTGCTCTTTTCTCAAAAGCAGAGTGTGTTTCTTGTAAGGCGAGCTAGTGTTTGTTTCCCAGTCAGAAAAGGAGTTGAATCTCTTGCAGTTTCTGGTCCTACGAGCAAGAGTTGTTCTCTGGTAAGAAGAGTCACTATTGAGCCTCCATTGCCATACACAGTACAAATAGCACTCGCGTCTGTTCTCAGCAAGTACAGTGTATTGGACTGAAGAGAAGCTACTGTTCTTGTCAGTTTCCTAAGCAGATTTGAGGTAGATATGGCCCGTGTGTGTAGGAAGCACAGTTCTTTTGTTCAGAGCAAGCTCACTGTTTTGGCCCTATAGGAAACACAGTAGAGTAGAAGAGTGCTCTTTTCTCAATAGCAGAGTGTGTTTCTTGTAAGGCGAGCTAGTGTTTGTTTCCCAGTCAGAAATGGAGTTGAATATCATGCAGTTTCTGTTCCTACGAACAAGAGTTGTTTTCTGGTAAGAAGAGTCACTATTGCGATCCATTTGACACACAGTGCAAATAGCACTCACGTCTGTACCCAGCAAGTACAGTGTATTGGACTGAAGAGATGCTAATGTTCTTGTCCGTTTCCTAAGTAGAGTTGAAGTAGATGTGGCCCGTGTGTGTAGGAAGCACAGTTCTTTTGTTCTGAGCAAGCTCACTGTTCTGGCCCTATAGGAAACACAGTAGAGTAGAAGAGTGCTCTTTTCTCAAAAGCAGAGTGTGTTTCTTGTAAGGCGAGCTAGTGTTTGTTTCCAGGTCAGAAATAGAGTTGAATCACATACAGTTTCTGGTCATATGAGCAAGAGTTGTTTTCTGGTAAGAAGACTCACTATTGCGATCAATTTGCCACACAGTGCAAATAGCACTCACGTCTGTTCCCAGCAAATACAGTGTATTGGACTGAAGAGAACCTACTGTTCTTGTCAGTTTCCTAAGCAGAGTTGAAGTAGATATGGCCCGTGTGTGTAGGAAGCACAGATCGTTTGTTCTGAGCAAGCTCACTGTTCTGGCCCTATAGGAAACACAGTAGAGTAGAAGAGTGCTCTTTTCTCAAAAGCAGAGTGTGTTTCTTGCAATGGGGAGCTAGTGTTTGTTTCCCAGTCAGAAATGGAGTGGAATCACATGCTGTTTCTATTCCAAGAGCAAGAGTTGTTTTCGGGTAAGAAGAGTCAATGTTGTTCTCCCATTGCCATACACAGTGCAAATAGCACTCGCGTCTGTTCCCAGCAAGTACAGTGTATTGGACTGAAGAGAAGCTACTGTTCCTGTCAGTTTCCTAAGCAGAGTTGAAGTAGATATGGCCCGTGTGTGTAGGAAGCACAGTGTTTTTGTACTGAGCAAGCTCACTGTTCTGGCCCTATAAAAAACACAACAGAGTTGATGAGTGCTCTTTTCTCAAAAGCAGAGTGTGTTTCTTGTAAGGCGAGCTAGTGTTTGTTTCCCAGTCAGAAATGGAGTTGAATCTCATCCAGTTTCTGGTCCTACGAGAAAGAGATGTTTTCAGGTAAGAAGAGTCACTATTGTGATCCATTTGCCAAACAGTGCAAATAGCACTCACGACTGTACCGAGCAAGTACAGTCTATTGGACTGAAGAGATGCTACTGTTCTTGTCAGTTTCCTAAGTAGAGTTGAAGTAGATATGGCCCCTGTGTGTAGGAAGCACAGTTCTTTTGTTTTGAGCAAGCACACTGTTCTGGACCTATAAGAAACACAGTAGAGTAGAAGAGTTTTCTTTTCTCAAAAGCAGAGTGTGTTCCTTGTAAGGCGAGCTAGTGTTTGATTTCCAGTCAGAAATAGAGTTGAATCACAGACAGTTTCTGGTCGTATGAGCAAGAGTTGTTTTCTGGGTAAGAAGAGTCACTATGGCGATCCATTTGCCACACAGTGCAAATAGCACTCGCGTCTGTTTCCAGCAAGTACAGTGTATTGGACTGAAGAGAAGCTACTGTTCTTGTCAGTTTCCTAAGCAGAGTTGAATTAGATATGGCCCGTGTGTGTAGGAAGCACAGTTCTTTTGTTCTGAGCAAGCTCTCTGTTCTGCCCCTATAGGAAACACATTAGATTAGAAGAGTGCTCTTTTCTCAAAAGCAGAGTATGTTTCTTGTAAGGCGAGCTAGTGTTTGTTTCCCAGTCAGAAATGGAGTTGAATCACTTGCAGTTTCTGTTCCTATGAGCAAGAGTTGTTTTCTGGTAAGAAGAGTCACTATTGTGCTCCCATTGCCATACACAGTGCAAATAGCACTCACGTCTGCTCCCAGCAAGTACAGTGTATTGGACTGAAGAGAAGCTACTGTTCTTGTCAGTTTCCTAAGCAGAGTTGAAGTAGATATGGCCCATGTGTGTAGGAAGCACAGTGTTTCTGTACTGAGCAAGCTCACTGTTCTGGCCCTATAGAAAACACAGTAGAATAGAAGAGTGCTCTTTTCTCAAAAGCAGAGTGTGTTTCTTGTAAGTCAAGCAAGTGTTTGTTTCCCAGTCAGATATGGAGTTGAATCTCATGCAGTTTCTGGTCTTACGAGCAAGAGTTGTTTTCTGGTAAGAAGAGTGACTATTGCGATCCATTTGCCATACAGTGCAAATAGCACTTACATCTGTTCCCAGCAAGTTCAGTGTATTGGACTGAAGAGATGCTACTTTTCTTGTCAGTTTCCTAAGTAGAGTTGAAGTAGATATGGCCCGTGTGTGTAGGAAGCACAGTTTTTTTGTTCTGAGCAAGCTCACTGTTCTGGCCCTATAGGAAACACAGTAGAGTAGAAGAGTGCTCTTTTCTCAAAAGCAGAGTGTGTTTCTTGTAAGGCGAGCTAGTGTTTGTTTCCCAGTCAGAAATGGAGTTGAATCTAATGCAGTTTCTGTTCCTACGAGCAAGAGTTGTTTTCTGGTAAGAAGAGTCACTATTGCGATCCATTTGCCACACAGTGCAAATAGCACTCACGTCTGTACCCAGCAAGTACAGTGTATTGGACTGAAGAGATGCTACTGTTCTTGTCCGTTTCCTAAGTAGAGTTGAAGTAGATGTGGCCCGTGTGTGTAGGAAGCACAGTTCTTTTGTTCTGAGCAAGCTCACTGTTCTGGCCCTATAGGAAACACAGTAGAGTAGAAGAGTGCTCTTTTCTCAAAAGCAGAGTGTGTTTCTTGTAAGGCGAGCTAGTGTTTGTTTACAGGTCAGAAATAGTGTTGAATCACATACAGTTTCTGGTCGTATGAGCAAGAGTTGTTTTCTGGTAAGAAGACTCACTATTGCGATCGATTTGCCACACTGCAAATAGCACTCACGTCTGTTCCCAGCAATTACAGTGTATTGGACTGAAGAGAACCTACTGTTCTTGTCAGTTTCCTAAGCAGAGTTGAAGTAGATATGGCCCGTGTGTGTAGGAAGCACAGATCGTTTGTTCTGAGCAAGCTCACTGTTCTGCCCCTATAGGAAACACAGTAGAGTAGAAGATGCTCTTTTCTCAAAAGCAGAGTGTGTTTCTTGCAATGGGGAGCTAGTGTTTGTTTCCCAGTCGGAAATGGAGTGGAATAACATGCTGTTTCTATTCCAAGAGCAAGAGTTGTTTTCGGGTAAGAAGAGTCACTGTTGTGCTCCCATTGCCATACACAGTGCAAATAGCACTCGCATCTGTTCCCAGCAAGTACAGTGTATTGGACTGAAGAGAAGCCACTGTTCCTGTCAGTTTCCTAAGCAGAGTTGAACTAGATATGGCCCGTGTGTAGGAAGCACAGTGTTTTTGTACTGAGCAAGCTCACTGTTCTGGCCCTATAGAAAACACAATAGAGTAGATGAGTGCTCTTTTCTCAAAAGCAGAGTGTGTTTCTTGTAAGGCGAGCTAGTGTTTGTTTCCCAGTCAGAAATGGAGTTGAATCTCATGCAGTTTCTGGTCTTACGAGCAAGAGTTTTTTTCTGGTAAGAAGAGTCACTATTGTGCTCCCTTTGCCATACACAGTGCAAATAGCACTCGTGTCTCTTCCCAGCAAGTACAGTGTATTGGACTGAAGAGAAGCTCCTGTTCTTGTCAGCTTCCTAAGCAGAGTTGAAGGAGATATGGCCCATGTGTGTAGGAAGCACAGTTCTTTAGTTCAGAGCAAGCTTACTGTTCTGGCCCTATAGAAAAACAGTAGAGTAGAAGAGTGCTCTTTTCTCAAAAGCAGATTGTGTTTCTTTTAAGGCAAGCTAGTGTTTGTTTCCCAGTCAGAAAAGGAGTTGAATCTTTTGCAGTGTCTGGTCCTATGAGCAAGAGTTGTTCTCTGTTAAGAAGAGTCACTATTGGGCCTCCATTGCCAACATAGTACAAATAGCACTCGCGTCTGTTCTCAGCAAGTACAGTGTATTGGACTGAAGAGAAGCTACTGTTCTTGTCAGTTTTTTAAGCAGAGTTGTAGTAGATATGGCCCGTGTGTTTAGGAAGCACAGTTCTTTTATTCTGAGCAAGCTCACTGTTCTGGCCCTATAGGAAACACAGCAGAGTAGAAGAGTGCTCTTTTCTCAAAAGCAGAGTGTGTTTCTTTTAAAAGGAGCTATTGTTTGTTTCTCAGTCATAAATGGAGTGGAATCACATGCTGTTTATATTTCTATGAGCAAGAGTTGTTTTCTGTTAAGAAGAGTCACTATTGTGCTCCCATTGCCACACACAGTGTAAATAGCACTTGTGTCTGTTCCCAGCAAGTACAGTGTATTGGACTGAAGAGAAGCTACTGTTCTTGTCAGTTTCCTATGCAGATTTGAGGTAGATATGGCCTGTGTGTGTAGGAAGCACAGTTCTTTTGTTCAGAGCAAGCTCACTGTTCTGGCCCTATAGGAAACACAGTAGAGTAGAAGAGTGCTCTTTTCTCAGAGGTAGAGTGTGTTTCTCGTAAGGGGAGCTCGTGTTTGTTTCCCAGTCAGAAATGGAGTTGAATCACATGCTGTTTCTGGTCCTACGAGCAAGAGTTGTTTTCTGGTAAGAAGAATCACTATTGCGATCCATTTGCCACACAGTGCAAATAGCACTCGCGTCTGTTCCCAGCAAGTACAGTGTATTGGACTGAAGAGATGCTACTGTTCTTGTCCGTTTCCTAAGTAGAGTTGAAGTAGATGTGACCCGTGTGTGTAGGAAGCACAGTTCTTTTGTTCTGAGCAAGCTCACTGTTCTGGTCCTATAGGAAACACAGTAGAGTAGAAGAGTGCTCTTTTCTCAAAAGCAGAGTGTGTTTCTTGTAAGGCGAGCTAGTGTTTGTTTCCCAGTCAGAAATGGAGTGGAATCACATGCTGTTTCTATTCCTACGAGCAAGAGTTGTTTTCTGGTAAGAAGAGTCACTATTGGGCTCCCATTGCCATACACAGTGCAAATAGCACTCGCGTCTGTTCCCAGCAAGTACAGTGTATTGGACTGAAGAGAAGCTCCTGTTCTTGTCAGTTTCCTAAGCAGATTTGAGATAGATATGGCCAGTTTGTGTAGGAAGCACAGTTCTTTTGTTCAGAGCAAGCTCACTGTTCTGGCCCTACAAGAAACACAGTAGAGTAGAAGAGTGCTCTTTTCTCAAAAGCAGAGTGTGTTTCTTGTAAGGCGAGCTAGTGTTTGTTTCCCAGTCAGAAATGGAATTGAATCACATGCTGTTTCTGGTCCTACGAGCAAGAGTTGTTTTCTGGTAAGAAGAATCACTATTGCGATCCATTTGCCACACAGTGCAAATAGCTCTCGCGTCTGTTCCCAGCAAGTACAGTGTATTGGACTGAAGAGATGCTACTGTTCTTGTCCGTTTCCTAACGAGAGTTGAAGTAGATGTGGCCCGTGTGTGTAGGAAGCACAGTTCTTTTGTTCTGAGCAAGCTCACTGTTCTGGCCCTATAGGAAACACAGTAGAGTAGAAGAGTGCTCTTTTCTCAAAAGCAGAGTGTGTTTCTTGTAAGGCGAGCTAGTGTTTGTTTCCAGGTCAGAAACAGAGTTGAATCACATACAGTTTCTGGTCGTATGAGCAAGAGTTGTTTTCTGGTAAGAAGACTCACTATTGCGATCCATTTGCCACACAGTGCAAATAGAACTCACGTCTGTTCCCAGCAATTACAGTGTATTGGACTGAAGAGAACCTACTGTTCTTGTCAGTTTCCTAAGTGGAGTTGAAGTAGATATGGCCCGTGTGTGTAGGAAGGACAGATCGTTTGTTCTGAGCAAGCTCACTGTTCTGCCCTTGTAGGAAACACAGTAGAGTAGAAGAGTGCTCTTTTCTCAAAAGCAGAGTGTGTTTCTTGTAAGGCGAGCTAGTGTTTGTTTCCCAGTCAGAAATGGAGTGGAATCACATGCTGTTTCTATTCCTACGAGCAAGAGTTGTTTTCTGGTAAGAAGAGTCACTATTTTGCTCCCATTGCCATACACAGTGCAAATAGCACTCGCGTCTGTTCCCAGCAAGTACAGTGTATTGGACTGAAGAGAAGCTCCTGTTCTTGTCAGTTTCCTAAGCAGATTTGAGGTAGATATGGCCCGTTTGTGTAGGAAGCACAGTTCTTTTGTTCAGAGCAAGCTCACTGTTCTGGCCCTACAAGAAACACAGTAGAGTAGAAGAGTGCTCTTTTCTCAAAAGTAGAGTGTGTTTCTTGTAAGGCGAGCTAGTGTTTGTTTCCCAGTCAGAAATGGAGTTGAATAACATGCTGTTTCTGGTCCTACAAGCAAGAGTTGTTTTCTGTTAAGAAGAATCACTATTGCGATCCATTTGCCACAAAGTACAAATAGCACTCGCGTCTGTTCCCAGCAAGTACAGTGTATTGGACTGAAGAGATGGTACTGTTCTTGTCCGTTTCCTAACTAGAGTTGAAGTAGATGTGGCCCGTGTGTGTAGGAAGCACAGTTCTTTTGTTCTGAGCAAGCTCACTGTTCTGGCCCTATAGGAAACACAGTAGAGTAGAAGAGTGCTCTTTTCTCAAAAGCAGAGTGTGTTTCTTGTAAGGCGATCTAGTGTTTGTTTCCCAGTCAGAAATGGAGTTGAATCTAATGCAGTTACTGGTCCTACGAGCAAGAGTTTTTTTCTGGTAAGAAGAGTCACTATTGCGATCCATTTGACACACAGTGCAAATAGCACTCGCGTCTGTTCCCAGAAAGTACAGTGTATTGGACGGAAGAGAAGCTACTGTTCTTGTCAGTTTCCTAAGCAGAGTTGAAGTAGATATTGCCCGTGTGTGTAGGAAGCACAGTGTTTTTGTACAGAGCAAGCTCACTGTTTCGGCCCTATAGAAAACACAATAGAGTAGATGAGTGCTCTTTTCTCAAAAGCAGAGTGTGTTTCTTGTAAGGTGAGCTAGTGTTTGTTTCCCAGTCAGAAATGGAGTTGAATCTCATGCAGTTTCTGGTCTTATGAGCAAGAGTTGTTTTCTGGTAAGAAGAGTCACTATTGCGCCTCCATTGCCATACACAGTACAATTAGCACTCGCGTCTGTTCTCAGCAAGTACAGTGTATTGGACTGAAGAGAACCTACTGTTCTTGTCAGTTTCCTAAGCAGAGTTGTAGTAGATATGGCCCTTGTGTTTAGGAAGCACAGTTCCTTTATTCTGAGCAAGCTCACTGTTCTGGCCCTATAGGAAACACAGTAGAGTAGAAGAGTGCTCTTTTCTCAAAAGCAGAGTGTGTTTCTTGTAAGGCGAGCTAGTGTTTTTTTCCCAGTCAGAAATGGAGTGGAATCACATGCTGTTTCTATTCCTACGAGCAAGAGTTGTTTTCTGGTAAGAAGAGTCACTATTGTGCTCCCATTGCCATACACAGTGCAAATAGCACTCGTGTCTGTTACCAGCAAGTAGAGTGTATTGGACTGAAGAGAAGCTCCTGTTCTTCTCAGTTTCCTAAGCAGAGTTGAGGTAGATATGGCCCGTGTGTGTAGGACGCACAGTTTTTTTGTACTGAGAAAGCTCACTGTTCTGGCCCTATAGGAAACACAGTAGAGTAGAAGAGTGCTCTTTTCTCAAAAGCAGAGTGTGTTTCTTGTAAGGCGAGCTAGCGTTTGTTTCTCTGTCAGAAATGGAGTTGAATCACATGCAATTTCCAATCCTACCAGCAAGAGTTGTTTTCTGTTAAGAAGAGTCACTATTGCGATTCATTTGTCACACAGTGCAATTAGCACTCGCGTCTGTTCCCTGCAAGTACAGTGCATTGGACTGAAGAGAAACTCCTGTTATTGTCAGTTTACTAAGCTTAGTTGAAGTAGATATGGCCCGTGTGTGTAGGAAGCACAGTTCTTTTGTTCTGAGCAAGCTCACTGTTCTGGCCCTATAGGAAAAACAGTAGAGTAGAAGAGTGCTCTTTTCTCAAAAGCAGAGTGTGTTTCTTGTAAGGCGAGCTAGTGTTTGTTTCCTAATCAGAAATAGAGTTGAATCACATGCAGTTTCTGGTCCTATTAGCAAGAGTTGCTTACTGGTAAGAAGAGTCACGATTGCGTTCCCATTGCCACACATAATCCAAGTAGCACTGGCGTCTGCTCCCAGCAAGTACAGTGTATTGGCCTGAAGAGTCGCTACTGTTCTTGTCAGTTTCCTAAGTGGAGTTGAACTAGATATGGCCCGTATGTCGGAAGTACAGTTCTTTTCTTCTGAGCAAGCTCACTCTTCTGGCCCTATAGGAAACACAGGAGAGTAGAAGAATGCTCTTTTCTCAAAAGCAGATTGTGTTTCTTGTAAGGCGAGCTAGTGTTTGTTTCCCAATCAGAAAAGGATTTGAATCACATGCAGTTTTTGGTCCTATGAGCAAGAGTTTTTTTGTGGTAAAAGGAGTCACTTTTGTGCTCCATTCGCCATACACAGTGCAAAGAGCACTCGTGTCTGTTCCCAGCAAGTACAGTGTATTGGCCTGAAGAGTAGCTACTGTTCTCGTCAGTTTCCTAAGTGGAGTTGAACTAGATATGGCCCGTATGTCGGAAGCACAGTTCTTTTCTTCTGAGCAAGCTCACTCTTCTGGCCCTATAGGAAACACAGTAGAGTAGAAGAGTGCTCTTTTCTCAAAAGCAGAGTGTGATCCTTGTAAGGCGAGCTAGTGTTTGTTTCCCAGTCCTAAATGGAGTTGAATCACATGCAGTTTTTTGTCCTACGAGCAAGAGTTGTTTTCTGGGTAAGAAGTGTCACTATTGCGATCCATTTGCAATACAGTGCAAATAGCACTCGCATCTGTTCCCAGCAAGAACAGTGTATTGGACTGAAGAGAAACTACTGTTCTTGTCAGTTTCCTAAGTAGAGTTGAAGTAGATTTGGCCCGTGTGTGTAGGAAGCACAGTTCTTTTGTTCAGAGCAAGCTCACTGTTCTGGCCCTATAGGAAACACAGTAGAGTAGAAGAGTGCTCTTTTCTGAAAAGCAGAGTGTGTTTCTAGTACGGCGAGGTAGTGTCTGTTTCCCAGTCCTAAATAGAGTTGAATCACATGCAGTTTCTTGTCCTACGAGCAAGAGTTGTTTTCTGGTAAGAAGAGTCACTATTGCGCACCAATTGCCATACACCATGCAAATAGCACTCTCGTTTGTTCCCAGGAAGTACAGTGTATTAGACTGAAGAGAAGCTACTGTTCTTGTCAGTTTCCTAAGTGGAGTTGAACTAGATATGGCCTGTAAGTCGGAAGCACAGTTCTTTTGTTCTGAGCAAGCTCACTCTTCTGGCCCTATAGGAAACACAGTAGAGTAGATGAAGGCTCTTTTCTCAAAAGCAGAGTGTGTTTCTTGTAAGGCAAGCTAATGTTTGTTTCTCAATCAGAAAAGGATTTGAATCACATGCAGTTTCTGGTCCTATGAGCAAGAGTTGTTTTGTGGTAAAAGGAGTCACTTTTGTGCTCTATTCGCCATACACAGTGCAAAGAGCACTCGTGTCTGTTCCCAGCAAGTACAGTGTATTGGACTTAAGAGAAGCTACTGTTCTCATCAGTTTCCTAAGTGGAGTTGAACTAGATATGGCCCGTAAGTTGGAAGCACAGTTCTTTTGTTCTGAGCAAGCTCACTGTTCTGGCCCTATAGGAAACACAGTAGAGTAGAAGAGTGCTCTTTTCTCAAAAGCAGAGTGTTTTTCTTGTACGGCGTGCTAGTGTTCGTTTCCCAATCAGAAAAGGATTTGAATCACATGCAGTTTCTGGTCCTATGAGCAAGAGTTGTTTTGTGGTAAAAGGAGTCACTTTTGTGCTCCATTCTCCATACACAGTGCAAAGGGCACTCGTGTCTGTTCCCAGCAAGTACAGTGTACTGGACTGAAGAGTAGCTACTTTTCTTGTCAGTTTCCTAAGGGAGTTGAACTAGATATGGCCCGTACGTCGGAAGCACAGTTCTTTTGTTCTGAGCAAGCTCACTGTTCTGGCCCTATAGGAAACACAGTAGAGTAGAAGAGTGCTCTTTTCTCAAAAGCAGAGTGTGATCCCTGTAAGGCGAGCTAGCGTTTGTTTCCCAGTCCTAAATGGAATTGAATCACATGAAATTTCTTGTCCTACGAGCAAGAGTTGTTTTCTGGTAAGAAGAGTCACTATTGCGCTCCCTTTGCCATACACAGTACAAATAGCACTCGCGTTTGTTCCCAGCAAGTACAGTGTATTGGACTGAAGAGAAGCTACTGTTCTCGTCAGTTTCCTAAGTGGAGTTGAAATAGATATGGCCAGTACGTCGGAAGCACAGTTCTTTTGTTCTGAGCAAGCTTACTGTTCTGGCCCTATGGGAAACACAGTAGAGTAGAAGAGTGCTCTTTTCTCAAAAGCAGAGTGTGTTTCTTGTAAGGCGAGCTAGTGTCTGTTTCCCAGTCCTAAATAGAGTTGAATCACATGCAGTTTCTTGTCCTACGAGCAAGAGTTGTTTTCTGGTAAGAAGAGTCACTATTGCGCACCAATTGCCATACACCATGCAAATAGCACTCGCGTTTGTTCCCAGGAAGTACAGTGTATTGGACTGAAGAGAAGCTACTGTTCTTGTCAGTTTCCTAAGTGGAGTTGAACTAGATATGGCCCGTATGTCGGAAGCACAGTTCTTTTGTTCTGAGCAAGCTCACTCTTCTGGCCCTATAGGAAACACAGTATAGTAGAAGAGTGCTCTTTTCTGAAAAGCAGAGTTGTTTCTAGTACGGCGAGCTAGTGTCTGTTTCCCAGTCCTAAATAGAGTTGAATCACATGCAGTTTCTTGTCCTACGAGCAAGAGTTGTTTTCTGGTAAGAAGAGTCACTATTGCGCACCAATTGCCATACACCATGCAAATAGCACTCGCGTTTGTTCCCAGGAAGTACAGTGTATTGGACTGAAGAGAAGCTACTGTTCTTGTCAGTTTCCTAAGTGGAGTTGAACTAGATATGGCCCGTATGTCGGAAGCACAGTTCTTTTGTTCTGAGCAAGCTCACTCTTCTGGCCCTATAGGAAACACAGTAGAGTAGATGAATGCTCTTTTCTCAAAAGCAGAGTGTGTTTCTTGTAAGGCGAGCTAATGTTTGTTTCCCAATCAGAAAATGATTTGAATCACATGCAGTTTCCGGTACTATGAGCAAGAGTTGTTTTGCGGTAAAAGGAGTCACTTTTGTGCTCCATTCGAAATACACAGTGCAAAGAGCACTCGTGTCTGTTCCCAGCAAGTACAGTGTATTGGACTTAAGAGAAGCTACTGTTCTCATCAGTTTCCTAAGTGGAGTTGAACTAGATATGGCCCGTACGTCGGAAGTACAGTTCTTTTGTTCTGAGCAAGCTCACTGTTCTGGCCCTATAGGAAACACAGTAGAGTAGAAGAGTGCTGTTTTCTCAAAAGCAGAGTGTGTTTCTTGTAAGGCGAGCTAGTGTCTGTTTCCCAGTCCTAAATAGAGTTGAATCACATGCAGGTTTTGGTCCTACGAGCAAGAGTTGTTTTCTGGTAAGAAGAGTCACTATTGCGCTCCCATTGCCATACACAGTGCAAATAGCACTCGAGTTTGTTCCCAGCAAGTACAGTGTATTGGACTGAAGAGAAGATACTGTTCTCGTCAGTTTCCTAAGTTGAGTTGAACTAGATGTGGCCCGTATGTCAGAAACACAGTTTTTTTCTTCTGAGCAAGCTCACTCTTCTGGCCCTATAGGAAACACAGTAGAGTAGAAGAATGCTCTTTTCTCAAAAGCAGAGTGTGTTTCTTGTAAGACGAGCTAGTGTTTGTTTCCCAATCAGAAAAGGATTTGAATCACATGCAGTTTTTGGTCCTATGAGCAAGAGTTTTTTTGTGGTAAAAGGAGTCACTTTTGTGCTCCATTCGCCATACACAGTGCAAAGAGCACTCGTGTCTGTTCCCAGCAAGTACAGTGTATTGGCCTGAAGAGTAGCTACTGTTCTCGTCAGTTTCCTAAGTGGAGTTGAACTAGATATGGCCCGTATGTCGGAAGCACAGTTCTTTTCTTCTGAGAAAGCTCACTCTTCTGGCCCTATAGGAAACACAGTAGAGTAGAAGAGTGCTCTTTTCTCAAAAGCAGAGTGTGATCCTTGTAAGGCGAGCTAGTGTTTGTTTCCCAATCAGAAAAGGATTTGAATCACATGCAGTTTCTGGTCCTATGAGCAAGAGTTGTTTTCAGGTAACAAGAGTCACGATTTCGTTCCCATTGCCACACACAGTGCAAGTAGCACTCACGTCTGTTCCCAGCAAGTACAGTGTATTGGACTGAAGAGATGCTACTGTTCTTGTCAGTTTCCTAAGTAGAGTTGAAGGAGATATGGCCCGTGTGTGTAGGAAGCACAGTTCTTTTGTTCTGAGCAAGCTCACTGTTCTGGCCCTATTGGAAACACAGTAGAGTAGTAGAGTGCTCATTTCTCATGAGCAGAGTCTGTTTCTTGTAAGGCGAGCTAGTGTTTGTTTCCCAGTCAGAAATAGAGTTGAATCACATGCAGTTTCTGGTCCGATGAGCAAGAGTTGTTTTCTGGTAAGAAGAGTCACTATTGCGATCCATTTGCCACACAGTGCAAATAGCTCTTACGTCTATTCCCAGCAAGTACAGTGTTTTGGACTGAACAGATGTTACTGTTATTGTCTGTTTCCTAAGTAGAGTTGAAGGAGATATGGCCCGTGTGTGTAGGAAGCACAGTTCTTTTGTACTGAACAAGCTCACAGTTCTGGCCCTATAGGAAACACAGTAGAGTAGATGAGTGTTCTTTTCTCAAAAGCAGAGTGTGTTTCTTGTAAGGTGAGCTAGTGTTTGTTTCCCAGTCAGAAATGGAGTTGATTCCCATGCAGTTTCTGGTCCTACGACCAAGAGGTTTTTTCTGGGTAAGAAAAGTCACTATTGCAATCCATTTGTCACACAGTGCAAATAGCATTCACATCTGTTCCCAGCAAGTACAGTGTATTGGACTGAAGAGAAGCTACTGTTCTTGTCATTTCCTAAGCAGTGTTGAAGTAGATATGGCCCGTGTGTGTAGGAAGCACAGTTCTTTTGTTCTGAGCAAGCTCACTGTTCTGGCACTATAGGAAACACAGTAGAGTAGAAGAGTGCTCTTTTCTCAAAAGCAGAGTGTGTTTCTTGTAAGGCGAGCTTGTGTTTGTTTTCCAGTTAGAAATAGAGTTGAATCACATGCAGTTTCTGGTCCTATGAGCAAGAGTTGTTTTCTAGTAAGAAGAGTCACGATTGCATTTCCATTGCCACACACTGTGCAAGTAGCACTCGCGTCTGTTTCAGCAAGTACAGTGTATTGGATTGAAGAGAATCTACTGTTCTTGTCAGTTTCCTAAGCAGAGTTGAAGTAGATATGGCCCGGGAGTGTAGGAAGCACAGTTCTTTTGTACTGAGCAACCTCACTTTTCTGTCCCTTTAGGAAATACTGTATAGTAGAATAGTGCTCTTTTCTCAAAGTGGAGTGTGTTTCTTGTAAGGCGAGCTAGTGTTTGTTTCCCTGTCGAAATGGAGTTGAGTCTCATGCAGTTTCTGGTCCTACGAGCAAGAGTTGTTTTCTGGTAAGAAGAGTCACTATTGTGATCCATTTGCCACACAGTGCAAACAGCACTTTCGTCTGTTCCCAGCAAGTACAGTGTATTGGACTGAAGAGATGCTACTGTTCTTGTCAGTGTCCTAAGTAGAGTTGAAGTAGATATGGCTCGTGTGTGTAGCAAGCACAGTTCTTTTGTTCTGAGCAAGCTCACTGTTCTGGCCCTATAGGAAACACAGTAGTGTAGAAGAGTGCTCTTTTCTCAAAAGCAGAGTGTGTTTCTTGTAAGGCGAGCTAGTGTTTGTTTCCCAGTCAGAAATGGAGTTGAATCACTTGCAGTTTCTGGTCCTACGAGCAAGAGTTGTTTTCAGGTAAGAAGAGTCACTATTGTACTCCCTTTTCCAAACACAGTGCAAAGAGCACTCGCGTCTGTTCCCAGCAAGTACACTGTATTGGTCGGAAGAGAAGCTACTGTTCTTGTCAGTTTCCTAAGCATAGTTGAAGTAGATATGGCCCGTGAGTGTAGGAAGCACAGTTCTTTTGTTCTGAGCAAGCTCACTCTTCTGGCCCTATAGGAAACACAGTAGAGTAGATGAATGCTCTTTTCTCAAAAGCAGAGTGTGTTTCTTGTAAGGCGAGCTAATGTTTGTTTCTCAATCAGAAAAGGATTTGAATCACATGCAGTTTCTGGTCCTATGAGCAAGAGTTGTTTTGTGGTAAAAGGAGTCACTTTTGTGCTCCATTCGCCATACACAGTGCAAAGAGCACTCGTGTCTGTTCCCAGCAAGTACAGTGTATTGGACTTAAGAGAAGCTACTGTTCTCATCAGTTTCCTAAGTGGAGTTGAACTAGATATGGCCCGTACGTTGGAAGCACAGTTCTTTTGTTCTGAGCATACTCACTCTTCTGGCCCTATAGGAAACAAAGTAGAGTAGAAGAATGCTCTTTACTCAAAAGCAGAGTGTGTTTCTTGTAAGGCGAGCTAGTGTTTGTTTCCCAATCAGAAAAGGATTTGAATCACATGCAGTTTCTGGTCCTATGAGCAAGAGTTGTTTTGTGGTAAAAGGAGTCACTTTTGTGCTCCATTCTGCATACACAGTGCAAAGGGCACTCGTGTCTGTTCCCAGCAAGTACAGTGTACTGGACTGAAGAGTAGCTACTTTTCTTGTCAGTTTCCTAAGGGAGTTGAACTAGATATGGCCCGTACATCGGAAGCACAGTTCTTTTGTTCTGAGCAAGCTCACTGTTCTGGCCCTATAGGAAACACAGTAGAGTAGAAGAGTGCTCTTTTCTCAAAAGCAAAGTGTGATCCTTGTAAGGCGAGCTAGTGTTTGTTTCCCAGTCCTAAATGGAGTTGAATCACATACAATTTCTTGTCCTACGAGCAAGAGTTGTTTTCTGGTAAGAAGAGTCACTATTGCGCTCCCTTTGCCATACACAGTACAAATAGCACTCGCGTCTGTTCCCAGCAAGTACAGTGTATTGGACTGAAGAGAAGCTACTGTTCTCGTCAGTTTCCTAAGTGGAGTTGAACTAGATATGGCCCGTACGTCGGAAGCACAGTTCTTTTGTTCTGAGCAAGCTTACTGTTCTGGCCCTATAGGAAACACAGTAGAGTAGAAGAGTACTCTTTTCTCAAAAGCAGAGTGTGTTTCTTGTAAGGCGAGCTAGTGTCTGTTTCCCAGTCCTAAATAGAGTTGAATCACATGCAGTTTCTTGTCCTAGGAGCAAGAGTTGTTTTCTGGTAAGAAGAGTCACGATTGGGCTCCCATTGCCATACACAGTGCAAATAGCACTCGCATCTTTTCCCAGCAAGTACAGTGTATTGGACTGAAGAGAAGCTACTGTTCTCGTCAGTTTCCTAAGTGGAGTTGAACTAGATATGGCCGGTATGTCGGAAGCACAGTTCTTTTCTTCTGAGCAAGCTCACTCTTCTGGCCCTATAGGAAACACTGTAGAGTAGAAGAATGCTCTTTTCTCAAAAGCAGAGTGTGTTTCTTGTAAGGCGAGCTAGTGTTTGTTTCCCAGTCAGAAATGGAGTTGAATCACTTGCAGTTTCTGGTCCTACGAGCAAGAGTTGTTTTCAGGTAAGAAGAGTCACTATTGTACTCCCTTTGCCAAACACAGTGCAAAGAGCACTCGCGTCTGTTCCCAGCAAGTACACTGTATTGGTCGGAAGAGAAGCTACTGTTCTTGTCAGTTTCCTAAGCATAGTTGAAGTAGATATGGCCCGTGAGTGTAGGAAGCACAGTTCTTTTCTTCTGAGCAAGCTCACTCTTCTGGCCCTATAGGAAACACAGTAGAGTAGATGAATGCTCTTTTCTCAAAAGCAGAGTGTGTTTCTTGTAAGGCGAGCTAATGTTTGTTTCTCAATCAGAAAAGGATTTGAATCACATGCAGTTTCTGGTCCTATGAGCAAGAGTTGTTTTGTGGTAAAAGGAGTCACTTTTGTGCTCCATTCGCCATACACAGTGCAAAGAGCACTCGTGTCTGTTCCCAGCAAGTACAGTGTATTGGACTTAAGAGAAGCTACTGTTCTCATCAGTTTCCTAAGTGGAGTTGAACTAGATATGGCCCGTACGTTGGAAGCACAGTTCTTTTGTTCTGAGCATACTCACTCTTCTGGCCCTATAGGAAACAAAGTAGAGTAGAAGAATGCTCTTTACTCAAAAGCAGAGTGTGTTTCTTGTAAGGCGAGCTAGTGTTTGTTTCCCAATCAGAAAAGGATTTGAATCACATGCAGTTTCTGGTCCTATGAGCAAGAGTTGTTTTGTGGTAAAAGGAGTCACTTTTGTGCTCCATTCTGCATACACAGTGCAAAGGGCACTCGTGTCTGTTCCCAGCAAGTACAGTGTACTGGACTGAAGAGTAGCTACTTTTCTTGTCAGTTTCCTAAGGGAGTTGAACTAGATATGGCCCGTACATCGGAAGCACAGTTCTTTTGTTCTGAGCAAGCTCACTGTTCTGGCCCTATAGGAAACACAGTAGAGTAGAAGAGTGCTCTTTTCTCAAAAGCAAAGTGTGATCCTTGTAAGGCGAGCTAGTGTTTGTTTCCCAGTCCTAAATGGAGTTGAATCACATACAATTTCTTGTCCTACGAGCAAGAGTTGTTTTCTGGTAAGAAGAGTCACTATTGCGCTCCCTTTGCCATACACAGTACAAATAGCACTCGCGTCTGTTCCCAGCAAGTACAGTGTATTGGACTGAAGAGAAGCTACTGTTCTCGTCAGTTTCCTAAGTGGAGTTGAACTAGATATGGCCCGTACGTCGGAAGCACAGTTCTTTTGTTCTGAGCAAGCTTACTGTTCTGGCCCTATAGGAAACACAGTAGAGTAGAAGAGTACTCTTTTCTCAAAAGCAGAGTGTGTTTCTTGTAAGGCGAGCTAGTGTCTGTTTCCCAGTCCTAAATAGAGTTGAATCACATGCAGTTTCTTGTCCTAGGAGCAAGAGTTGTTTTCTGGTAAGAAGAGTCACGATTGGGCTCCCATTGCCATACACAGTGCAAATAGCACTCGCATCTTTTCCCAGCAAGTACAGTGTATTGGACTGAAGAGAAGCTACTGTTCTCGTCAGTTTCCTAAGTGGAGTTGAACTAGATATGGCCGGTATGTCGGAAGCACAGTTCTTTTCTTCTGAGCAAGCTCACTCTTCTGGCCCTATAGGAAACACTGTAGAGTAGAAGAATGCTCTTTTCTCAAAAGCAGAGTGTGTTTCTTGTAAGGCGAGCTAGTGTTTGTTTCCCAATCACAAAAGGATTTGAATCACATGCAGTTTTTGGTCCTATGAGCAAGAGTTTTTTTGTGGTAAAAGGAGTCACTTTTGTGCTCCATTTGCCATACACAGTGCAAAGAGCACTCGTGTCTGTTCCCAGCAAGTACAGTGTATTGGCCTGAAGAGTAGCTACTGTTCTCGTCAGTTTCCTAAGTGGAGTTGAACTAGATATGCCCCGTATGTCGGAAGCACAGTTCTTTTCTTCTGAGCAAGCTCACTCTTCTGGCCCTATAGGAAACACAGTAGAGTAGAAGAGTGCTCTTTTCTCAAAAGCAGAGTGTGATCCTTGTAAGGCGAGCTAGTGTTTGTTTCCCAGTCCTAAATGGAGTTGAATCACATGCAGTTTCTTGTCCTATGAGCAAGAGTTGTTTTCTGGGTAAGATGAGTCACTTATTGCGATCCATTTGCAACACAGTGCAAATAGCACTCGCGTCTGTTCCCAGCAAGTACAGTGTATTGGACTGAAGAGAAACTACTTCTTGTCAGTTTCCTAAGCAGAGTTGAAGTAGATATGGACCGTGTGTGTAGGAAGCACATTTCTTTTGTACTGAGAAAGCTCACTGTTCTGGCCCTATAGGAAACACAGTAGAGTAGAAGAGTGCTCTTTTCTGAAAAGCAGAGTGTGTTTCTAGTATGGCGAGCTAGTGTCTGTTTCCCAGTCCTAAATAGAGTTGAATCACATGCAGTTTCTTGTCCTACGAGCAAGAGTTGTTTTCTGGTAAGAAGAGTCACTATTGCGCACCAATTGCCATACACCATGCAAATAGCACTCGCGTTTGTTCCTAGGAAGTACAGTGTATTGGACTGAAGAGAAGCTACTGTTCTTGTCAGTTTCCTAAGTGGAGTTGAACTAGATATGGCCCATATGTCGGAAGCACAGTTCTTTTGTTCTGAGCAAGCTCACTCTTCTGGCCCTATAGGAAACACAGTAGAGTAGATGAATGCTCTTTTCTCAAAAGCAGAGTGTGTTTCTTGTAAGGCGAGCTAGTGTCTGTTTCCCAGTCCTAAATAGAGTTGAATCACATGCAGTTTTTGGTCCTACGAGCAAGAGTTGTTTTCTGGTAAGAAGAGTCACTATTGCGCTCCCATTGCCATACACAGTGCAAATAGCACTCGAGTTTGTTCCCAGCAAGTACGGTGTATTGGACTGAAGAGAAGATACTGTTCTCGTCAGTTTCCTAAGTTGAGTTGAACTAGATGTGGCCCGTATGTCAGAAACACAGTTTTTTTCTTCTGAGCAAGCTCACTCTTCTGGCCCTATAGGAAACACAGTAGCGTAGAAGAATGACTTTTCTCAAAAGCAGAGTGTGTTTCTTGTAAGGCGAGCTAGTGTTTGTTTCCCAATCAGAAAAGGATTTGAATCACATGCAGTTTTTGGTCCTATGAGCAAGATTTTTTTTGTGGTAAAAGGAGTCACTTTTGTGCTCCATTCGCCATACACAGTGCAAAGAGCACTCGTGTCTGTTCCCAGCAAGTACAGTGTATTGGCCTGAAGAGTAGCTACTATTCTCGTCAGTTTCCTAAGTGGATTTGAACTAGATATGGCCCGTATGTCGGAAGCACAGTTCTTTTCTTCTGAGAAAGCTCACTCTTCTGGCCCTATAGGAAACACAGTAGAGTAGAAGAGCGCTCTTTTCTCAAAAGCAGAGTGTGATCCTTGTAAGGCGAGCTAGTATTTGTTTCCCAATCAGAAAAGGATTTGAATCACATGCAGTTTCTGGTCCTGTGAGCAAGAGTTGTTTTCAGGTAACAAGAGTCACGATTGCGTTCCCATTGCCACACACAGTGCAAGTAGCACTCACGTCTGTTCCCAGCAAGTACAGTGTATTGGACTGAAGAGATGCTACTGTTCTTGTCTGTTTCCTAAGTAGAGTTGAAGGAGATATGGCCCGTGTGTAGGAAGCACAGTTCTTTTGTTCTGAGCAAGCTCACTGTTCTGGCCCTATTGGAAACACAGTAGAGTAGTAGAGTGCTCATTTCTCATGAACAGAGTCTGTTTCTTGTAAGGCGAGCTAGTGTTTGTTTCCCAGTCAGAAATAGAGTTGAATCACATGCAGTTTCTGGTCCGATGAGCAAGAGTTGTTTTCTGGTAAGAAGAGTCACTATTGCGATCCATTTGCCACACAGTGCAAATAGCACTTACGTCTATTCCCAGCAAGTACAGTGTTTTGGACTGAAGAGATGTTACTGTTATTGTCTGTTTCCTAAGTAGAGTTGAAGGAGATATGGCCCGTGTGAGTAGGAAGCACAGTTCTTTTGTACTGAGCAAGCTCACTGTTCTGGCCCTATAGGAAACACAGTAGAGTAGATGAGTGTTCTTTTCTCAAAAGCAGAGTGTGTTTCTTGTAAGGCGAGCTAGTGTTTGTTTCCCAGTCAGAAATGGAGTTGAATCCCATGCAGTTTCTGGTCCTACGAGCAAGAGGTGTTTTCTGGGTAAGAAAAGTCACTATTGCAATCCATTTGGCACACAGTGTAAATAGCATTCACGTCTGTTCCCAGCAAGTACAGTGTATTGGACTGAAGAGAAGCTACTGTTCTTGTCATTTCCTAAGCAGTGTTGAAGTAGATATGGCCCGTGTGTGTAGGTAGCACAGTTCTTTTGTTCTGAGCAAGCTCACTGTTCTGGCACTATAGGAAACACAGTAGAGTAGAAGAGTGCTCTTTTCTCAAAAGCAGAGTGTGTTTCTTGTAAGGCGAGCTTGTGTTTGTTTTCCAGTTAGAAATAGAGTTGAATCACATGCAGTTTCTGGTCCTATGAGCAAGAGTTGTTTTCTAGTAAGAAGAGTCACGATTGCATTTCCATTGCCACACACTGTGCAAGTAGCACTCGCGTCTGTTTCAGCAAGTACAGTGTATTGGATTGAAGAGAATCTACTGTTCTTGTCAGTTTCCTAAGCAGAGTGGAAGTAGATATGGCCCGGGTGTGTAGGAAGCACAGTTCTTTTGTACTGAGCAACCTCACTTTTCTGTCCCTATAGGAAACACTGTATAGTAGAATAGTGCTCTTTTCTCAAAAGCGGAGTGTGTTTCTTGTAAGGCGAGCTAGTGTTTGTTTCCCTGTCGAAATGGAGTTGAGTCTCATGCAGTTTCTGGTCCTACGAGCAAGAGTTGTTTTCTGGTAAGAAGAGTCACTATTGCGATCCATTTGCCACACAGTGCAAACAGCACTTTCGTCTGTTCCCAGCAAGTACAGTGTATTGGACTGAAGAGATGCTACTGTTCTTGTCAGTGTCCTAAGTAGAGTTGAAGTAGATATGGCTCGTGTGTGTAGCAAGCACAGTTCTTTTGTTCTGAGCAAGCTCACTGTTCTGGCCCTATAGGAAACACAGTAGTGTAGAAGAGTGCTCTTTTCTCAAAAGCAGAGTGTGTTTCTTGTAAGGCGAGCTAGTGTTTGTTTCCCAGTCAGAAATGGAGTTGAATCACTTGCAGTTTCTGGTCCTACGAGCAAGAGTTGTATCTGGGTAAGAAGAGTCACTATTGCGATCCATTTGCCACAGAGTGCAAATAGCACTTACGTCTATTCCCAGCAAGTACAGTGTATTGGACTGAAGAGATGTTACTGTTATTGTCTGTTTCCTAAGTAGAGTTGAAGGAGATATGGCCCGTGTGTGTAGGAAGCACAGTTCTTTTGTACTGAGCAAGCTCACTGTTCTGGCCCTATAGGAAACACAGTAGAGTAGAAGAGTCCTCTTTTCTCAAAAGCAGAGTGTGTTTCTTGTAAGGCGAGCTAGTGTTTGTTTCCCAGTCAGAAATGGAGTTGAATCTCATGCAGTTTCTTGTCCTACGAGCAAGAGTTGTTTTCTGGTAAGAAGAGTCACTATTGCGCTCCCATTGCCATACACACTGCAAATAGCACTCATGTCTTTTCCCTGCAAGTACAGTGTATTGGACTGAAGAGAAGCTACTGTTCTTGTCAGTTTCCTAAGCAGAGTTGAAGTAGATATGACCCGTGTGTGTACGAAGCACAGCTCTTTTGTTCTAGGCAAGCTCATTCTTCAGGCCCTATAGGAAACCCAGGAGAGTAGAAGAGTGCTCTTTTCTCAAAAGCAGAGTGTGTTTCTTGTAAGGCAAGCTAGCGTTTGTTTCCCAGTCCTAAATGGAGTTGAATCACATGCACTTTCTGGTCCTACGAGCAAGAGTTGTTTTCTGGTAAGAAGAGTCACTATTGCGCTCCCATTGCCATACACAGTGCAAATAGCACTCGCGTCTGTTCCCAGCAAGTACAGGTTATTGGACTGAAGAGAAGCTACTGTTCTCGTCAGTTTCCTAAGTGGAGTTGAAATAGATATGGCACGTACGTCGGAAGCACAGATCTTTTGTTCTGAGCAAGCTCACTGTTCTGGCCCTATAGGAAACAAAGTAGAGTAGAAGAATGCTCTTTTCTCAAAAGCAGAGTGTGTTTCTTGTAAGGCGAGCTAGTGTTTGTTTCCCAATCAGAAAAGGATTTGAATCACATGCAGTTTCTGGTCCTATGAGCAAGAGTTGTTTTGTGGTAAAAGGAGTCACGTTTGTGCTCCATTCGCCATACACAGTGCAAAGGGCACTCGTGTCTGTTCCCAGCAAGTACAGTGTACTGGACTGAAGAGTAGCTACTGTTCTTGTCAGATTCCTAAGGGAGTTGAACTAGATATGGCCCATACATCGGAAGCACAGTTCTTTTGTTCTGAGCAAGCTCACTGTTCTGGCCCTATAGGAAACACAGTAGAGTAGAAGAGTGCTCTTTTCTCAAAAGCAGAGTGTGATCCTTGTAAGGCTAGCAGTGTTTGTTTCCCAGTCCTAAATGGAGTTGAATCACATGCAGTTTCTTGTCCTACGAGCAAGAGTTGTTTTCTGGTAAGAAGAGTCACTATGGCGCTCCCATTGCCATACACAGTGCAAATAGCACTCGCGTCTGTTCCCAGCAAGTACAGTGTATTGGACTGAAGAGAAGCTACTGTTCTCGTCAGTTTCCTAAGTGGAGTTGAACTAGATATGGCCCGTACGTCCGAAGCACAGTTCTTTTGTTCTGAGCAAGCTCACTATTCTGGCCCTATAGGAAACACAGTAGAGTAGAAGAGTGCTCTTTTCTCAAAAGCAGAGTGTGTTTCTTGTAAGGAGAGCTAGTGTCTGTTTCCCAGTCCTAAATAGAGTTGAATCACATGCAGTTTCTTGTCCTACGAGCAAGAGTTGTTTTCTGGTAAGAAGAGTCACTATTGCGCTCCCATTGCCATACACAGTGCAAATAGCACTGGCGTTTGTTCCCAGCAAGTACAGTGTATTGGACTGAAGAGAAGCTACTGTTCTCGTCAGTTTCCTAAGTGGAGTTGAACTAGATATGGCCCGTACGTCAGAAGCACAGTTCTTTTCTTCTGAGCCAGCTCACTCTTCTGACCCTATAGGAAACACAGTAGAGTAGAAGAGTGCTCTTTTCTCAAAAGCAGAGTGTGTTTCTTGTAAGGCGAGCTAGTGTTTGTTTCCCAATCAGAAAAGGATTTGAATCACATGCAGTTTCTGGTCCTATGAACAAGAGTTGTTTTGTGGTAAAAAGGAGTCTCTTTTGTGCTCCATTCTCCATACACAGTGCAAAGAGCACTCATTTCTGTTCCCAGCAAGTACAGTGTATTGGACTGAAGAGAAGCTACTGTTCTTGTCAGTTTCCTAAGTGGAGTTGAACTAGATATGGCCCGTAAGTCGGAAGCACAGTTCTTTTGTTCTGAGCAAGCTCACTGTCTAGCCCTATAGGAAACATAGTAAATTAGAAGAGTGCTTTTTTCTCAAAAGCAGAGTGTGTTTCCTGTTAGGCGAGCTAGTATTTGTTTCCCAGTCAGAAATGGAGTTGAATCACATGCAGTTTCTGGTCCTACGAGCAGGAGTTGTTTTCTGGTAAGAAGAGTCACTATTGCGCTCCATTTGACATACACAGTGCAAATAGCACTCGCATCTGTTCCCAGCAAGTACAGTGTATTGGACTGAAGAGGAGCTACTGTTCTTGTTAGTTTCCTAAGCAGAGTTGAACTAGATATGACCCGTGTGTGTACGAAGCACAGCTCTTTTGTTCTGAGCAAGCTCATTCTTCAGGCCCTATAGGAAACCCAGTAGAATAGAAGAGTGCTCTTTTCTCAAAAGCAGAGTGTGTTTCTTGTAAGGCAAGCTAGCGTTTGTTTCCCAGTCCTAAATGGAGTTGAATCACATGCAGTTTCTTGTCCTACGAGCAAGAGTTGTTTTCTGGTAAGAAGAGTCACTATTGCGCTCCCATTGCCATACACAGTGCAAATAGCACTCGCGTGTGTTCCCAGCAAGTACAGTGTATTGGACTGAAGAGAAGCTACTGTTCTCGTCAGTTTCCTAAGTGGAGTTGAAATAGATATGGCCCGTACGTCGGAAGCACAGTTCTTTTGTTCTGAGCAAGCTCACTGTTCTGGCCCTGTAGGAAACACAGTAGAGTAGAAGAGTGCTCTTTTCTCAAAAGCAGAGTATGTTTCTTGTAAGGCAAGCTAGCGTTTGTTTCCCAGTCCTAAATGGAGTTGAATCACATTCAGTTTCTGGTCCTATGAGCAAGAGTTTTTTTCTGGTAAGAAGAATCACTATTGCGCTCCCATTGCCATACACAGTGCAAATAGCACTCGCGTCTGTTCCCAGCAAGTACAGTGTATTGGACTGAAGAGAAGCTACTGTTCTCGTCAGTTACCTAAGTGGAGTTGAAATAGATATGGCCCATATGTCGGAAGCACAGTTCTTTTGTTCTGAGCAAGCTCACTGTTCTGGCCCTATAGGAAACACAATAGAGTAGAAGAGTGCTCTTTTCTCAAAAGCAGAGTGAGTTTCTTGTAAGGAGGGCTAGTGTTTGTTTCCCAGTCAGAAATGGAGTTGAATCACATGCAGTTTCTTCTCCTACGAGCAAGAGTTGTTTTCTGGGTAAGAAGAGTCACTACTGCGATCCATTTGCAACACAGTGCAAATAGCACTCGCGTCTGTTCCCAGCAAGTACAGTGTATTGGACTGAAGAGAAACTACTGTTCTTGTCAGTTTCCTTAGCAGAGTTGAAGTAGATATGGCCCGTGTGTGTAGGAAGCACAGTTCTTTTGTTCTGAGCAAGCTCACTGTTCTGGCCCTATAGGAAACACAGTAGAGTAGAATAGGGCTCTTTTCTCAAAAGCAGAGTGTGTTTCTTGTAAGGCGTGCTTGTGTTTGTTTCCCAGTCAGAAATGGAGTTGAATCACATGCAGATTCCGGTCTTAAGAGCAAGAGTTGTTTTCTGGGTAAGAAGAGTCACTATTGCAATCCATTTGCCACACAGTGCAAATAGCACTCGCGTCTGTTCCCAGCAAGTACAGTGTATTGGACTGAAGAGAAGCTACTGTTCTTGTCAGTTTCCTAAGCAGAGTTGAAGTAGATACGGCCCGTGTGTAGGAAGCACAGTTTTTTGTTCTGAGCAAGCTCACTGTTCTGGCCCTATAGGAAAGACAGTAGAGTAGAAGAGTGCTCTTTTCAAAAGCAGAGTGTGTTTTTTGTAAGGCGACCTAGTGTTTCTTTCCCAGTCAGAAATGGAGTTGATTCACATGCAGTTTCTGGTCCTACGAGCAAGAGTTGTTTTCTGGTAAGAAGAGTCACTATTGCTATCCATTTGCCATACACAGTGCAAATAGCACTCGCGTCTGTTCCTAGCAACTAGAGTGTATTGGACTGAAGAGATGCTACTGTTCTTGTCAGTTCCCTAAGTAGAGTTCAAGTAGATATGGCCCATGTGTGTAGGAAGCACAGTTCTTTTGTTCTGACCAAGCTCACTGTTCTGGCCCTGTAAGAAACACAGTGGAGTAGAAGAGTGCTCTTTTCTCAAAAGGAGGTTGTGTTTCTTGTAAGGCGAGCTAGTGTTTGTTTCCCAGTCAGAAATGCAGTAGAATCACATGCAGTTTCTGGTCCTACGAGCAAGGGATTTTTCTTGGAAAGAAGTGTCACTATTGCGATCCATTTGCCACACAGTGCAAATAGCATTCACGTCTGTTCCCAGCATGTACAGTGTATTGGACTGAAGAGGAGCTACTGTTCTTGTCAGGTTCCTAAGCAGAGTTGAACTAGATATGGCCCATGTGTGTAGGAAGCACAGTTCGTTTGTTCTGAGCAAGCTCACTGTTCGGACCCCAATAGGAAACCCAGTAGAGTAGAAGAGTGCTCTTTTCTCAAAAGCAGAGTGTGTTTATTGTAAGGTTAGCTAGTGTTTGTTTCCCACTCCTAAATGGAGTTGAATCACATGCAGTTTCCGGTCCTAGGTGCAAGAGTTGTTTTCTGTAAGAAGAGTTACTATTGCGCTCCCATTTCCATACACAGTGCAAACAAATCTCACGTCGGTTCTCAGCAAGTACAGTGTATTGGACTGAAGAGGAGCTACTGTTGTTGTCAGTTTCCTAAGCAGAGTTGAACTAGATATGGCCCGTGTGTGTAAGAAGCACAGTTCTTTTGTTCTGAGCAAGCTCAATGTTCTGGCAATATAGGAAACACAGTAGAGCAGAAGAGTGCTCTTTTCTCAAAAGAGGAGATGGTTAATTGTAAGGCGAGCTAGCGTTTGTTTCCCAGTCCTAAATGGAGTTGAGTCACATGCAGTTTCTGGTCCAAGGAGCAAGAGTTATTTTCTGGTAAGGAAAGTCACTATTGTGCTCCCATTGTCATACACAGTGCAAATAGCACTCGCGTCTGTTCGCAGCAAGGACTGTGTATTGGACTGAAGAGGAGCTACTGTTCTTGTCAGTTTCCTAAGCAGAGTGGAACTAGATATGGCCCCTGTGTGTAGGAAGCACACTTCTTTTGTTCTGAGCAAGCTCACTGTTCTGACCCCATAGGAAACACATTAGAGTAGATGAGTGCTCTTTTCTCAAAAGCAGATTGTGTTTCTTGTAAGGCGAACTAGTGTTTGTTTTTTAGTCCTAAATGGAGTTGAATCACATGCAGTTTTTGGTCCTACAAGGAAGAGTAGTTTTCTGGTAAGGAAAGTCACTATTGTGCTCCCTTTGCTATACACAGTAAAAATAGCACTCGCATCTGTTCCCAGCAAGTACAGTGTATTGGACTGAAGAGGAGCTACTGTTCTTGTCAGTTTCCTAAGCAGAGTTGAACTAGATATGGCCCGTGTGTGTAGGAAGCACAGTTCTTTTGTTCTGAGCAAGCTCACTGTTCTGGCACTATAGGACACACAGTAGAGTAGAAGAGTGCTCTTTTCTCAAAAGCAGAGTGTGTTTCTTGAAAGGCAAGCTAGCGTTTGTTCCCCAGTCCTAAATGGAGTTGAATCACATGCAGTTTCTATTCCTACGAGCAAGAGTTGTTTTTTGTAAGAAGAGTCACTACTGTGCTCCCATTGCCACACACAGTGCAAATAGCACTCACATCTCTTCGGAGTAAGTACAGTGTATTGGACTGAAGAGGAGCTACTGTTCTTGTCAGTTTCCTAAGAAGAGTTGAATTAGATATGGCCCATGTGTGTAGGAAGCACAGTTCTTTTGTTCTGAGCAAGCTCACTGTTCGGACCCTATAGAAAACACAGTAGATAGAAGAGTGCCCTTTTCTCAAAAGCAGAGTGTGTTTCTTGTAAGGCGAGCTAGTGTTTATTTACCAGTCCTAATGGAGTTGAATCACATGCAGTTTCTGGTCGTATGAGCAAGAGTTGTTTTCTGGTAAGAAGAGTCACTATTGCGCTCCAATTGTCATACACAGGGCAAATAGCAACTGGCGTCTGTTCCCATCATGCACAGTGTAGTGGACTGAAGAGGAGCTACTGTTGTTGTCAGTTTCCTAAGCAGAGTTGAACTAGATATGGCCGTGTGTGTAGGAAGCGCAGTTCTTTTGTTCTGAGCAAGCTCACTGTTCTGGCCCTATAGGAAACACAGTAGAGTAGAAGCGTGCTCTTTTCTCAAAAGCAGAGTGTGTTTCTTGTAAGGCGAGCTAGCGTTTGTTTCCCAGTAAGAAATGGAGTTGAAGCACATGCAGTTTTTGGTCCTAAGAGCAACAGTTGTTTTCTGGTAAGGAAAGTCACAATTGTGCTCCCATTGCCATGCACAGTGCAAATAGCACTCGCGTCTGTTCCCAGCAAGTACAGTGTATTGGACTGAAGAGGAGCTACTGTTCTTGTCAGTTTCCTAAGCATAGTTGAACTAGATATGGCCCATGTGTGAAGGAAGCACAGTTCTTTTTTTCTTAGCAAGCTCATTGTTCGGACCCCATAGGAATCACAGTAGAGTAGAAGAGTGCGCTTTTCTCAAAAAGCAGAGTACGTTAATTGTAAGGCGAGCTAGGGTTTGTTTTCCAGTACTAAATGGAATTGAATCACATGCAGTTTCTGATCCTGCGAGCAAGAGTTGTTTTCTGGTATGGAAAGTCCCTATTGTGCTCCCATTGCTATACACAGGGCAAACAGCATTCATGTCTGTTGCCAGCAAGTACAGTGTATTGGACTGAAGAGGAGCTACTGTTCTTGTCAGTTTCCTAAGCAGAGTTGAACTAGATATGGCCCGTGTGTGTAGGAAGCACAGTTCTTTTGTTCTGAGCAATCTCACTGTTCGGACCCCATAGGAAACACAGTAGAGTAGAAGAGTGCTCTTTTCTCAAAAGCAGAGTTTGTTTCTTGTAATGTGAGGGAGTGTTTGTTTCCCAGTCAGAAATGGAGTTGAATCACATGCAGTTTCTATTCCAACGAGCAAGAGTTGTTTTCTGTAAGAAGAGTCACTATTGTGCTCCCATTGCCACACACAGTGCAAATAGCACTTGCGTCTCTTCGCAGCAAGTACAGTGTATTGGACTGAAGAGGAACTACTTTTCTTATCAGTTTCCTAAGCAGAGTTGAACTAGATATGTCCCATGTGTGTAGGAAGCACAGTTCTTTTGTTCTGAGCAAGCTCACTGTTCGGACCCCATAGGAAACCCAGTAGAGTAGAAGAGTGCTCTTTTCTCAAAAGCAGAGTGTGTTTCTTGTAAGGTGAGCTAGCGTTTGTTCCCCAGTCCTAAAAGGAGTTGTATCACATGCAATTTCTATTCCTACGAGCAAGAGTTGTTTTCTGTAAGATGAGTCACTATTGTGCTCCCATTGCCATACACAATGCAAATAGCACTGGTGTCTGTTCCCATCATGTACAGTGTATTGGACTGAAGAGGATCTACTGTTGTTGTCAGTTCCCTAAGCAGAGTTGAACTAGATATGGCCCGTGTGTTTAGGAAGCACAGTTCTTTTGTTCTGAGCTAGCTCACTGTTCGGACCCCATAGGAAACACAGTAGAGTAGAAGAGTGCGCTTTTCTCAAAAGCAGAGTGCGTTAATTGTAAGGTGAGCTAGCATTTGTTTCCCAGTACTAAATGGAATTGAATCACATGCAGTTTCTGGTCCTGCGAGCAAGAGTTGTTTTCTGGTAAGGAAAGTCACTATTGTGCTCCTTTGCTATACACAGGGCAAACAGCATTCACGTCTGTTGACAGCAAGTACAGTGTATTGGACTGAAGGGGAGCTACTGCTCTTGTCAGTTTGCTAAGCAGAGTTGAACTAGGTATGGCCGGTGTGTAGGAAGCACAGTTCTTTTGTTCTGAGCAAGCTCACTGTTCTGGCACTATAGGAAAGATAGTAGAGTAGAAGAGTGCTCTTTTCTCAAAAGCAGAGTGTGTTTCTTGTAAGGCGAGCTAGCGTTTGTTCCCCAGTCCTAAATGGAGTTGAATCACATTCAGTTTCTATTCCTACAAGCAAGTGTTGTTTTCTGCAAGAAGAGTCAGATTGTGCTCCCATTGCCACACAAAGTGCAAGTAGCACTCGCGACTCTTCGCAGCAAGTACAGTGTATTGGACTGAAGAAGAGCTACTGTTCTTGTCAGTTTCCTAAGCAGAGTTGAACTAGATATGGCCCATGTGTATAGGAAGCACAATTCTTTTGTTCTCAGCAAGCTCACTGTTCTGGCCCTATAGGAAACACAGTAGAGTAGAAGAGTGCTCTTTTCTCAAAAGCAGAGTGTGTTTCTTGTAAGGCGAGCTAGCGTTTGTTTCCCAGTCTTAAATGGATTTGAATCACATGCAATTTCTGTTCCTACGAGCAAGAGTTGTTTTCTGGTAAGAAGATTCACTATTGTGCTTGCATTGCCATACACAGTGCAAACAACACTAGCGTCTGCTTCCAGCAAGTACAGTGTATTGGACTGAAGAGGAGCTATTGTTCTTGTCAGTTTCCTAAGCAGAGTTGAACTAGATATGGCCCGTGTGTGTAGGAAGCACAGTTCTATTGTTCTGAGCAATCTCACTGTTCGGTCCCCATAGGAAACACAGTAGAGTAGAAGAGTGCTCTTTTCTCAAAAGCAGAGTTTGTTTCTTGTAAGGTGAGGGAGTGTTTGTTTCCCAGTTAGAAATGGAGTTGAATCACATGCAGTTTCTATTCCTACGAGCAAGAGTTTTTTTCTGTAAGAAGAGTAAGTATTGTGCTCCCATTGCCACACAAAGTGCAAGTACCACTCGCGACTCTTCGCAGCAAGTACAGTGTATTGGACTGAAGAAGAGCTACTGTTCTTGTCAGTTTCCTAAGCAGAGTTGAACTAGATATGGCCCATGTGTGTAGGAAGCACAGTTCTTTTGTTCTGAGCAAGCAAACTGTTCTGGCCCTATAGGAAACACAGTAGAGTAGAAGAGTGCTCTTTTCTCAAAAGCAGAGTGTGTCTCTTGTAAGGCGAGCTAGAGTTTGTTTCCCAGTCCTAAATAAAGTTGAATCACATGCAGTCTTTGGTCCTACCGAGGAAGAGTAGTTTTCTGGTAAGGAAAGTCACAATTGCGCTCCCCATTGCCATGCACAGTGCAAATAGCACGTGCGTCTGTTCCCAGCAAGTACAGTGTATTGGACTGAAGAGGAGCTATTGTTCTTGTCAGTTTCCTAAGCAGAGTTGAACTTTATATGGCCCGTGTGTGTAGGAAGCACAGTTCTTTTGTTCTGAGCAAGCTCACTGTTCGGACCCCACAGGAAACACTGTTGAGTAGAAGAGTGCTATTTTCTCAAAAGCAGAGTGTGTTAATTTTAAGGCGAGCTAGCATTTGTTTCCCAGTACTAAATAAAATTGAATCACATGCAGTTTCTGGTCCTAGGAGCAAGAGTTGTTTTCTGGTAAGGAAAGTCACTATTGCGCTCCCATTGTTATTCACAGGGCAAACAGCATTCACGTCTGTTCCCAGCAAGTACAGTGTATTGGACTGAAGAGGAGCTACTGCTCTTGTCAGTTTCCTAAGCAGAGTTGAAGTAGATATGGCCCGTGTGTGTAGGAAGCACAGTTCTTTTGTTCTGAGCAAGCTCACTGTTCTGGCATTGTAGGAAACACAGTAGAGTAGAAGAGTGCTCTTTTCTCAAAAGCAGAGTGTGTTTCTTGTAAGGCGAGCTAGCGGTTATTCCCCAGTCCTAAATGGAGTTGAATCACATTCAGTTTCTATTCCTATGAGCAAGAGTTGTTTTCTGTAAGAATAGTCACTATTATGCTCCCATTGATACACAAAGTGCAAATAGCACTCGCGTCTCTTCGCAGCAAGTACAGTGTATTGGACTGAAGAAGAGCTACTGTTCTTGTCAGTTTCCTAAGCAGAGTTGAACTAGATATGCCCCATGTGTGTAGGAAGCACATTTCTTTTGTTCTGAGCAAGCTTACTGTTCGGACCCTATAGGAAACACAGTAGAGTAGAAGAGTGCCCTTTTCGCAAAAGCAGAGTGTGTTTCTTGTAAGGCGAACTAGCAATTGTTTCCTAGTCCAAATTTGGAGTTGAATCCCATGCAGTTTCTGGTCCTACGAGCAAGAGTTGTTTTCTGGTAAGAAGAGTCACTATTGCGCTCCCATTGTCATACACAGGGCAAATATACTGGCGTCTGTTCCCAGCATGTACAGTGTATTGTACTGAAGAGGATCTACTGTTCTTGTCAGTTTACTAAGAAGAGTTGAACTAGATATGGCCCATGTGTGTAGGAAGCACAGTTCTTTTGTTCTGAGCAAGCTCACTGTTCAGACCCCATTGGAAACCCAGTAGAGTAGGAGAGTGCTCTTTTCTCAAAAGTAGAGTGTGTTTCTTTTAAGGTGAGCTAGCGTTTGTTTCCCAGTCCTAAATGGAGTTGAATCACATGCAGTTTCTGGTCCTAGGACCAAGAGTTGTTTTCTGGTAAGGAAAGTCACTATTGTGCTCCCATTGACATACACAGTGCAAATAGAATTCGCGTCTGTTCCCAGCAAGTACAGTGTATTGGACTGAAGAGGATCTACTGTTCTTGTCAGTTTCCTACGCAGAATTGAATTAGATATGGCCGTGTGTGTAGGAAGCACAGTTCTTTTGTTCTGGGACAGCTCACTGTTCTGGCCCTATAGGAAACACAGTAGAGTAGAAGAGTGCTCTTTTCTCAAAAGCAGAGTGTGTTTCTTGTAAGGAGAAATAGCATTTGTTTCCCAGTCCTAAATGGAGTTGAATCACATGCAATTTCTATTCCTACGAGCAAGAGTTGTTTTCTGTAAGATGAGTCACTATTGTGCTCCCATTGCCATACACAATGCAAATAGCACTGGTGTCTGTTCCTATCATGTACAGTGTATTGGACTGAAGAGGATCTACTGTTGTTGTCAGTTTCCTAAGCAGAGTTGAACTAGATATGGCCCGTGTGTTTAGGAAGCACAGTTCTTTTGTTCTGAGCAAGCTCACTGTTCGGACCCCATAGGAAACACAGTAGAGTAGAAGAGTGTGCTTTTCTCAAAAGCAGAGTGCGTTAATTGTAAGGTGAGCTAGCGTTTGTTTCCCAGTACTAAATGGAATTGAATCACATGCAGTTTCTGGTCCTGCGAGCAAGAGTTGTTTTCTGGTAAGGAAAGTCACTATTGTGCTCCCTTTGCTATACACAGGGCAAACAGCATTCACGTCTGTTGACAGCAAGTACAGTGTATTGGACTGAAGGGGAGCTACTGCTCTTGTCAGTTTGCTAAGCAGAGTTGAACTAGGTATGGCCGGTGTGTGTAGGAAGCACAGTTCTTTTGTTCTGAGCAAGCTCACCATTTGGAACACTTAGGAAATACAGTAGAGTAGAAGAGTGCTCTTTTCTCAAAAGTAGAGTGTGTTTCTTGTAAGGCGAGCTAGCGTTTGTTTCCCAGTCCTAAATGGAGTTGAGTCACATGCAGTTTCTGGTCCTAGGAGCAAGAGTTGTTTTCTGGTATGGAAAGTCACTATTGTGCTCCCATTGCCATACACAGTGCAAACAGCACTCACGTATGTTCTCAGCAAGTACAGTGTATTCGACTGAAGAGGAGCTACTGTTCTTGTCATTTTCCTAAGCAGAGTTGAACTAGATATGGCCCACGTGTGTAGGAAGTACATTTCTTTTGTTCTGAGCAAGCTCACTGTTCTGGCCCTATAGGAAACACAGTAGAGTAGAAGAGTGCTCTTTTCTCAAAAGCAGAGTGTGTTTCTTGTAAGGCAAGCTAACGTTTGTTTCCCAGTCCTAAATGGAGTTGAATCACATGCAGTTTCTGGTCCTAGGACCAAGAGTTGTTTTCTGGTAAGAAGAGTCACTATTGTGCTTCCATTGCCATACACAGTGCAAACAGCACTCGCGTCTGCTTCCAGCAAGTACAGTGTATTGGACTGAAGAGGAGCTACTGTTGTTGTCAGTTTCCTAAGCAGAGTTGAACTAGGTATGGCCCGTGTGTGTAGGAAGCACAGTTCTTTCGTTATGAGCAAGCTCACTGTTCTGGCCCTATAGGAAACACAGTAGAGTAGAAGAGTGATCTTTTCTCAAAAGCAGAGTGTGTTTCTTGTAAGGCGAGCTACCGTTTGTTTCCCAGTACGAAATGGAGTTGAAGCACATGCAGTTTTTGGTTCTAAGAGCAAGAGTTGTTTTCTTGTAAGGAAAGTCACAATTGCGCTCCATTGCCATGCACAGTGCAAATAGCACGCGCGTCTGTTCCCAGCAAGTACAGTTTATTGGACTGAAGAGGAGCTACTGTTCTTCTAGTTTCCTAAGCAGAGTTGAACTAGATATGGCCCGTGTGTGTAGGAAGCACAGTTCTTTTGTTCTCTGCAAGCTCACTATTCTGGCCCTATAGGAAACACAGTAGAGTAGAAGAGTGCTCTTTTCTCAAAAGCAGAGTGGGTTTCATGTAAGGCGAGCTAGCGTTTGTTCCCCAGTCCTAAATGGAGATCAATCACATGCAGTTACTATTCCAACGAGCAAGAGTTGTTTTCTGTAAGAAGAGTCACTATTTTGCTCCCATTGCCACACACAGTGCAAATAGCACTCGCGTCTCTTCGCAGCAAGTACAGTGTATTGGACTGAAGAGGAGCTACTTTTCTTGTCAGTTTCCTAAGCAGAGTTGAACTAGATATGGCCCATGTGTGTAGGAAGCACAGTTCTTTTGTTTTGAGCAAGCTCACTGTTCGGACCCCATAGGAAACCCAGTAGAGTAGAAGAGTGCTCTTTTCTCAAAAGCAGAGTGTCTTTCTTGTAAGGTGAGCTAGCGTTTGTTTCCCAGTCCTAAATGGAGTTGAATCACATGCAGTTTCTGGTCCTACGAGCAAGAGTTGTTTTCTGGTAAGAAGGGTCACTATTGCACTCCCATTGCCATACACAGTGCAAATAGCATTCGCGTCTGTTCCCAGCAAGTACAATGAATTGGACTGAAGAGGATCTACTGTTCTTGTCAGTTTCCTAAGCAGAGTTGAACTAGATATGACACGTGTGTGCTGAAAACACAGTTCTTTTGTTCTGAGCAAGCTCACTGTTCTGGCCCCCTAGGAAACACAGTAGAGTAGAAGAGTGCGCTTTTCTCAAAAGCAGAGTGCGTTAATTGTAAGGTGAGCTAGCGTTTGTTTCCCAGTACTAAATGGAATTGAATCACATGCAGTTTCTGGTCCTGCGAGCAAGAGTTGTTTTCTGGTAAGGAAAGTCACTATTGTGCTCCCTTTGCTATACACAGGGCAAACAGCATTCACGTCTGTTGACAGCAAGTACAGTGTATTGGACTGAAGGGGAGCTACTGCTCTTGTCAGTTTGCTAAGCAGAGTTGAACTAGGTATGGCCGGTGTGTGTAGGAAGCACAGTTCTATTGTTCTGAGCAAGCTCACTGTTTGGAACCCTTAGGAAATACAGTGGAGTAGAAGAGTGCTCTTTTCTCAAAAGTAGAGTGTGTTTCTTGTAAGGCGAGCTAGCGTTTGTTTCCCTGTAAGAAATGGAGTTGAAGCACATGCAGTTTCTGGTCCTAGGAGCAAGAGTTGTTTTCTGGTAAGGAAAGTCACTATTGTGCTCCCATTGCCATACACAGTGCAAACAGCACTCACGTATGTTCTCAGCAATTACAGTGTATTCGACTGAAGAGGCGCTACTGTTCTTGTCATTTTCCTAAGCAGAGTTGGACTAGATATGGCCCACGTGTGTAGGAAGTACATTTCTTTTGTTCTGAGCAAGCTCACTGTTCTGGCCCTATAGGAAACACAGTAGAGTAGAAGAGTGCTCTTTTCTCAAAAGCAGAGTGTGTTTCTTGTAAGGCAAGCTAACGTTTGTTTCCCAGTCCTAAATGGAGTTGAATCACATGCAGTTTCTGGTCCTACGAGCAAGAGTTGTTTTCTGGTAAGAAGTGTCACTATTGCGCTCCCATTGCCATACACAGTGCAAAAAGCACTCGCGTCGGTTCCCAGCAAGTACAGTGTATTGGACTGAAGAGGAGCTACTGTTCTTGTGAGTTTCCTAAGCAGAGTTGAAGTAGATATGGCCCGTGTGTGTAGGAAGCACAGTTCTTCTGTTCTGAGCAAGCTCACTGTTCTGGCACTATAGGAAACATAGTAGAGTAGAAGAGTGCTCTTTTCTCAAAAGCAGAGTGTGTTTCTTGTAAGGCGAGCTAGCGTTGGTTCCCCAGTCCTAAATGGAGTTATATCACATTCAGTTTTTATTCCTAAGAGCAAGAGTTGTTTTCTGTAAGAGGAGTAACTATTGTGCTCCCATTGACACACAAAGTGCAAGTAGCACTCGCGAATCTTCGCAGCAAGTACAGTGTATTGGATTGAAGAAGAGCTACTGTTCTTGTCAGTTTCCTAAGCAGAGTTGAACTAGATATGGCCCATGTGTGGAGGAAGCACAGTTCTTTTGTTCTGAGCAAGCTCACTGTACTGGCCCTATAGGAAACACAGTAGAGTAGAAGAGTGATCTTTTCTCAAAAGCAGAGTGTGTTTCTTGTAAGGCGAGCTAGCGTTTGTTTCCCAGTCTTAAATGGAGTTGAATCACATGCAGTTTCTGGTCCTACGAGCAAGAGTTGTTTTCTGGAAAGAAGAGTACCTATTGTGCTCCCTTTGCCATACACAGTGCAATTAGCACTCCCGTCTGTTCCCAGCAAGTACAGTGTATTGGACTGAAGAGGAGCTATGGTTCTTGTCAGTTTCCTAAGCAGAGTTGAACTAGATATGGCCCGTTTGTGCAGGAAGCACAGTTCTTTTGTTCTGAGCAAGCTCACTGTTCGGATCCAATAGGAAACTCAGTAGAGTAGAAGAGTGCGCTTTTCTCAAATGCAGAGTGCGATAATTGTAAGGCGAGCTAGCATTTGTTTCCCAGTACTAAATGGAATTGAATCACACGCGGTTTCTGGTCCTGCGAGCAAGAGTTGTTTTCTGGTAAGGAAAGTCACTATTGCGCTCCCATTGCCATACACAGTGCAAATAGCACTCACGTCTGTTGCCAGCAAGTACAGTGTATTGGACTGAAGAAGAGCTACGGTTCTTGTCAATTTCCTAAGCAGAGTTGAACTAGATATGGCCCATGTGTGTAGGAAGCACAGTTCTTTTGTTCTGAGCAAGCTCACTGTTCTGGCCCTATAGGAAACACAGTAGAGTAGAAGAGTGCTCTTTTCTCAAAAGCAGAGTGTGTTTCTTGTAAGGCTAGCTAGCGTTTGTTTCCAGTAAGAAATGGAGTTGTAGCACATGCAGTTTTTGGTCCTAAGAGCAAGAGTTGTTTTCTGGTAAGGAAAGTCACAATTGTGCTCCCATTGCCATGCACAGTGCAAATAGCACGTGCGTCTGTTCCCAGCAAGTACAGTGTATTGGACTGGAGAGGAGCTACTGTTCTTATCAGTTTCCTAAGCAGAGTTGAACTAGATATGGCCCGTGTGTGTAGAAAGCACAGTTCTTTTTTTCTGATCAAGCTCACTGTTCTGGCCCTATAGGAAACACAGTAGAATAGAAGAGTGCTCTTTTATCAAAACCAGAGTGTGTTTCTTGTAAGGAGAACTAGCATTTGTTTCCCAGTCCTAAATGGAGTTGAATCACATGCAGTTTCTGGTCCTACGAGCAAGAGATGTTTTCTACTAAGAAGAGTCACTATTGCGCTCCCATTGTCATACACAGTGCAAATAGCACTCGCGTCTGTTCGCAGCAAGTACTGTGTATTGGAATGAAGAGGAGCTACTGTTCTTGTCAGTTTCCTAAGCAGAGTTGAACTAGATATGGCCCCTGTGTGTAGGAACCACACTTCTTTTGTTCTGAGCAAGCTCACTGTTCTGACCCCATAGGAAACACATTAGAGTAGATGAGTGCTCTTTTCTCAAAAGCAGATTGTGTTTCTTGTAAGGCGAACTAGTGTTTGTTTTTTAGTCCTAAATGGAGTTGAATCACATGCTGTTTTTGGTCCTACAAGGAAGAGTAGTTTTCTGGTAATGAAAGTCACTATTGCGCTCCCTTTGCCATACACAGTAAAAATAGCACTCGCATCTGTTCCCAGCAAGTACAGTGTATTGGACTGAAGAGGAGCTACTGTTCTTGTCAGTTTCCTAAGCAGAGTTGAACTTTATATGGCCCATGTGTGTAGGAAGCACAGTTCTTTTGTTCTGAGGAAGCTCACTGTTCAGCCCCCATAGGAAACACTGTTGAGTAGAAGAGTGCTCTTTTCTCAAAAGCAGAGTGTGTTAATTTTAAGGCGAGCTAGCATTTGTTTCCCAGTACTAAATGGAATTGAATCACATGCAGTTTCTGGTCCTACGAGCAAGAGTTGTTTTCTGGTAAGGAAAGTCACTATTGCGCTCCCATTGCTATACACAGGGCAAACAGCATTCACGTCTGTTCCCAGCAAGTACAGTGTATTGGACTGAAGAGGAGCTACTGCTCTTGTCAGTTTCCTAAGCAGAGTTGAAGTAGATATGGCCCGTGTGTGTAGGAAGCACAGTTCTTTTGTTCTGAGCAAGCTCACTGTTCTGGCATTATAGGAAACACAGTAGACTAGAAGAGTGCTCTTTTCTCAAAAGCAGAGTGTGTTTCTTGTAAGGCGAGCTAGCGGTTATTCCCCAGTCCTAATTGGAGTTGAATCACATTCAGTTTCTATTCCTACGAGCAAGAGTTGTTTTCTTTAAGAAGAGTCACTATTATGCTACCATTGATACACAAATTGCAAATAGCACTCGCGTCTCTTCGCAGCAAGTACAGTGTATTGGACTGAAGAAGAGCTACTGTTCTTGTCAGTTTCCTAAGCAGAGTTGAACTAGATATGCCCCATGTGTGTAGGAAGCACAGTTCTTTTGTTCTGAGGAAGCTTACTGTTCGGACCCTATAGGAAACACAGTAGAGTAGAAGAGTGCCCTTTTCGCAAAAGCAGAGTGTGTTTCTTGTAAGGCGAACTAGCGATTGTTTCCTAGTCCAAATTTGGAGTTGAATCCCATGCAGTTTCTGGTCCTATGAGCAAGAGTTGTTTTCTGGTAAGAAGAGTCACTATTGCGCTCCCATTGTCATACACAGGGCAAATATACTGGCGTCTGTTCCCAGCATGTACAGTGTATTGTACTGAAGAGGATCTACTGTTCTTGTCAGTTTACTAAGCAGAGTTGAACTAGATATGGCCCATGTGTGTAGGAAGCACAGTTCTTTTGTTCTGAGCAAGCTCACTGTTCAGACCCCATTGGAAACCCAGTAGAGTAGGAGAGTGCTCTTTCCTCAAAAGTAGAGTGTGTTTCTTGTAAGGTGAGCTAGCGTTTGTTTCCCAGTCCTAAATGGAGTTGAATCACATGCAGTTTCTGGTCCTAGGACCAAGAGTTGTTTTCTGATAAGGAAAGTCACTATTGCGCTCCCATTGACATACACAGTGCAAATAGAATTCGCGTCTGTTCCCAGCAAGTACAGTGTATTGGACTGAAGAGGAGCTACTGTTCTTGTCAGTTTCCTAAGCAGAATTGAACTAGATATGGCCGTGTGTGTAGGAAGCACAGTTCTTTTGTTCTGGGACAGCTCACTGTTCTGGCCCTATAGGAAACACAGTAGAGTAAAAGAGTGCTCTTTTCTCAAAAGCAGAGTGTGTTTCCTGTAAGGCGAGCTAGCGTTTGTTTCCCAGTCCTAAATGGAGTTGAATCACATGCAGTTTCTGGTCCTATGAGCAAGAGTTGTTTCCTGGTAAGAAGAGTCACTATTGCGATCCCATTAGCATACACAGTGCAAATAGCACTCGCGTCTGTTCCCAGCAAGTACAGTGTATTGGACTGAAGAGGAGCTACTGTTCTTGTCAGTTTCCTAAGCAGAGTTGAACTAGATATGGCCCGTGTGTGTAGGAAGCACAGTTCTTTTGTTCTGAGCAAGCTCACTGTTTGGACCCCATAGGAAACACTGTTGAGTAGAAGAGTGCTCTTTTCTCAAAAGCAGAGTGTGTTCCTTCTAAAGCGAGCTAGTATTTGTTTCCCAGTACTAAATGGAGTTGAGTCACATGCAGTTTCTGGTCCTACGTGCAAGAGTTGTTTTCTGGTAAGAGGAGTCACTATTGCGCTTCCATTGCCATACACAGTGCAAACAGCACTCACGTCTGTTCCTAGCAAGTACAGTGTATTGGACTGAAGAGGAGCTACTGTTCTTGTGAGTTTCCTAAGCAGAGTTGAACTAGATATGGCCCGTGTGTGTAGGAAGCACAGTTCTTTTGTTCTGAGCAAGCTCACTGTTCTGGCACTATAGGACACACAGTAGAGTAGAAGAGTGCTCTTTTCTCAAAAGCAGAGTGTGTTTCTTGAAAGGCGAGCTAGCATTTGTTCCCCAGTCCTAAATGGAGTTGAATCACATGCAGTTTCTATTCCTACGAGCAAGATTTGTTTTCTGTAAGAAGAGTCACTACTGTGCTCCCATTGCCACACACAGTGCAAATAGCACTCGCGTCTCTTCGGAGTAAATACAGTGTATTGGACTGAAGAGGAGCTACTGTTCTTGTCAGTTTCCTAAGAAGAGTTGAATTAGATATGGCCCATGTGTGTAGGAAGCACAGTTCTTTTGTTCTGAGCAAGCTCACTGTTCGGACCCTATAGAAAACACAGTAGAGTAGAAGAGTGCCCTTTTCTCAAAAGCAGAGTGTGTTTCTTGTTAGGCGAGCTAGCGTTTATTTACCAGTCCTAATGGAGTTGAATCACATGCAGTTTCTGGTCCTAGGAGCAAGAGTTGTTTTCTGGTAAGAAGAGTCACTATTGCGCTCCCATTGTCATACACAGGGCAAATAGCACTGGCGTCTGTTCCCATCATGCACAGTGTATTGGACTGAAGAGGAGCTACTGTTGTTGTCAGTTTCTTAAGCAGAATTGAACTAGATATGGCCATGTGTGTAGGAAGCGCAGTTCTTTTGTTCTGAGCAAGCTCACTGTTCTGGCCCTATAGGAAACACAGTAGAGTAGAAGAGTGCTCTTTTCTCAAAAGCAGAGTGTGTTTCTTGTAAGGCGAGCTAGCGTTTGTTTCCCAGTAAGAAATGGAGTTGAAGCACATGCAGTTTTTGGTCCTAAGAGCAACAGTTGTTTTCTGGTAAGGAAAGACACAATTGCGCTCCCATTTCCATGCACAGTGCAAATAGCACGCGCGTCTGTTCCCAGCAAGTACAGAGTATTGGACTGAAGAGGAGCTACTGTTCTTGTCAGTTTCCTAAGCAGAGTTGAACTAGATATGGCCAGTGTGTGTAGGAAGCACAGTTCTTTTTTTCTGAGCAAGCTCACTGTTCGGACCCCATAGGAAACACAGTAGAGTAGAAGAGTGCGCTTTTCTCAAAAGCAGAGTGCGTTAATTGTAAGGCGAGCTAGCGTTTGTTTTCCAGTACTAAATGGAATTGAATCACATGCAGTTTCTGGTCCTGCGAGCAAGAGTTGTTTTCTGGTAAGGAAAGACCCTATTGTGCTCCCATTGCTATACACAGGGCAAACAGCATTCACGTCTGTTGCCACCAAGTACAGTGTATTGGACTGAAGAGTAGCTACTGGTCTTGTCAGTTTGCTAAGCAGAGTTGAACTAGGTATGGCCGGTGTGTATAGGAAACACAGTTCTTTTGTTCTGAGCAAGCTCACTGTTTGGAACCCTTAGGAAATACAGTAGAGTAGGAGAGTACTCCTTTCCCAAAAACAAAGTGTGTTTCTTGTAAGGCGAGCTAGTGTTTGTTTCCCAGTCAGAAATGGAGTTGAATCCCACGCAGTTTCTGGTCCTATGAGCAAGAGTTGTTTTCTGTTAAGAAGTGTCACTATTGTGCTCCCATTGCCATACACAGTGCAAATAGCACTCTCGTCTGTTCCCAGCAAGTACAGTGTATTGGACTAAAGAGGAGCTACTGTTCTTGTCAGTTTCCTAAGCAGAGTTGAAGTAGATATGGCCCGTGTGTGTAGGAAGCACAATTCTTTTGTTCTGAGCAAGCTCACTGTTCTGGCACTATAGGAAAGATAGTAGAGTAGAAGAGTGCTCTTTTCTCAAAAGCAGATTGTGTTTCTTGTAAGGCTAGCTAGCGTTTGTTCCCCAGTCCTAAATGGAGTTGAATCACATTCAGTTTCTATTCGTACAAGCAAGAGTTGTTTTCTGTAAGAAGAGTCAGTATTGTGCTCCCATTGCCACACAAAGTGCAAGTAGCACTCGCGACTCTTCCAAGCAATTACAGTGTATTGGACTGAAGAAGAGCTACTGTTCTTGTCAGTTTCCTAAACAGAGTTGAACTAGATATGGCCCATGTGTGTAGGAAGCACAATTCTTTTGTTCTCAGCAAGCTCACTGTTCTGGCCCTATAGGAAACACAGTAGAGTAGAAGAGTGCTCTTTTCTCAAAAGCAGAGTGTGTTTCTTGTAAGGCGAGCTAGCGTTTGTTTCCCAGTAAGAAATGGAGTTGAATCACATGCAGTTTCTGGTCCTACGAGCAAGAGATGTTTTCTACTAAGAAGAGTCACTATTGCGCTCCCATTGTCATACACAGTGCAAATAGCACTCGCGTCTGTTCCCAGCAAGTACAGTGTATTGGACTGAAGAGGAGCTACTGTTCTTTTCAGTTTCCTAAGCAGAGTTGAACTAGATATGGCCCCTGTGTGTAGGAAGCACAGTTCTTTTGTTCTGAGCAAGCTCACTGTTCTGACCCTATAGGAAACACATTAGAGTAGATGAGTGCTCTTTTCTCAAAAGCAGATTGTGTTTCTTGTAAGGCGAACTAGTGTTTGTTTCCTAATCCTAAATGGAGTTGAATCACATGCAGTTTTTGGTCCTACAAGCAAGAGTAGTTTTCTGGTAAGGAAAGTCACTATTGCGCTCCCTTTGCCATACACAGTAAAAATAGCACTCGCATCTGTTCCCAGCAATTACAGTGTATTGGACTGAAGAGGAGCTACTGTTCTTGTCAGTTTCCTAACCAGAGTTGAAGTAGATATGGCCCGTGTTTGTAGGAAGCACAGTTCTTTTGTTCTGAGCAAGCTCACTGTTCTGGCACTATAGGAAACACAGTAGAGTATTAGAGTGCTCTTTTCTCAAAAGCAGAGTGTGTTCCTTCTAAGGCGAGCTAGTATTTCTTTCCCAGTACTAAATGGAGTTGAGTCACATGCAGTTTCTGGTCGTATGAGCAAGAGTTGTTTTCTGGAAAGAGGAGTCACTATTGCGCTTCCATTGACATACACAGTGCAAACAGCACTCACGTCTGTTCCTAGCAAGTACAATGTATTGGACTGAAGAGGAGCTACTGTTCTTGTCAGTTTCCTAAGCAGAGTTGAACTAGATGTGGCCCGTGTGTGTAGGAAGCACAGTTCTTTTGTTCTGAGCAAGCTCACTGTTCGGACCCCATAGGAAACACAGTGGAGTAGAAGAGTGCTCTTTTCTGAAAAGCATAGTGTGTTTCTTTTAATGCGAGCTAGCGATTGTTTCCCAGTCCAAATGGACATGAATCACATGAAGTTTCTGCTCCTACGAGAAAGAGTTGTTTTCTGGTAAGAAGAGTCACTATTGTGCTCCCATTGTCATACACAGGGCAAATAGCCCAGGTGTCTGTTCCCAGCATATACAGTGTATTGGACTGAAGAGGATCTACTGTTCTTGTCAGTTTCCTAAGCAGAGTAAAACTAGATATGGCCCGTGTGTGTAGGAAGCACAGTTCTTTTGTTCTGAGCAAGCTCACTGTTCTGGCCCTATAGGAAACACAGTTTAGTAGAAGAGTGCTCTTTTCTAAAAAGCAGAGTGTGTTTCTTGTTAGGCGAGCTAGTGTTTGTTTCCCAGTCAGAAATCGAGTGGAATCACATGCAGTTTCTGGTCCTATGAGCAAGAGTTGTTTTCTGGTAAGAAGAGTCACTATTGTGCTCCCATTGCCATACACAGTGCAAATAGCACTCGGGTCTGTTCCCAGCAAGTGCAGTGTATTGGACTGAAGAGGAGCTACTGTTCTTGTCAGTTTCCTAAGCAGAGTTGAACTAGATATGTCCCGTGTGTGTAGGAAGCACAGTTCTTTTGTTCTGAGCAAGCTCACTGTTCGGACACCATAGGAAACACAGTAGAGTAGAAGAGTGCTCTTTTCTCAAAAGCAGAGTGTGTTTCTTGTAAGGCGAGCTAGTGTTTATTCCCAGTCCTAAATGGAGTTCAGTCACATGCAGTTTCTGGTCCTACAAGCAAGAGTTGTTTTCTGGTAAGAAGAGTCACTATTGCGCTCCCATTGTCATACACAGGGCAAATAGCACAGGTTTCTGTTCCCAGCATGTACAGTGTATTGGACTGAAGAGGATCTACTGTTCTTGACAGTTTCCTAAGCAGAGTATAACTAAATATGGACCGTGTGTGTAGGAAGCACAGTTCTTTTGTTCTGAGCAAGCTCACTGTTCTGGCTCTATAGGAAACACAGTGGAGTAGAAGAGTGCTCTTTTCTAAAAAGCACAGTGTGTTTCTTGTAAGGCGAGCTAGCGTTTGTTTCCCAGTCCTAAATGGAGTTGAGCCACATGCAGTTTCTTGTCCTATGTACAAGAGTTGTTTTCTGGTAAGAAGAGTCACTATTGCGCTCCCATTGCCATACACAGTGCAAATAGCACTCGCGTCTGTTCCCAGCAAGTACAGTGTATTGGACTGAAGAGGAGCTAATGTTCTTGTCAGTTTCCTAAGCAGAATTGAACTAAATATGGCCCGTGTGTGTAGGAAGCACAGTTCTTTTGTTCTGAGCAAGCTCACTGTTCGGACCCCATAGGAAACACAGTAGAGTAGAAGAGTGCTCTTTTCTCAAAAGCAGAGTGTGTTTCTTGTAAGGCGAGCCAGTGTTTGTTTCCCAGTCCTAAATGGAGTTCAGTCACATGCAGTTTCTGGTCCTACGAGCAAGAGTTGTTTTCTGGTAAGAAGAGTCACTATTGCGCTCCCATTGTCATAAACAGGGCAAAAAGGACTGGCATCTGTTCCCAAGATGTACAGTGAATTGGACTGAAGAGGATCTATGTTCTTGTCAGTTTCCTAAGCAGAAATGAACTAGATATGGCCCGTGTGTGTAGGAAGCACAGTTCTTTTGTTCTGAGCAAGCTCACTGTTCTGGCCCTATAGGAAACACAGTAGAGTAGAAGAGTGCTCTTTTCTCAAAAGCAGAGTGTGTTTCTTGTAAGGCGAGCTAGCATTTGTTTTCCAGTCCTAAATGGAGTTGAGTCACATGCAGTTTCTGGTCCTATGAGCAAGAGTTGTTTTCTGGTAAGAAGAGTCACTATTGTGCTCCCATTGTCTTACACAGGGCAAATAGCACTGTCGTCTGTTCCCAGCATGTACAGTGTATTGGACTGAAGAGGATCTACTGTTCTTGTCAGTTTCCTAAGCAGAGTTGAACTAGATATGGCCCGTGTGTGTAGGAAGCACAGTTCTTTTGTTCTGAGCAAGCTCACTGTTCGGACCCCATAGGGAACACAGCAGAGTAAAAGAGTGCCCTTTTCTCAAAAGCAGAGTGTGTTTCTTGTAAGGCAAGCTAGCATTTGTTTCCCAGTCCTAAATGGAGTTGAATCATATGCAGTTTCTGGTCCTACGAACAAGAGTTGTTTTCTGGTAAGAAGAGTCACTATTGCACTCCCATTGTCATACACAGGGCAGATAGCACTGGCGTCTGTTCCCAGCATGTACAGTGTATTGGACTGAAGAGGAGCTACTGTTCTTGTCAGTTTCCTAAGCAGAGTTGAACTAGATATGGCCCGTGTGTGTAGGAAGCACAGTTCTTTTGTTCTGAGCAAGCTCACTGTTCGGACCCCATAGGAAACACATTAGACTAGATGAGTGCTCTTTTCTCAAAAGCAGAGTGTGTTTCCTGTAAGGCGAGCTAGTGTTTGTTTCCCAGTCCTAAATGGAGTTGAGTCACATGCAGTTTCTGGTCCTATGAGCAAGAGTTGTTTTCTGGTAAGAAGAGTCACTATTGCGCTCCCATTGTCATACACTGGGCAAATAGCACTGGCGTCTGTTCCCAGTATGTACAGTGCATTGGACTGAAGAGGATCTACTGTTCTTGTCAGTTTCCTAAGCAGAAATGAACTCAATATGGCCCGTGTGTGTAGGAAGCACAGTTCTTTTGTTCTGAGCAAGCTCACTGTTCTGGCCATAGAAAACACAGAGGAGTAGAAGAGTGCTCTTTTCTCAAAAGCAGAGTGTGTTTCTTGTAAGGCGAGCTAGCATTTGTTTCCCAGTCCTAAATGTAGTTGAATTGCATGCAGTTTCTATTCCTACGAGCAAGAGTTGTTTTCTGTTAAGAAGAGACTCTATTGTGCTCCCATTGCCATACACAGTGCAAATAGCACTCGCGTCTGTTCGCAGCACGTACAGTGTATTGGACTGAAGAGGAGCTACAGTTCTTGTTAGTTTCCTAAGCAGAGTTGAACTAGATATGGCCCATGTGTGTAGGAAGCACATTTCTTTTGTTGTGAGCAAGCTCACTGTTCGGACCCCATAGGAAACACATTAGAGTAGAAGAGTGCTCTTTTCTCAAAAGCAGATTGTGTTTCTTGTAAGGCGAACTAGAGTTTGTTTCCCAGTCCTAAATGGAGTTGAATCCCATGCAGTTTCTGGTCCTATGAGCAAGAGTTGTTTTCTGGTAAGAAGAGTCACTGTTGTGCTTCCATTGTCTTACACAGGGCAAATAGCACTGGCGTCTGTTCCCAGCATGTACAGTGTATTGGAATGAAGAGAATCTACTGTTCTTGTCAGTTTCCTAAGCATAGTTGAACTAGATATGGCCAGTGTGTGTAGGAAGCACAGTTCTTTTGTTCTGAGCAAGCTCACTGTTCTTGCCCTATAGGAAACACAGTAGAGTAGAAGAGTGCTCTTTTCTCAAAAGCAGAGTGTGTTCCTTCTAAAGCGAGCTAGTATTTGTTTCCCAGTACTAAATGGAGTTGAGTCACATGCAGTTTCTGGTCCTACGTGCAAGAGTTGTTTTCTGGTAAGAGGAGTCACTATTGCGCTTCCATTGCCATACACAGTGCAAACAGCACTCACGTCTGTTCCTAGCAAGTACAGTGTATTGGACTGAAGAGGAGCTACTGTTCTTGTGAGTTTCCTAAGCAGAGTTGAACTAGATATGGCCCGTGTGTGTAGGAAGCACAGTTCTTTTGTTCTGAGCAAGCTCACTGTTCTGGCACTATAGGACACACAGTAGAGTAGAAGAGTGCTCTTTTCTCAAAAGCAGAGTGTGTTTCTTGAAAGGCGAGCTAGCATTTGTTCCCCAGTCCTAAATGGAGTTGAATCACATGCAGTTTCTATTCCCACGAGCAAGATTTGTTTTCTGTAAGAAGAGTCACTACTGTGCTCCCATTGCCACACACAGTGCAAATAGCACTCGCGTCTCTTCGGAGTAAATACAGTGTATTGGACTGAAGAGGAGCTACTGTTCTTGTCAGTTTCCTAAGAAGAGTTGAATTAGATATGGCCCATGTGTGTAGGAAGCACAGTTCTTTTGTTCTGAGCAAGCTCACTGTTCGGACCCTATAGAAAACACAGTAGAGTAGAAGAGTGCCCTTTTCTCAAAAGCAGAGTGTGTTTCTTGTTAGGCGAGCTAGCGTTTATTTACCAGTCCTAATGGAGTTGAATCACATGCAGTTTCTGGTCCTATGAGCAAGAGTTGTTTTCTGGTAAGAAGAGTCACTATTGCGCTCCCATTGTCATACACAGGGCAAATAGCACTCGCGTCTGTTCCCATCATGCACAGTGTACTGGACTGAAGAGGAGCTACTGTTGTTGTCAGTTTCTTAAGCAGAATTGAACTAGATATGGCCGTGTGTGTAGGAAGCGCAGTTCTTTTGTTCTGAGCAAGCTCACTGTTCTGGCCCTATAGGAAACACAGTAGAGTAGAAGAGTGCTCTTTTCTCAAAAGCAGAGTGTGTTTCTTGTAAGGCGAGCTAGCGTTTGTTTCCCAGTAAGAAATGGAGTTGAAGCACATGCAGTTTTTGGTCCTAAGAGCAACAGTTGTTTTCTGGTAAGGAAAGACACAATTGCGCTCCCATTTCCATGCACAGTGCAAATAGCACTCGCGTCTGTTCCCAGCAAGTACAGAGTATTGGACTGAAGAGGAGCTACTGTTCTTGTCAGTTTCCTAAGCAGAGTTGAACTAGATATGGCCAGTGTGTGTAGGAAGCACAGTTCTTTTTTTCTGAGCAAGCTCACTGTTCGGACCCCATAGGAAACACAGTAGAGTAGAAGAGTGTGCTTTTCTCAAAAGCAGAGTGCGTTAATTGTAAGGCGAGCTAGCGTTTGTTTTCCAGTACTAAATGGAATTGAATCACATGCAGTTTCTGGTCCTGCGAGCAAGAGTTGTTTTCTGGTAAGGAAAGACCCTATTGTGCTCCCATTGCTATACACAGGGCAAACAGCATTCACGTCTGTTGCCACCAAGTACAGTGTATTGGACTGAAGAGTAGCTACTGGTCTTGTCAGTTTGCTAAGCAGAGTTGAACTAGGTATGGCCGGTGTGTATAGGAAACCCAGTTCTTTTGTTCTGAGCAAGCTCACTGTTTGGAACCCTTAGGAAATACAGTAGAGTAGGAGAGTACTCCTTTCCCAAAAACAAAGTGTGTTTCTTGTAAGGCGAGCTAGTGTTTGTTTCCCAGTCAGAAATGGAGTTGAATCCCACGCAGTTTCTGGTCCTATGAGCAAGAGTTGTTTTCTGTTAAGAAGTGTCACTATTGTGCTCCCATTGCCATACACAGTGCAAATAGCACTCTCGTCTGCTCCCAGCAAGTACAGTGTATTGGACTAAAGAGGAGCTACTGTTCTTGTCAGTTTCCTAAGCAGAGTTGAAGTAGATATGGACCGTGTGTGTAGGAAGCACAATTCTTTTGTTCTGAGCAAGCTCACTGTTCTGGCACTATAGGAAAGATAGTAGAGTAGAAGAGTGCTCTTTTCTCAAAAGCAGATTGTGTTTCTTGTAAGGCTAGCTAGCGTTTGTTCCCCAGTCCTAAATGGAGTTGAATCACATTCAGTTTCTATTCGTACAAGCAAGAGTTGTTTTCTGTAAGAAGAGTCAGTATTGTGCTCCCATTGCCACACAAAGTGCAAGTAGCACTCGCGACTCTTCCAAGCAATTACAGTGTATTGGACTGAAGAAGAGCTACTGTTCTTGTCAGTTTCCTAAACAGAGTTGAACTAGATATGGCCCATGTGTGTAGGAAGCACAATTCTTTTGTTCTCAGCAAGCTCACTGTTCTGGCCCTATAGGAAACACAGTAGAGTAGAACAGTGCTCTTTTCTCAAAAGCAGAGTGTGTTTCTTGTAAGGCGAGCAAGCGTTTGTTTCCCAGTAAGAAATGGAGTTGAATCACATGCAGTTTCTGGTCCTACGAGCAAGAGATGTTTTCTACTAAGAAGAGTCACTATTGCGCTCCCATTGTCATACACAGTGCAAATAGCACTCGCGTCTGTTCCCAGCAAGTACAGTGTATTGGACTGAAGAGGAGCTACTGTTCTTTTCAGTTTCCTAAGCAGAGTTGAACTAGATATGGCCCCTGTGTGTAGGAAGCACAGTTCTTTTGTTCTGAGCAAGCTCACTGTTCTGACCCTATAGGAAACACATTAGAGTAGATGAGTGCTCTTTTCTCAAAAGCAGATTGTGTTTCTTGTAAGGCGAACTAGTGTTTGTTTCCTAATCCTAAATGGAGTTGAATCACATGCAGTTTTTGGTCCTACAAGCAAGAGTAGTTTTCTGGTAAGGAAAGTCACTATTGCGCTCCCTTTGCCATACACAGTAAAAATAGCACTCGCATCTGTTCCCAGCAATTACAGTGTATTGGACTGAAGAGGAGCTACTGTTCTTGTCAGTTTCCTAACCAGAGTTGAAGTAGATATGGCCCGTGTTTGTAGGAAGCACAGTTCTTTTGTTCTGAGCAAGCTCACTGTTCTGGCACTATAGGAAACACAGTAGAGTAGAAGAGTGCTCTTTTCTCAAAAGCAGAGTGTGTTCCTTCTAAGGCGAGCTAGTATTTCTTTCCCAGTACTAAATGGAGTTGAGTCACATGCAGTTTCTGGTCGTATGAGCAAGAGTTGTTTTCTGGTAAGAGGAGTCACTATTGCGCTTCCATTGACATACACAGTGCAAACAGCACTCATGTCTGTTCCTAGCAAGTACAATGTATTGGACTGAAGAGGAGCTACTGTTCTTGTCAGTTTCCTAAGCAGAGTTGAACTAGATGTGGCCCGTGTGTGTAGGAAGCACAGTTCTTTTGTTCTGAGCAAGCTCACTGTTCGGACCCCATAGGAAACACAGTGGAGTAGAAGAGTGCTCTTTTCTGAAAAGCATAGTGTGTTTCTTTTAATGCGAGCTAGCGATTGTTTCCCAGTCCAAATGGACATGAATCACATGAAGTTTCTGCTCCTACGAGAAAGAGTTGTTTTCTGGTAAGAAGAGTCACTATTGTGCTCCCATTGTCATACACAGGGCAAATAGCCCAGGTGTCTGTTCCCAGCATATACAGTGTATTGGACTGAAGAGGATCTACTGTTCTTGTCAGTTTCCTAAGCAGAGTAAAACTAGATATGGCCCGTGTGTGTAGGAAGCACAGTTCTTTTGTTCTGAGCAAGCTCACTGTTCTGGCCCTATAGGAAACACAGTTTAGTAGAAGAGTGCTCTTTTCTAAAAAGCAGAGTGTGTTTCTTGTTAGGCGAGCTAGTGTTTGTTTCCCAGTCAGAAATCGAGTGGAATCACATGCAGTTTCTGGTCCTATGAGCAAGAGTTGTTTTCTGGTAAGAAGAGTCACTATTGTGCTCCCATTGCCATACACAGTGCAAATAGCACTCGGGTCTGTTCCCAGCAAGTGCAGTGTATTGGACTGAAGAGGAGCTACTGTTCTTGTCAGTTTCCTAAGCAGAGTTGAACTAGATATGTCCCGTGTGTGTAGGAAGCACAGTTCTTTTGTTCTGAGCAAGCTCACTGTTCGGACACCATAGGAAACACAGTAGAGAAGAAGATTGCTCTTTTCTCAAAAGCAGAGTGTGTTTCTTGTAAGGCGAGCTAGTGTTTATTCCCAGTCCTAAATGGAGTTCAGTCACATGCAGTTTCTGGTCCTACAAGCAAGAGTTGTTTTCTGGTAAGAAGAGTCACTATTGCGCTCCCATTGTCATACACAGGGCAAATAGCACAGGTTTCTGTTCCCAGCATGTACAGTGTATTGGACTGAAGAGGATCTACTGTTCTTGACAGTTTCCTAAGCAGAGTATAACTAAATATGGACCGTGTGTGTAGGAAGCACAGTTCTTTTGTTCTGAGCAAGCTCACTGTTCTGGCTCTATAGGAAACACAGTGGAGTAGAAGAGTGCTCTTTTCTAAAAAGCACAGTGTGTTTCTTGTAAGGCAAGCTAGCGTTTGTTTTCCAGTCCTAAATGGAGTTGAGCCACATGCAGTTTCTGGTCCTACGAACAAGAGTTGTTTTCTGGTAAAAAGAGTCACTATTGCCCTCCCATTGTCATACACAGGGCAAATAGCTCAAGTGTCTCTTCCCAGCATGTACATTGTATTGGACTGAAGAGGATCTACTGTTCTTGTCAGTTTCCTAAGCAGTGTATAACTAGATATGGCCCGTGTGTGTAGGAAGCACAGTTGTTTTGTTCTGAGCAAGCTCACTGTTCTGGCCCTACAGGAAACAGAGTGGAGTAGAAGAGTGCTATTTTCTAAAAAGCAGAGTGTGTTTCTTGTAAGGTGAGCTAGCATATGTTTCCAGTCCTAAATGGAGTTCAGTCACATGCAGTTTCTGGTCGTATGAGCAAGAGTTGTTTTTTGGTAAGAGGAGTCACTATTGTGCTCCCATTGCCATACACAGTGCAAACATCACTCACGTCTGTTCCCAGCAAGTACAGTGTATTGGACGGAGGAGGAGCTACTGTTCTTGTCAGTTTCCTAAGCAGGGTTGAACTAGATATGGCCCGTGTGTTTAGGAAGCACAGTTCTTTTGTTCTGAGCAAGCTCATTGTTCGGACCCCATAGGAAACACAGTATAGTAGAAGAGTGCTCTTTTCTCAAAAGCAGAGTGTGTTTCTTGTAAGGCGAGCTAGTGTTTTTTTCCCAGTCCTAAATGGAGTTGAATCACATGCAGGTTCTTGTCCTACAAGCAAGAGTTTTTTTCAGGTAAGAAGAGTAATTATTGTGCTCCCATTTTCATACAGAGGACAAATAGCACTGGCGTCTGTTCCCAGCATGTACAGTGTATTGGACTGAAGAGGAATTACTGTTCTTGTCAGTTTCCTAAGCAGAGTTGAACTAGATATGGCTCGTGTGTTTAGGAAGCACAATTCTTTTCTTCTGAGCAAGCTCACTGTTCGGACCCCATAGGAAACACAGTAGAGTAAAAGAGTGCCCTTTTCTCAAAAGCAGAGTGTGTTTCTTGTAAGGCTAGCTAGCGTTTGTTTACCAGTACTAAATGGAGTTCAATCACATGCAGTTTCTGGTCCTACGACCAAGAGTTGTTTTCTGGTAAGAAGAGTCACTATTGCGCTCCCATTGTCATACACAGGGCAGATAGCACTGACGTATGTTCCCACCATGTACAGTGTATTGGATTGAAGAGGATCTACTGTTCTTGTCAGTTTCCTAAGCAGAGTTGAACTAGATATGGCCCATGTGTGTAGAAAGCACAGTTCTTTTGTTCTGAGCAAGTTCACTGTTCTGGCCCAATAGGAAACACAGTGGAGTAGAAGAGTGCTCTTTTCTCAAAAGCAGAGTGTGTTTCTTGTAAGGCAAGCTAGCGTTTGTTTTTCAGTCCTAAATGGAGTTGAGTCATATGCAGTTTCTGGTCATACGAGGAAGAGTTGTATTCTGGTAAGGAAAGTCACTATTGCGTTCCCATTGCCTTACACAGTAAAAATAGCACTCGCGTCTGTTCCCAGCATGTAGAGTGTATTGGACTGAAGAGGAGCTACTGTTCTTGTCAGTTTCCTAAGCAGAGTATAACTAGATATGGCCCGTGTGTGTAGGAAGCACAGTTCTTTTGTTCTGAGCAAGCTCACTGTTCTGGCCATATAGGAAACACAGTGGAGTAGGAGAGTGCTCTTTTCTAAAAAGCAGAGTGTGTTTCTTGTAAGGGGAGCTAGTGTTGTTTCCCAGTCCTAAATGGAGTTGAATCCCATGAAGTTTCTGGTCCTACGCCCAAGAGTTGTTTTATGGTAAGAAGAGTCACTATTGCGCTCCCATTGACATACACAGTACAAATAGCACTCGCGTCTATTCCCAGCAAGTACAGTATATTGGACTGAAGTGGAGCTACTTTTCTTGTCAGTTTCCTAAGCAGAGTTGAACTAGATATGGCCCGTGTGTGTAGGAAGCACAGTACTTTTGTTCTGAATAAGCTTACTGTTCAGACCTCATAGGAAACACAGTGGAGTAGAAGAGTGCTCTTTTCTGAAAAGCAGAGTGTGTTTCTTGTAATGCGAGCTAGCGATTGTTTCCCAGTCCAAAAAGGAGTTGAATCACATGCAGTTTCTGGTCCTATGAGCAAGAGTTGTTTTCTGGTAAGAAGAGTCACTATTGCACTTCCATTGTCATACACAGGGCAAATAGCACAGGTGTCTGTTCCCAGCATGTACAGTGTATTGGACTGAAGAGCATCTACTGTTCTTGTCAGTTTCCTAAGCAGAGTATAACTAGATATGGCCTGTGCGTATAGGAAGCACAGTTCTTTTGTTCTGAGCAAGCTCACTGTTCTGGCCCTATTATAAACACAGTGGAGTAGAAGAGTGCTCTTTTCTCAAAAGCAGAGCGTCTTTCTTGTAAGGCGAGCTAGCGTTTGTTTCCCAGTCCTAAATGGAGTTGAGCCACATGCAGTTTCTGGTCCTATGAGCAAGAGTTGTTTTCTGGTAAGAAGAGTCACTATTGTGCTCCCATTGCCATACACAGTGCAAACAGCACTCGCATCTGTTCCCATCAGGTACAGTGTATTGGACTGAAGAGGATCTACTGTTCTTGTCAGTTTCCTAAGCAGAGTTGAACTAGATATGGCCCTTGTGTGTAGGAAGCACAGTTCTTTTGTTCTGAGCAAGCTCACTGTTCTGGCCCTATAGGAAACACAGTAGAGTAGAAGAGTGCTCTTTTCTCAAAAGCAGTGTGTGTTACTTGTAAGGCGAGCTAGCGTTTGTTTCCAGTCCTAAATGGAGTTGAGTCACATGCAGTTTCTGGTCCTACGAGCAAGAGTTGTTTTATGGTAAGAAGAGTCACTATTGCGCTCCCATTGCCATACACAGTACAAATAGCTCTCGCGTCTGTTCCCAGCAAGTACAGTGTATTGGACTGAAGAGGAGCTACTGTTCTTGTCAGTTTCCTAAGCAGAGTTGAACTAGATATGGCCCGTGTGTGTAGGAAGCACAGTTCTTTTGTTCTGAGCAAGCTCACTGTTCGGACCCCACAGGAAACCCAGTAGAATAGAAGAGTGCTCTTTTCTCAAAAGCAGAGTGTTTCTCTTGTAAGGCGAGGTAGCGTTTGTTTCCCAGTCCTAAATGGAGTTGATTCACATGCAGTTTCTTGTCCTACGAGCAAGAGTTGTTTTCTGGTAAGAAGAGTCACTATTGCGCTCCCATTGCCATACACAGAGCAAAGAGCACTCGCGTCTGTTCCCAGCATGTACAGTGTATTGGACTGAAGAGAAGCAATGTTCTTGTCAGTTTCCTAAGCAGAATTGAACTAGATATGGCCCGTGTGTGTAGGAAGCACAGTTGTTTTGTTCTGAGCTAGCTCACTGTTCGGGCCTTATAGGAAACACAGTGGAGTAGAAGAGTGCTCTTTTCTCAAAAGCAGAGTGTGTTCCTTGTAAGGAGAGCTAGTGTTTGTTTCCCAGTCCTAAATGGAGTTGAGTCACATGCAGTTTCTGGTCCTGCGAGGAAGAGTAGTTTTCTGGTAAGGAAAGTCACTATTGCATTCCCATTGCCTTACACAGTAAAAATAGCACTCGCGTCTGTTCCCAGCAAGTACAGTGTATTGGATTGAAGAGGAGCTACTGTTCTTGTCAGTTTCCTAAGCAGAGTTAAACTAGATATGACCCGTGTGTATAGGAAGCACAGTTGTTTTGTTCTGAGCAATCCCACTCTTCTGGCCCTATTGGAAACACAAAGAGTAGAAGAGTGCTCTTTTCTCAAAAGCAGAGTGTGTTCCTTGTAAGGCGAGCTAGCGTTTGTTTCCCAGTCCTAAATGGAGTTGAGTCACATGCAGTTTCTGGTCGTATGAGCAAGAGTTGTTTTCTGGTAAGAAGAGTCACTATTGCGCTTCATTGCCATACACAGTGCAAACAGCACTCACGTCTGTTCCCAGCAAGTACAGTGTATTGGACTGAAGAGGAGCTACTGTTCTTGTCAGTTTCCTAAGCAGAGTTGAACTAGATATGGCCCGTGTGTGTAGGAAGCACAGTTCTTTTGTTCTGAGCAAGCTCACTGTTCTGGCCCTATAGGAAACACAGTAGAGTAGAAGAGTGCTCTTTTCTCAAAAGCAGAGTGTGTTTCTTGTAAGGTGAGCTAGCTTTTGTTTCCAGTCCTAAATGGAGTTGAGTCACATGCAGTTTCTGGTCCTACGAGCAAGAGTTGTTTTCTGGTAAGAAGAGTCACTATTGCGCTCCCATTGCCATACACAGTGCAAATAGCTCTCGCGTCTGTTCCCAGCAAGTACAGTGTATTGGACTGAAGAGGAGCTACTGTTCTTGTCAGTTTCCTAAGGGGAGTTGTACTAGATATGACCTGTGTGTGTAGGAAGCACAGTTGTTTTGTTCTGAGCTAGCTCACTGTTCAGGCCTTATAGGAAACAGAGTAGAGTAGAAGAGTGCTCTTTTCTCAAAAGCAGAGTGTGTTCCTTGTAAGGCGAGCTAGTGTTTGTTTCCCAGTCCTAAATGGAGTTGAGTCACATGCAGTTTCTGGTCGTATGAGCAAGAGTTGCTTTCTGGTAAGAGGAGTCACTATTGCGCTTCCATTGCCATACACAGTGCAAACAGCACTCACGTCTGTTCCCAGCAAGTACAGTGTATTGGACTGAAGAGGAGCTACTGTTCTTGTCAGTTTCCTAAGCAGAGTTGAACTAGATATGGTCCGTGTGTGTAGGAAGCACAGTTCTTTTGTTCTGAGCAAGCTCACTGTTCTGGCCCTATAGGAAAACCAGTAGAGAAGAAGAGTGCTCTTTTCTCAAAAGCAGAGTGGGTTTCTTGTAAGGTGAGCTCGCGTTTGTTTCCCAGTCCTAAATGGAGTTCAGTCACATGCAGTTTCTGGTCATATGAGCAAGAGTTGTTTTCTGGTAAGAGGAGTCACTATTGCACTCCCATTGCCATACACAGTGCAAACATCACTCACGTCTGTTCCCAGCAAGTACAGTGTATTGGACTGAAGAGGAGCTACTGTTCTTGTCAGTTTCCTAAGCAGAATTGAACTAAATATGGCGAGTGTGTAGGAAGCACAGTTCTTTTGTTCTGAGCAAGCTCGCTGTTCGGACGCCATAGGAAACACATTAGAGTAGAAGAGTGTTCTTTTCTGAAAAGCAGATTGTGTTTCTTGTAAGGCGAACTAGTGTTTGTTTCCCAGTCCTAAATGGAGTTGAATCCCATGCAGTTTCTGGTCCTACGAGCAAGAGTTGTTTTCTGGTAAGAAGAGTCAGTATTGCGCTCCCATTGTCATACACAGTACAAATAGCACTCGTGTCTGTTCCCAAAAAGTACAGTGTATTGGAATGAAGAGGAGCTACTGTTCTTGTCAGTTTCCTAAGCAGAGTTGAACTAGATATGGCCCGTGTGTGTAGGAAGCACAGTTGTTTTTTTCTGAGCAAGCTCACTGTTCGGGCCCCATAGGAAACACAGTAGAGTAGAAGAGTGCTCTTTTCTCAAAAGCAGAGTGTGTTTCTTGTAAGGCGAGCTAGCGTTTGTTTCCCAGTCCTAAATAGAGTTGAATCACATGAAGTTTCTGGTCCTACGAGCAAGAGTTGTTTTCTAGTAAGAAGAGTCACTATTGCGCTTCATTGCCATACACAGTGCAAACAGCACTCACGTCTGTTCCCAGCAAGTACAGTGTATTGGACTGAAGAGGAGCTACTGTTCTTGTCAGTTTCCTAAGCAGAGTTGAACTAGATATGGCCCGTGTGTGTAGGAAGCACAGTTCTTTTGTTCTGAGCAATCTCACTGTTCTGGCCCTATAGGAAACACAGTAGAGTAGAAGAGTGCTCTTTTCTCAAAAGCAGAGTGTGTTTCTTGTAAGGCGAGCTAGCGTTTGTTTCCAGTCCTAAATGGAGTTGAGTCACATGCAGTTTCTGGTCCTACGAGCAAGAGTTGTTTTCTGGTAAGAAGAGTCACTATTGCGCTTCCATTGCCATACACAGTGCAAATAGCACTCGCCTCTGTTCCCAGCAAGTACAGTGTATTGGACTGAAGAGGAGCTACTGTTCTTGTCAGTTTCCTAAGCAGAGTTGAACTAGATATGGCCCGTGTGTGTAGGAAGCACAGTTCTTTTGTTCTGAGCAAGCTCACTGTTCGGACCCCACCGGAAACCCAGTAGAGTAGAAGAGTGCTCTTTTCTCAAAATCAAAGTGTTTCTCTTGTAAGGCGAGGTAGCGTTTGTTTCCCAGTCCTAAATGGAGTTGATTCACATGCAGTTTCTTGTCCTACGAGCAAGAGTTGTTTTCTGGTAAGAAGAGTCACTATTGCGCTCCCATTGCCATACACAGTGCAAATAGCACTCGCGTCTGTTCCCAGCATGTACAGTGTATTGGACTGAAGAGAAGCAATGTTCTTGTCAGTTTCCTAAGCAGAATTGAACTAGATATGGCCCGTGTGTGTAGGAAGCACAGTTGTTTTGTTCTGAGCTAGCTCACTGTTCAGGCCTTATAGGAAACACAGTAGAGTAGAAGAGTGCTCTTTTCTCAAAAGCAGAGTGTGTTCCTTGTAAGGCGAGCTAGTGTTTGTTTCCCAGTCCTAAATGGAGTTGAGTCACATGCAGTTTCTGGTCCTACGAGGAAGAGTAGTTTTCTGGTAAGGAAAGTCACTATTGCGTTCCCATTGCCTTACACAGTAAAAATAGCACTCGCGTCTGTTCCCAGCAAGTACAGTGTATTGGATTGAAGAGGAGCTACTGTTCTTGTCAGTTTCCTAAGCAGAGTTAAACTAGGTATGGCCCGTGTGTATAGGAAGCACAGTTGTTTTGTTCTGAGCAAGCTCACTATTCTGGCCCTATTGGAAACATAGTAGAGTAGAAGAGTGCTCTTTTCTCAAAAGCAGAGTGTGTTCCTTGTAAGGCGAGCTATTATTTGTTCCCCGTCCTAAATGGAGTTGAGTCACATGCAGTTTCTGGTCGTATGAGCAAGAGTTGCTTTCTGGTAAGAGGAGTCACTATTGCGCTTCCATTGCCACACACAGTGCAAACAGCACTCACGTCTGTTCCCAGCAAGTACAGTGTATTGGACTGAAGAGGAGCTACTGTTCTTGTCAGTTTCCTAAGCAGAGTTGAACTAGATATGGCCCGTGTGTGTAGGAAGCACAGTACTTTTGTTCTGAATAAGCTTACTGTTCGGACCCCATAGGAAACCCAGTAGAGTAGAAGAGTGCTCTTTTCTCAAAAGCAGAGTGTTTCTCTTGTAAGGCGAGGTAGCGTTTGTTTCCCAGTCCTAAATGGAGTTCAGTCACATGCAGTTTCTGGTCCTACGAGCAAGAGTTTTTTTCTGGTAAGAAGAGTCACTATTGTGCTCCCATTGCCATACACAGTACAAATAGCACTCGCGTCTGTTCCCAGCATGTACAGTGTATTTTACTGAAGAGAAGCAATGTTCTTGTCAGTTTCCTAAGCAGAATTGAACTAGATATTGCCCGTGTGTGTAGGAAGCACAGTTGTTTTGTTCTGAGCTAGCTCACTGTTCAGGCCTTATAGGAAACACAGTAGAGTAGAAGAGTGCTCTTTTCTCAAAAGCAGAGTGTGTTCCTTGTAAGGCGAGCTAGTGTTTGTTTCCCAGTCCTAAATGGAGTTGAGTCACATGCAGTTTCTGGTCCTACGAGGAAGAGTAGTATTCTGGTAAGGAAAGTCACTATTGCGTTCCCATTGCCTTACACAGTAAAAATAGCACTCGCGTCTGTTCCCAGCAAGTACAGTGTATTGGATTGAAGAGGAGCTACTGTTCTTGTCAGTTTCCTAAGCTGAGTTAAACTAGATATGGCCCGTGTGTATAGGAAGCACAGTTGTTTTGTTCTGAGCAAGCTCACTGTTCTGGCCCTATTGGAAACACAGTAGAGTAGAAGAGTGCTCTTTTCTCAAAAGCAGAGTGTGTTCCTTGTAAGACGAGCTATTATTTGTTTCCCAGTCCTAAATGGAGTTGAGTCACATGCAGTTTCTGGCCGTATGAGCAAGAGTTGCTTTCTGGTAAGAGGAGTCACTATTGCGCTTCCATTGCCGTACACAGTGCAAACAGCACTCACGTCTGTTCCCAGCAAGTACAGTGTATTGGACTGAAGAGGAGCTACTGTTCTTGTCAGTTTCCTAAGCAGAGTTGAACTAGATATGGCCCGTGTGTGTAGGAAGCACATTTGTTTTGTTCTGAGCTAGCTCACTGTTCGGGCCTTATAGGAAACACAGTAGAGTAGAAGAGTGCTCTTTTATCAAAAGCAGAGTAGGTTTCTTGTAAGGTGAGCTCGCGTTTGTTTCCCAGTCCTAAATGGAGTTCAGTCACATGCAGTTTCTGGTCATATGAGCAAGAGTTGTTTTCTGGTAAGAGGAGTCACTATTGCCCTCCCATTGCCATACACAGTGCAAATAGCACTCGCGTCTGTTCCCAGCATGTACAGTGTTATGGACTGAAGAGGAGCAATGTTCTTGTCAGTTTCCTAAGCAGAATTGAACTAGATATGGCCCGTGTGTATAGGAAGCACAGTTGTTTTGTTCTGAGCTACCTCACTGTTCAGGCCTTATAGGAAACACAGTAGAGTAGAAGAGTGCTCTTTTCTCAAAAGCAGAGTGTGTTTCTTGTAAGGCGAGCTAGCGTTTGTGTCCCAGTCCTAAATGGAGTTGAGTCACATACAGTTTCTGGTCCTACGAGCAAGAGGTTTTTTCAGGTAAGAAGAGTAATTATTGCGCTCCCATTGTCATACATAGGGCAAATAGCACTGGCGTCTGTTCCAAGCATGTACAGTGTATTGGACTGAAGAGGAACTACTGTTCTTGTCAGTTTCCTAAGCAGAGTTGAACTAGATTTGGCTTGTGTTTTTAGGAATCACAGTTCAGTTGTTCTGAGCAAGTTCACTGTTCAGACCCAATAGGAAACACAGTAGAGTAAAAGAGTGCCCTTTTCTCAAAAGCAGAGTGTGTTTCTTGTAAGGCGAGCTAGCGTTTGTTTACCAGTACAAAATGGAGTTGAATCACATGCAGTTTCTGGTCCTACGACCAAGAGTTGTTTTCTGGTAAGAAGAGTCACTATTGCGCTCCCATTGTCATACACAGGGCAGATAGCACTGGCGTATGTTCCCAGCATGTACAGTGTATTGGACTGAAGAGGATCTACTGTTCTTGTCAGTTTCCTAAGCAGATTATAACTAGATATGGCCCGTGTGTGTAGGAAGCACAGTTCTTTTGTTCTGAGCAAGCTCAGTGTTCTGGCACTATAGGAAACACAGTGGAGTAGAAGAGTGCTCCTCTCTAAAGCAGAGTGTGTTTCTTGTAAGGGGAGCTAGTGTTTTTTCCCAGTCAGAAATGGAGTTGAATCCCATGCAGTTTCTGGTCCTACGACCAAGAGTTGTTTTCTGGTAAGAAGAGTCACTATTGCGCTCCCATTGACATACACAGTGCAAATAGCACTCCCGTCTGTTCCCAGCAAGTACAGTATATTGGACTGAAGTGGAGCTACTTTTCTTGTCAGTTTCCTAAGCAGAGTTGAACTAGATATGGCCCGTGTGTGTAGGAAGCACAGTACTTTTGTTCTGAATAAGCTTACTGTTCGGACCCCATAGGAAACACAGTGGAGTAGAAGAGTGCTCTTTTCTGAAAAGCAGAGTGTGTTTCTTGTAATGCGAGCTAGCGATTGTTTCCCAGTCCAAAAAGGAGTTGAATCACATGCAGTTTCTGGTCCTACGAGCAAGAGTTGTTTTCTGGTAAGAAGAGTCACTATTGCACTTCCATTGTCATACACAGGGCAAATAGCACAGGTGTCTGTTCCCAGCATAAACAGTGTATTGGACTGAAGAGGATCTACTGTTCTTGTCAGTTTCCTAAGCAGAGTATAACTAGATATGGCCCGTGTGTATAGGAAGCACAGTTCTTTTGTTCTGAGCAAGCTCACTGTTCTGGCCCTATAGGAAACACAGTGGAGTAGAAGATTGCTCTTTTCTCAAAAGCAGAGCGTGTTTCTTGTAAGGCGAGCTAGCGTTTGTTTCCCAGTCCTAAATGGAGTTGAGCCACATGCAGTTTCTGGTCCTATGAGCAAGAGTTGTTTTCTGGTAAGAAGAGTCACTATTGCGCTCCCATTGCCATACACAGTGCAAATAGCACTCACGTCTGTTCCCAGCAAGTACAGTGTATTGGACTGAAGAAGAGCTACTGTTCTTGTCAGTTTCCTAAGCAGAGTTGAACTAGATATGGCCCGTGTGTGTAGGAAGCACAGTTCTTTTGTTCTGAGCAAGCTCACTGTTCGGACCCCACCGGAAACCCAGTAGAGTAGAAGAGTTCTCTTTTCTCAAAAGCAGAGTGTCTTTCTTGTAAGGCGAGCTAGCGTTTGTTTCCCAGTAAGAAATAGAGTTGAAGCACATGCAGTTTTTGGTCCTAGGAGTAAGAGTTGTTTTGTGTTAAGAAGAGTGACTATTGCGATCCATTTGCCACACAGTGCAAATAGCACTGGCTTCTGTTCCCAGCAAGTACAGTGTATTGGACTGAAGAGAAGCTTCTGTTTTTGTCAGTTTCCTAAGCACAGTTGAAGTAGATATGGCCCGTGTGTGTAGTAAGCACAGTTCTTTTGTTCTGAGAAAGCTCACTGTTCTGGCCCTATAGGAAACACAGTAGAGTAGAAGAGTGCTCTTTTCTCAAAAGCAGAGTGTGTGTCTTGTAAGGCGAGCTAGTGTTCGTTTCCCTGTCAGAAATGGAGTTGAATCACATGCAGTTTCTGGTCCTACGAATAAGAGCTGTTTTCGAGTAAGAAGAGTCACTATTGTGATCCATTTGCCACATAGTGCAAATAGCACTCGTGTCTGTTCACAGCAAGTACAGTGTATTGGACTAAAGAGAAGCTGCTGTTCTTGTCAGTTTCCTAAGCAGAGTTGAATAGATATTGACGTGTGTGTAGGAAGCACAGTTCTTTTGTTCTGGGCTAGCTCACTGTTCTGGCCCTATAGGAAACACAGTAGAGTAGAAGAGAGCTCTTTTCTCAAAAGCAGAGTGTGTTTCTTGAAAGGCGAGCTAGTGTTTGTTTGCCTGTCAGAAATGGAGTTGAATCACATGCAGTTTCTGGTCCTAAGAGCAAGAGTTGTTTTCTGGTAAGAAGAGTCACTATGGCGATCCATTTGCTGCACAATGCAAATAGCTCTCACGTTTGTTCCCAGCAAGTACACTGTATTGGACTGAAGAGAAGCTACTGTTCTTGTCAATTTCCTAAATAGAGTTGAACTAGATATGGCCCGTGTGTGTAGGAAGCACAGTTCTTTTGTTCTCAGCAAGCTCACTGTTCTGGCCCTGTAGGAAACACAGTAGATTAGAAGAGAGCTCTTTTCTCAAAAGCAGAGTGTGTTTCTTGTAAGGTAAGCTAGTGTTTGTTTCCCAGTCAGAAATGGAGTTGAATCACATGCAGTTTCTGGTCCTACGAGCAAGAGTTGTTTTCTGGTAAGAAGAGTCACTATTGCAATCCATTTGCCGCAGAGTGCAAATAGCACTCGCGTCTGTTCCCAGCAAGTACAGTGTATTGGACTGAAGAGAAGCTACCGCTCTTGTCAGTTTCCTAAGCAGAGATGAAGTAGAATTGGTCCGTGTGTGGAGGAAGCACAGTTCTTTTGTTATGAGCAAGCTCACTGTTCTGGCCTTATAGGAAACACAGTAGAGTAGAAGAGAGCTCTTTTCTCAAAAGCAGAGTGTGTTTCTTGTAAGGCGAGCTAGTGTTTGTTTCCCTGTCAGAAATGTAGTTGAATCACATGCAGTTTCTGGTCCTACGAGCAAGAGTTGTTTTCTGGTAAGAATAGTCACTATTGCGATCCATTTGCCAGACAGTGCAAATAGCACTCGCGTATGTTCCCAGCAAGTACACTGTATTGGAATGAAGAGAAGCTACTGTTCATGTCAGATTCCTAAGCAGAGTTGAAGTAGATATGGCCCGTGTGTGTAGAAAGGACAGTTCTTTTGTTCTCAGCAAGCTCACTGTTCAGGCACTGTAGGAAACACAGTAGAGTAGAAGAGAGCTCTTTTCTCAAAAGCAGAGTGTGTTTCTTGTAAGGCGAGCTAGCGTTTGTTTCCCAGTCAGAAATCGAGTGCAATCACATGCAGATTCCGGTCCTAAGAACAAGAGTTGTTTTCTGGTAAGAAGAGTCACTATTGCTATACATTTGCCGCACAGTGCAAATAGCCCTCGCGTTTGTTCCCAGCAAGTACACTGTATTGGACTGAAGAAAAGCTACTGTTCTTGACAGTTTCCTAAGCAGAGTTGAAGTAGATATGGCCCCTGTGTGTAGAAAGGACAGCTCTTTTGTTCTCAGCAAGCTCACTGTTCTGGCACTGTAGGAAACACAATAGAGTAGAAGAGAGCTCTTTTCTGAAAAGCAGAGTGTGTTTCTTGTAAGGTGAGCTAGTGTTTGTTTCCCAGTCAGAAATGGAGTTGAATCACATGCAGTTTCAGGTCCTACGAGCAAGTTTTGTTTTCTGGTAAGAAGAGTCACCATTGCAATCCATTTGCCGCACAGTGCAAATAGCACTCGCGTCTATTCCCAGCAAATACAGTGTATTGGACTGAAGAGAAGCTACCGCTCTTGTCAGTTTCCTAAGCAGAGTTGAAGTAGAATTGGTCCGTGTGTGTAGGAAGCACAGTTCTTTTGTTCTGAGCAAGGTCACTCTTCTGGCCCTGTAGAAAACACAGTAGAGTAGAAGAGAGCTCTTTTCTCAAAAGCAGAGTGTGTTTCTTGTAACGTGAGCTAGTGTTTGTTTCCCAGTCAGAAATGGAGTTGAATCACATGCAGTTTCTGGTGCTAAGAGCAAGAGTAGTTTTCTGGTAAGAAGAGTCACCATTGCAAACCATTTGCCATGCACTGCAAATAGCACTCGCGTCTGTTCCCAGCAAGTACAGTGTATTGGACTGAAGAGAAGCTACCGCTCTTGTCAGTTTCCTAAGCAGAGTTGAAGTAGAATTGGTCCGTGTGTGTAGGAAGCACAGTTCTTTTGTTCTGAGCAAGCTCACTGTTCTGGCCCTATAGGAAACACAGTAGAGTAGAAGAGAGCTCTTTTCTCAAAAGCAGAGTGTGTTTTTTGTAAGGCGAGCTAGTGTTTGTTTCCCTGTCTGAAATGGAGTTGAATCACATGCAGTTTCTGGTCCTACGAGCAAGAGTTGTTTTCTGGTAAGAAGAGTCACTATTGCGATCCATTTGACACAGTGCAAATAGCACTCGCGTCTCTTCCCAGCAAGTACACTGTATTGGACTGAAGAGAAGCTACTGTTCTTGTTAGATTCCTAAGCAGAGTTGAAGTAGATATGGCCGTGTGTGTAGGAAGCACAGTTCTTTTGTTCTGAGAAAGCTCACTGTTCTGGCCCTATAGGAAACACAGTAGAGTAGAAGAGTGCTCTTTTCTCAAAAGCAGAGTGTGTTTCTTGTAAGGCAACCTAGTGTTTGTTTCCCAGTCAGTAATGGAGTTGAATCACATGCAGTTTCTAATCATACTGGAAAGAGTTGTTTTCTGGTAACAAGAGTCAGAGTTGCGATCCATTTGCCACACAGTGCAAATAGCACTCGCGTCTGTTCCCAGCAATTACAGTGTATTGGACTGAAGAGAAGCTACTGCTCTTGTCAGTTTCCTAAGCAGAGTTGAAGTAGATATGGCCCGTGTGTAGGGAGCACAGTTCTTTTGTTCTGAGCAAGCTCACTGTTCTGGCCCTTTAGAAAACACAGTAGAGTAGAAGAGTGCTCTTTTGGCAAATGCAGAGTGTGTTTCTTGTAAGGCTAGCTAGTGTTTGTTTCCCAGTCAGAAATCGAGTGGAATCACATGCAGTTTCTGGTCCTACTAGCAAGAGTTGTTTTCTGGTAAGAAGAGTCACTATTGCGATCCACTTGCCGCACAGTGCGAATAGCACTCGCGTTTGTTCCGAGCAAGTACAGTGTATTGGACTGATGAAAAGCTACTGTTCTTGTCAGTTTCCTAAGCAGAGTTGAAGTAGATATGGCCCGTGTGTGTAGGAAGCACAGTTTTTTTGTTCTGAGCAAGCTCACTGTTCTGGCCCTATAGGAAACACAGTAGAGTAGAAGAGAGCTCTTTTCTCAAAAGCAGAGTGTGTTTCTTGTAAGGTGAGCTAGTGTTTGTTTCCAGTCAGAAATGTAGTTGAATCACATGCAGTTTCTGGTCCTACGAGCAAGAGTTGTTTTCTGGTAAGAAGAGTCACTATTGCAATCCATTTGCCGCACAGTGCAAATAGCCCTCGCTTTTGTTCCCAGGAAGTACATAGTATTGGACTGAAGAGAAGCTACTGTTCTTGAGATTTTCCTAAGCAGAGTTTAAGTAGATATGGTCCGCGTGTGTAGGAAGCACAGTTCTTTTGATCTGAGCAAGCTCACTGTTCTGGCCCTATAGGAAACACAGTAGAGTAGAAGAGTGCTCTTTTCTCAAAAGCAAAGTGTGTTTCTTGTAAGGCGAGCTAGTGTTTGTTTCCCAGTCAGAAATGAGTGGAATCACATGCAGTTTCTGGTCCTAAGAACAAGAGTTGTTTTCTGGTAAGAAGAGTCACTATTGCGATCCATTTGCCGCACAATGCAAATAGCTCTCATGTGTGTTCCCAGCAAGTACACTGTATTGGACTGTAGAGAAGCTACCGCTCTTCTCAGTTTCCTAAGCAGAGTTGAAGTAGAATTGGTCCGTGTGTGTAGGAAGCACAGTTCTTTTGTTCTGAGCAAGCTCACTGTTCTGACCCTATAGGAAACACAGTAGAGTAGAAGAGTGCTCTTTTCTCAAAAGCAGAGTGTGTTTCTTGTAAGGCAAGCTAGTGTTTGTTTCCCAGTCAGTAATGGCGTTGAATCACATGCAGTTTCTGGTCATACTGGAAAGAGTTGTTTTCTGGTAAGAAGAGTCACAGTTGCCATCCATTTGCCACACAGTGCAAATAGCACTCGCGTCTGTTCCCAGCAATTACAGTGTATTGGACTGAAGAGAAGCTACTACTCTTGTCAGTTTCCTAAGCAGAGTTGAAGTAGATATGGCCCGTGTGTAGGAAGCACAGTTCTTTTGTTCTGAGCAAGCTCACTGTTTTGGCCCTATAGAAAACACTGTATAGTAGAAGAGTGCTCTTTTCTCAAAAGCAGAGTGTCTTTCTTGTAAGGCGAGCTAGTGTTTGGTTCCCAGTCAGAAATCGAGTGGAATCACATGTAGTTTCTTGTCCTAAGAGCAAGAGTTGTTTTCTTGTAAGAAGATTCACTATTCCAATCCATTTGCCGCACAGTGCAAATAGCACTCGCGTCAATTCCCAGCAAGTATAAAGTATTGGACTGAAGAGAAGCTTCCGCTCTTGTCAGTTTCCTAAGCAGAATTGAAGTACACTTGGTCCCTGTGTGTAGGAAGCACAGTTCTTTTGTTCTGAGCAAGCTCACTGTTCAAGCCTTATAGGAAACACAGTAGAGTAGAAGAGTGCTCTTTTCTCAAAAGCAGAGTATGTTTCTTGTAAGGTGAGCTAGTGTTTGTCTCCCAGTCAGAAATGGAGTTGAATCACATGCAGTTTCTGTTCCTACTAGCAAGATTTGTTTTCTGGTAAGAGGAGTCACTATGGAGCTCCCATTGCCAAACACAGTGCAAAAAGCACTCACGTCTCTTCCCAGCAAGTACAGTGTATTGGACTGAAGAAAAGCTACTGTTCTTGTTAGTTTCGTAAGCAGACTTGAAGTAGATATGGCCTGTGTGTGTAGGAAGCACAGTTCTTTTGTTCTGAGCAAGATCACAGTTCTGGCCCTATAGGAAACACAGTAGAGTAGAAGAGTGCTCTTTTCTCAAAAGCAGAGTGTGTTTCTTGTAAGGCGAGCTAGTGTTTGTTTCCCAGTCAGAAATGGAGTTGAATCACATGCAGTTTCTGGTCCTACGAGCAAGAGCTGTTTTCCAGTAAGAAGAGACACTATTGTGATCCATTTGCCACACTGTGCTAATAGCACTCGGGTCTGTTCACATCAAGTACAGTGTATTGGACTGAAGAGAAGCTACTGTTCTTGTCAGTTTCCTAAGCAGAGTTGAAGTAGATATGGCCCGTGTGTGTAGGAAGCACAGTTCTTTTGTTCTCAGCAAGCTCACTGTTCTGGCCCTGTAGGAAACACAGTGGAGTAGAAGAGACCTCTTTTCTCAAAAGCAGAGTGTGTTTCTTGAAAGGCGAGCTAGTGTTTGTTTCCCTGTCAGAAATGGAGTTGAATCACATGCAGTTTCTGGTTCTACTAGCAAGAGTTGTTTTCTGGTAAGAAGAGTCACTATTGTGATCCATTTGCCGCACAGTGCGAAAAGCACTCGCGTTTGTTCCCAGCAAGTGCAGTGTATTGGAATGAAGAAAAGCTACTGTTCTTGTCAGTTTCCTAAGCAGAGTTGAAGTAGATATGGCCCGTGTGTAGGAAGCACAGTTCTTTTGGTCTCAGCAAGCTCACTGTTTTGGCCCTATAGAAAACACTGTATAGTAGAAGAGTGCTCTTTTCTCAAAAGCAGAGTGTGTTTCTTGTAAGGCGAGCTAGTGTTTGGTTCACAGTCAGAAATCGAGTGGAATCACATGCAGTTTCTGGTCCTATGAGCAAGAGTTGTTTTCTGGTAAGAATAGTCACTATTGCGATCCATTTGCCACACAGTGCAAATTGCACTCGCGTATGTTCCCAGCAAGTACACTGTATTGGAATGAAGAGAAGCTACTGTTCTTGTCAGTTTCCTAAGCAGAGTTGAACTAGATATGGCCCGTGTGTGTAGGAAGCACAGTTCTTTTGTTCTGAGCAAGCTCACTGTTCTGGCCCTATAGGAAACACAGTAGAGTAGAAGAGTGCTCTTTTCTCAAAAGCAGAGTGTGTTTCTTGTAAGGTGAGCTAGCTTTTGTTTCCAGTCCTAAATGGAGTTGAGTCACATGCAGTTTCTGGTCCTACGAGCAAGAGTTGTTTTCTGGTAAGAAGAGTCACTATTGCGCTCCCATTGCCATACACAGTGCAAATAGCTCTTGCGTCTGTTCCCAGCAAGTACAGTGTATTGGACTGAAGAGGAGCTACTGTTCTTGTCAGTTTCCTAAGGGGAGTTGAACTAGATATGGCCCGTGTGTGTAGGAAGCACAGTTGTTTTGTTCTGAGCTAGCTCACTGTTCAGGCCTTATAGGAAACAGAGTAGAGTAGAAGAGTGCTCTTTTCTCAAAAGCAGAGTGTGTTCCTTGTAAGGCGAGCTAGTGTTTGTTTCCCAGTCCTAAATGGAGTTGAGTCACATGCAGTTTCTGGTCGTATGAGCAAGAGTTGCTTTCTGGTAAGAGGAGTCACTATTGCGCTTCCATTGCCATACACAGTGCAAACAGCACTCACGTCTGTTCCCAGCAAGTACAGTGTATTGGACTGAAGAGGAGCTACTGTTCTTGTCAGTTTCCTAAGCAGAGTTGAACTAGATATGGTCCGTGTGTGTAGGAAGCACAGTTCTTTTGTTCTGAGCAAGCTCACTGTTCTGGCCCTATAGGAAAACCAGTAGAGTAGAAGAGTGCTCTTTTCTCAAAAGCAGAGTGGGTTTCTTGTAAGGTGAGCTCGCGTTTGTTTCCCAGTCCTAAATGGAGTTCAGTCACATGCAGTTTCTGGTCATATGAGCAAGAGTTGTTTTCTGGTAAGAGGAGTCACTATTGCACTCCCATTGCCATACACAGTGCAAACATCACTCACGTCTGTTCCCAGCAAGTACAGTGTATTTGACTGAAGAGGAGCTACTGTTCTTGTCAGTTTCCTAAGCAGAATTGAACTAAATATGGCGAGTGTGTAGGAAGCACAGTTCTTTTGTTCTGAGCAAGCTCGCTGTTCGGACGCCATAGGAAACACATTAGAGTAGAAGAGTGTTCTTTTCTGAAAAGCAGATTGTGTTTCTTGTAAGGCGAACTAGTGTTTGTTTCCCAGTCCTAAATGGAGTTGAATCCCATGCAGTTTCTGGTCCTACGAGCAAGAGTTGTTTTCTGGTAAGAAGAGTCAGTATTGCGCTTCATTGCCATACACAGTGCAAACAGCACTCACGTCTGTTCCCAGCAAGTACAGTGTATTGGACTGAAGAGGAGCTACTGTTCTTGTCAGTTTCCTAAGCAGAGTTGAACTAGATATGGCCCGTGTGTGTAGGAAGCACAGTTCTTTTGTTCTGAGCAATCTCACTGTTCTGGCCCTATAGGAAACACAGTAGAGTAGAAGAGTGCTCTTTTCTCAAAAGCAGAGTGTGTTTCTTGTAAGGCGAGCTAGCGTTTGTTTCCAGTCCTAAATGGAGTTGAGTCACATGCAGTTTCTGGTCCTACGAGCAAGAGTTGTTTTCTGGTAAGAAGAGTCACTATTGCGCTTCCATTGCCATACACAGTGCAAATAGCACTCGCCTCTGTTCCCAGCAAGTACAGTGTATTGGACTGAAGAGGAGCTACTGTTCTTGTCAGTTTCCTAAGCAGAGTTGAACTAGATATGGCCCGTGTGTGTAGGAAGCACAGTTCTTTTGTTCTGAGCAAGCTCACTGTTCGGACCCCACCGGAAACCCAGTAGAGTAGAAGAGTGCTCTTTTCTCAAAATCAAAGTGTTTCTCTTGTAAGGCGAGGTAGCGTTTGTTTCCCAGTCCTAAATGGAGTTGATTCACGTGCAGTTTCTTGTCCTACGAGCAAGAGTTGTTTTCTGGTAAGAAGAGTCACTATTGCGCTCCCATTGCCATACACAGTGCAAATAGCACTCGCGTCTGTTCCCAGCATGTACAGTGTATTGGACTGAAGAGAAGCAATGTTCTTGTCAGTTTCCTAAGCAGAATTGAACTAGATATGGCCCGTGTGTGTAGGAAGCACAGTTGTTTTGTTCTGAGCTAGCTCACTGTTCAGGCCTTATAGGAAACACAGTAGAGTAGAAGAGTGCTCTTTTCTCAAAAGCAGAGTGTGTTCCTTGTAAGGCGAGCTAGTGTTTGTTTCCCAGTCCTAAATGGAGTTGAGTCACATGCAGTTTCTGGTCCTACGAGGAAGAGTAGTTTTCTGGTAAGGAAAGTCACTATTGCGTTCCCATTGCCTTACACAGTAAAAATAGCACTCGCGTCTGTTCCCAGCAAGTACAGTGTATTGGATTGAAGAGGAGCTACTGTTCTTGTCAGTTTCCTAAGCAGAGTTAAACTAGGTATGGCCCGTGTGTATAGGAAGCACAGTTGTTTTGTTCTGAGCAAGCTCACTATTCTGGCCCTATTGGAAACATAGTAGAGTAGAAGAGTGCTCTTTTCTCAAAAGCAGAGTGTGTTCCTTGTAAGGCGAGCTATTATTTGTTCCCCGTCCTAAATGGAGTTGAGTCACATGCAGTTTCTGGTCGTATGAGCAAGAGTTGCTTTCTGGTAAGAGGAGTCACTATTGCGCTTCCATTGCCATACACAGTGCAAACAGCACTCACGTCTGTTCCCAGCAAGTACAGTGTATTGGACTGAAGAGGAGCTACTGTTCTTGTCAGTTTCCTAAGCAGAGTTGAACTAGATATGGCCCGTGTGTGTAGGAAGCACAGTACTTTTGTTCTGAATAAGCTTACTGTTTGGACCCCATAGGAAACCCAGTAGAGTAGAAGAGTGCTCTTTTCTCAAAAGCAGAGTGTTTCTCTTGTAAGGCGAGGTAGCGTTTGTTTCCCAGTCCTAAATGGAGTTCAGTCACATGCAGTTTCTGGTCCTACGAGCAAGAGTTTTTTTCTGGTAAGAAGAGTCACTATTGCGCTCCCATTGCCATACACAGTACAAATAGCACTCGCGTCTGTTCCCAGCATGTACAGTGTATTTTACTGAAGAGAAGCAATGTTCTTGTCAGTTTCCTAAGCAGAATTGAACTAGATATTGCCCGTGTGTGTAGGAAGCACAGTTGTTTTGTTCTGAGCTAGCTCACTGTTCAGGCCTTATAGGAAACACAGTAGAGTAGAAGAGTGCTCTTTTCTCAAAAGCAGAGTGTGTTCCTTGTAAGGCGAGCTAGTGTTTGTTTCCCAGTCCTAAATGGAGTTGAGTCACATGCTGTTTCTGGTCCTACGAGGAAGAGTAGTATTCTGGTAAGGAAAGTCACTATTGCGTTCCCATTGCCTTACACAGTAAAAATAGCACTCGCGTCTGTTCCCAGCAAGTACAGTGTATTGGATTGAAGAGGAGCTACTGTTCTTGTCAGTTTCCTAAGCAGAGTTAAACTAGATATGGCCCGTGTGTATAGGAAGCACAGTTGTTTTGTTCTGAGCAAGCTCACTGTTCTGGCCCTATTGGAAACACAGTAGAGTAGAAGAGTGCTCTTTTCTCAAAAGCAGAGTGTGTTCCTTGTAAGACGAGCTATTATTTGTTTCCCAGTCCTAAATGGAGTTGAGTCACATGCAGTTTCTGGCCGTATGAGCAAGAGTTGCTTTCTGGTAAGAGGAGTCACTATTGCGCTTCCATTGCCGTACACAGTGCAAACAGCACTCACGTCTGTTCCCAGCAAGTACAGTGTATTGGACTGAAGAGGAGCTACTGTTCTTGTCAGTTTCTTAAGCAGAGTTGAACTAGATATGGCCCGTGTGTGTAGGAAGCACATTTGTTTTGTTCTGAGCTAGCTCACTGTTCGGGCCTTATAGGAAACACAGTAGAGTAGAAGAGTGCTCTTTTATCAAAAGCAGAGTAGGTTTCTTGTAAGGTGAGCTCGCGTTTGTTTCCCAGTCCTAAATGGAGTTCAGTCACATGCAGTTTCTGGTCATATGAGCAAGAGTTGTTTTCTGGTAAGAGGAGTCACTATTGCCCTCCCATTGCCATACACAGTGCAAATAGCACTCGCGTCTGTTCCCAGCATGTACAGTGTTATGGACTGAAGAGGAGCAATGTTCTTGTCAGTTTCCTAAGCAGAATTGAACTAGATATGGCCCGTGTGTATAGGAAGCACAGTTGTTTTGTTCTGAGCTACCTCACTGTTCAGGCCTTATAGGAAACACAGTAGAGTAGAAGAGTGCTCTTTTCTCAAAAGCAGAGTGTGTTTCTTGTAAGGCGAGCTAGCGTTTGTGTCCCAGTCCTAAATGGAGTTGAGTCACATACAGTTTCTGGTCCTACGAGCAAGAGGTTTTTTCAGGTAAGAAGAGTAATTATTGCGCTCCCATTGTCATACATAGGGCAAATAGCACTGGCGTCTGTTCCAAGCATGTACAGTGTATTGGACTGAAGAGGAACTACTGTTCTTGTCAGTTTCCTAAGCAGAGTTGAACTAGATTTGGCTTGTGTTTTTAGGAATCACAGTTCAGTTGTTCTGAGCAAGTTCACTGTTCGGACCCAATAGGAAACACAGTAGAGTAAAAGAGTGCCCTTTTCTCAAAAGCAGAGTGTGTTTCTTGTAAGGCGAGCTAGCGTTTGTTTACCAGTACAAAATGGAGTTGAATCACATGCAGTTTCTGGTCCTACGACCAAGAGTTGTTTTCTGGTAAGAAGAGTCACTATTGCGCTCCCATTGTCATACACAGGGCAGATAGCACTGGCGTATGTTCCCAGCATGTACAGTGTATTGGACTGAAGAGGATCTACTGTTCTTGTCAGTTTCCTAAGCAGAGTATAACTAGATATGGCCCGTGTGTGTAGGAAGCACAGTTCTTTTGTTCTGAGCAAGCTCAGTGTTCTGGCACTATAGGAAACACAGTGGAGTAGAAGAGTGCTCCTCTCTAAAGCAGAGTGTGTTTCTTGTAAGGGGAGCTAGTGTTTTTTCCCAGTCAGAAATGGAGTTGAATCCCATGCAGTTTCTGGTCCTACGACCAAGAGTTGTTTTCTGGTAAGAAGAGTCACTATTGCGCTCCCATTGACATACACAGTGCAAATAGCACTCCCGTCTGTTCCCAGCAAGTACAGTATATTGGACTGAAGTGGAGCTACTTTTCTTGTCAGTTTCCTAAGCAGAGTTGAACTAGATATGGCCCGTGTGTGTAGGAAGCACAGTACTTTTGTTCTGAATAAGCTTACTGTTCGGACCCCATAGGAAACACAGTGGAGTAGAAGAGTGCTCTTTTCTGAAAAGCAGAGTGTGTTTCTTGTAATGCGAGCTAGCGATTGTTTCCCAGTCCAAAAAGGAGTTGAATCACATGCAGTTTCTGGTCCTACGAGCAAGAGTTGTTTTCTGGTAAGAAGAGTCACTATTGCACTTCCATTGTCATACACAGGGCAAATAGCACAGGTGTCTGTTCCCAGCATAAACAGTGTATTGGACTGAAGAGGATCTACTGTTCTTGTCAGTTTCCTAAGCAGAGTATAACTAGATATGGCCCGTGTGTATAGGAAGCCCAGTTCTTTTGTTCTGAGCAAGCTCACTGTTCTGGCCCTATAGGAAACACAGTGGAGTAGAAGATTGCTCTTTTCTCAAAAGCAGAGCGTGTTTCTTGTAAGGCGAGCTAGCGTTTGTTTTCCAGTCCTAAATGGAGTTGAGCCACATGCAGTTTCTGGTCCTATGAGCAAGAGTTGTTTTCTGGTAAGAAGAGTCACTATTGCGCTCCCATTGCCATACACAGTGAAAATAGCACTCACGTCTGTTCCCAGCAAGTACAGTGTATTGGACTGAAGAAGATCTACTGTTCTTGTCAGTTTCCTAAGCAGAGTTGAACTAGATATGGCCCGTGTGTGTAGGAAGCACAGTTCTTTTGTTCTGAGCAAGCTCACTGTTCGGACCCCACCGGAAACCCAGTAGAGTAGAAGAGTTCTCTTTTCTCAAAAGCAGAGTGTCTTTCTTGTAAGGCGAGCTAGCGTTTGTTTCCCAGTAAGAAATAGAGTTGAAGCACATGCAGTTTTTGGTCCTAGGAGTAAGAGTTGTTTTCTGTTAAGAAGAGTGACTATTGCGATCCATTTGCCACACAGTGCAAATAGCACTGGCTTCTGTTCCCAGCAAGTACAGTGTATTGGACTGAAGAGAAGCTTCTGTTTTTGTCAGTTTCCTAAGCACAGTTGAAGTAGATATGGCCCGTGTGTGTAGTAAGCACAGTTCTTTTGTTCTGAGAAAGCTCACTGTTCTGGCCCTATAGGAAACACAGTAGAGTAGAAGAGTGCTCTTTTCTCAAAAGCAGAGTGTGTGTCTTGTAAGGCGAGCTAGTGTTCGTTTCCCTGTCAGAAATGGAGTTGAATCAAATGCAGTTTCTGGTCCTACGAATAAGAGCTGTTTTCGAGTAAGAAGAGTCACTATTGTGATCCATTTGCCACATAGTGCAAATAGCACTCGTGTCTGTTCACAGCAAGTACAGTGTATTGGACTAAAGAGAAGCTGCTGTTCTTGTCAGTTTCCTAAGCAGAGTTGAATAGATATTGACGTGTGTGTAGGAAGCACAGTTCTTTTGTTCTGGGCTAGCTCACTGTTCTGGCCCTATAGGAAACACAGTAGAGTAGAAGAGAGCTCTTTTCTCAAAAGCAGAGTGTGTTTCTTGAAAGGCGAGCTAGTGTTTGTTTGCCTGTCAGAAATGGAGTTGAATCACATGCAGTTTCTGGTCCTAAGAGCAAGAGTTGTTTTCTGGTAAGAAGAGTCACTATGGCGATCCATTTGCTGCACAATGCAAATAGCTCTCACGTTTGTTCCCAGCAAGTACACTGTATTGGACTGAAGAGAAGCTACTGTTCTTGTCAATTTCCTAAATAGAGTTGAACTAGATATGGCCCGTGTGTGTAGGAAGCACAGTTCTTTTGTTCTCAGCAAGCTCACTGTTCTGGCCCTGTAGGAAACACAGTAGATTAGAAGAGAGCTCTTTTCTCAAAAGCAGAGTGTGTTTCTTGTAAGGTAAGCTAGTGTTTGTTTCCCAGTCAGAAATGGAGTTGAATCACATGCAGTTTCTGGTCCTACGAGCAAGAGTTGTTTTCTGGTAAGAAGAGTCACTATTGCAATCCATTTGCCGCAGAGTGCAAATAGCACTCGCGTCTGTTCCCAGCAAGTACAGTGTATTGGACTGAAGAGAAGCTACTGCTCTTGTCAGTTTCCTAAGCAGAGATGAAGTAGAATTGGTCCGTGTGTGGAGGAAGCACAGTTCTTTTGTTATGAGCAAGCTCACTGTTCTGGCCTTATAGGAAACACAGTAGAGTAGAAGAGAGCTCTTTTCTCAAAAGCAGAGTGTGTTTCTTGTAAGGCGAGCTAGTGTTTGTTTCCCTGTCAGAAATGTAGTTGAATCACATGCAGTTTCTGGTCCTACGAGCAAGAGTTGTTTTCTGGTAAGAATAGTCACTATTGCGATCCATTTGCCAGACAGTGCAAATAGCACTCGCGTATGTTCCCAGCAAGTACACTGTATTGGAATGAAGAGAAGCTACTGTTCATGTCAGATTCCTAAGCAGAGTTGAAGTAGATATGGCCCGTGTGTGTAGAAAGGACAGTTCTTTTGTTCTCAGCAAGCTCACTGTTCAGGCACTGTAGGAAACACAGTAGAGTAGAAGAGAGCTCTTTTCTCAAAAGCAGAGTGTGTTTCTTGTAAGGCGAGCTAGCGTTTGTTTCCCAGTCAGAAATCGAGTGCAATCACATGCAGATTCCGGTCCTAAGAACAAGAGTTGTTTTCTGGTAAGAAGAGTCACTATTGCTATACATTTGCCGCACAGTGCAAATAGCCCTCGCGTTTGTTCCCAGCAAGTACACTGTATTGGACTGAAGAAAAGCTACTGTTCTTGACAGTTTCCTAAGCAGAGTTGAAGTAGATATGGCCCCTGTGTGTAGAAAGGACAGTTCTTTTGTTCTCAGCAAGCTCACTGTTCTGGCACTGTAGGAAACACAGTAGAGTAGAAGAGAGCTCTTTTCTGAAAAGCAGAGTGTGTTTCTTGTAAGGTGAGCTAGTGTTTGTTTCCCAGTCAGAAATGGAGTTGAATCACATGCAGTTTCAGGTCCTACGAGCAAGTTTTGTTTTCTGGTAAGAAGAGTCACCATTGCAATCCATTTGCCGCACAGTGCAAATAGCACTCGCGTCTATTCCCAGCAAATACAGTGTATTGGACTGAAGAGAAGCTACCGCTCTTGTCAGTTTCCTAAGCAGAGTTGAAGTAGAATTGGTCCGTGTGTGTAGGAAGCACAGTTCTTTTGTTCTGAGCAAGGTCACTCTTCTGGCCCTGTAGGAAACACAGTAGAGTAGAAGAGAGCTCTTTTCTCAAAAGCAGAGTGTGTTTCTTGTAACGTGAGCTAGTGTTTGTTTCCCAGTCAGAAATGGAGTTGAATCACATGCAGTTTCTGGTGCTAAGAGCAAGAGTAGTTTTCTGGTAAGAAGAGTCACCATTGCAATCCATTTGCCACGCAGTGCAAATAGCACTCGCGTCTGTTCCCAGCAAGTACAGTGTATTGGACTGAAGAGAAGCTACCGCTCTTGTCAGTTTCCTAAGCAGAGTTGAAGTAGAATTGGTCCGTGTGTGTAGGAAGCACAGTTCTTTTGTTCTGAGCAAGCTCACTGTTCTGGCCCTATAGGAAACACAGTAGAGTAGAAGAGAGCTCTTTTCTCAAAAGCAGAGTGTGTTTCTTGTAAGGCGAGCTAGTGTTTGTTTCCCTGTCTGAAATGGAGTTGAATCACATGCAGTTTCTGGTCCTACGAGCAAGAGTTGTTTTCTGGTAAGAAGAGTCACTATTGCGATCCATTTGACACAGTGCAAATAGCACTCGCGTCTCTTCCCAGCAAGTACACTGTATTGGACTGAAGAGAAGCTACTGTTCTTGTTAGATTCCTAAGCAGAGTTGAAGTAGATATGGCCGTGTGTGTAGGAAGCACAGTTCTTTTGTTCTGAGAAAGCTCACTGTTCTGGCCCTATAGGAAACACAGTAGAGTAGAAGAGTGCTCTTTTCTCAAAAGCAGAGTGTGTTTCTTGTAAGGTAAGCTAGTGTTTGTTTCCCAGTCAGAAATGGAGTTGAATCACATGCAGTTTCTAATCATACTGTAAAGAGCTGTTTTCTGGTAAGAAGAGTCAGAGTTGCGATCCATTTGCCACACAGTGCAAATAGCACTCGCGTCTGTTCCCAGCAATTACAGTGTATTGGACTGAAGAGAAGCTACTGCTCTTGTCAGTTTCCTAAGCAGAGTTGAAGTATATATGGCCCGTGTGTAGGAAGCACAGTTCTTTTGTTCTGAGCAAGCTCACTGTTCTGGCCCTATAGAAAACACAGTAGAGTAGAAGAGTGCTCTTTTGGCAAATGCAGAGTGTGTTTCTTGTAAGGCTAGCTAGTGTTTGTTTCCCAGTCAGAAATCGAGTGGAATCACATGCAGTTTCTGGTCCTACTAGCAAGAGTTGTTTTCTGGTAAGAAGAGTCACTATTGCGATCCACTTGCCGCACAGTGCGAATAGCACTCGCGTTTGATCCGAGCAAGTACAGTGTATTGGAATGAAGAAAAGCTACTGTTCTTGTCAGTTTCCTAAGCAGAGTTGAAGTAGATATGGCCTGTGTGTGTAGGAAGCACAGTTCTTTTGTTCTGAGCAAGCTCACTGTTCTGGCCCTATAGGAAACACAGTAGAGTAGAAGAGAGCTCTTTTCTCAAAAGCAGAGTGTGTTTCTTGTAAGGTGAGCTAGTGTTTGTTTCCAGTCAGAAATGTAGTTGAATCACATGCAGTTTCTGGTCCTACGAGCAAGAGTTGTTCTCTGGTAAGAAGAGTCACTATTGCAATCCATTTGCCGCACAGTGCAAATAGCCCTCGCTTTTGTTCCCAGGAAGTACATAGTATTGGACTGAAGAGAAGCTACTGTTCTTCACATTTTCCTAAGCAGAGTTTAAGTAGATATGGTCCGCGTGTGTAGGAAGCACAGTTCTTTTGATCTGAGCAAGCTCACTGTTCTGGCCCTATAGGAAACACAGTAGAGTAGAAGAGTGCCCTTTTCTCAAAAGCAAAGGGTGTTTCTTGTAAGGCAAGCTAGTGTTTGTTTCCCAGTCAGAAATGAGTGGAATCACATGCAGTTTCTGGTCCTAAGAACAAGAGTTGTTTTCTGGTAAGAAGAGTCACTATTGCGATCCATTTGCCGCACAATGCAAATAGCTCTCATGTGTGTTCCCAGCAAGTACACTGTATTGGACTGAAGAGAAGCTACCGCTCTTCTCAGTTTCCTAAGCAGAGTTGAAGTAGAATTGGTCCGTGCGTGTAGGAAGCACAGTTCTTTTGTTCTGAGCAAGCTCACTGTTCTGGCCCTATAGGAAACACAGTAGAGTAGAAGAGTGCTCTTTTCTCAAAAGCAGAGTGTGTTTCTTGTAAGGCAAGCTAGTGTTTGTTTCCCAGTCAGTAATGGCGTTGAATCACATGCAGTTTCTGGTCATACTGGAAAGAGTTGTTTTCTGGTAAGAAGAGTCACAGTTGCAATCCAGTTGCCGCACAGTGCAAATAGCACTCGCGTCTGTTCCCAGCAATTACAGTGTATTGGACTTAAGAGAAGCTACTGCTCTTGACAGTTTCCTAAGCAGAGTTGAAGTAGATATGGCTCGTGTGTAGGAAGCACAGTTCTTTTGTTCTGAGCAAACTCACTGTTTTGGCCCTATAGAAAACACTGTATAGTAGAAGAGTGCTCTTTTCTCAAAAGCAGAGTGTCTTTCTTGTAAGGCGAGCTAGTGTCTGGTTCCCAGTCAGAAATCGAGTGGAATCACATGCAGTTTCTTGTCCTAAGAGCAAGAGTTGTTTTCTTGTAAGAAGAGTCACTATTCCAATCCATTTGCGCACAGTGCAAATAGCACTCGCGTCAATTCCCAGCAAGTATAAAGTATTGGACTGAAGAGAAGCTTCCACTCTTGTCAGTTTCCTAAGCAGAATTGAAGTAGACTTGGTCCCTGTGTGTAGGAAGCACAGTTCTTTTGTTCTGAGCAAGCTCACTGTTCAAGCCCTATAGGAAACACAGTAGAGTAGAAGAGTGCTCTTTTCTCAAAAGCAGAGTATGTTTCTTGTAAGGTGAGCTAGTGTTTGTCTCCCAGTTAGAAATGGAGTTGAATCACATGCAGTTTCTGTTCCTACTAGCAAGATTTGTTTTCTGGTAAGAGGAGTCACTATGGAGCTCCCGTTGCCATACACAGTGCAAAAAGCACTCACGTCTCTTCCCAGCAAGTACAGTGTATTGGACTGAAGAAAAGCTACTGTTCTTGTTAGTTTCGTAAGCAGACTTGAAGTAGATATGGCCTGTGTGTGTAGGAAGCACAGTTCTTTTGTTCTGAGCAAGCTCACAGTTCTGGCCCTATAGGAAACACAGTAGAGTAGAAGAGTGCTCTTTTCTCAAAAGCAGAGTATGTTTCTTGTAAGGCAAGCTAGTGTTTGTTTCCCAGTCAGAAATGGAGTTGAATCACATGCAGTTTCTGGTCCTACGAGCAAGAGCTGTTTTCCAGTAAGAAGAGACACTATTGTGATCCATTTGCCACACTGTGCTAATAGCACTCGGGTCTGTTCACATCAAGTACAGTGTATTGGACTGAAGAGAAGCTACTGTTCTTGTCAGTTTCCTAAGCAGAGTTAAAGTAGATATGGCCCGTGTGTGTAGGAAGCACAGTTCTTTTGTTCTCAGCAACTCACTGTTCTGGCCCTATAGGAAACACAGTGGAGTAGAAGAGACCTCTTATCTCAAAAGCAGAGTGTGTTTCTTGAAAGGCGAGCTAGTGTTTGTTTCCCTTTCAAAAATGGAGTTGAATCACATGCAGTTTCTGTTCCTACTAGCAAGATTTGTTTTCTGGTAAGAAGAGTCACTGTTGGGATCCATTTGGCACACAGTGCAAATAGCACTCGCATATTTTCCCAGCAAGTACAGTGTATTGGACTGAAGAGAAGCTACTGTTCTTGTCAGTTTCCTAAATAGAGTTGAACTAGATATGGCCCGTGTGTGTAGGAAGCACAGTTCTTTTTTTCTCAGCAAGCTCACTGTTCTGGCCCTATAGGAAACACAGTAGATTAGAAGAGAGCTCTTTTCTCAAAAGCAGAGTGTGTTTCTTGTAAGGTGAGCTAGTGTTAGTTTCCCGGTCAGAAATGGAGTTGAATCACATGCAGTTTATGGTCCTATGAGCAAGAGTTGTATTCTGGTAAGAAGAGTCACTATTGCAATCCATTTGCCGCACAGTGCAAATAGCACTCGCGTCTGTTCCCAGCAAGTACAGTGTATTGGACTGAAGAGAACCTACTGTTCTTGTCAGTTTCCTAAGCAGAGTTGAAGTAGATATGGCCCGTATGTGTAGGAAGCACAGTGCTTTTGTTCTGAGCAAGCTCACTGTTCTGGACCTATAGGAAACACAATAGAGTAGAAGAGAGCTCTTTTCTCAAAAGCAGAGTGTGTTTCTTGTAAGGTGAGCTAGTGTTTGTTTCACAGTCAGAAATCAAGTGGAATCACATGCAGTTTCTGGTCCTAAGAGCAAGAGGTGTTTTCTGGTAGGAAGAGTCACTATTGCGATCCATTTGACACAGTGCAAATAGCACTCGCCTCTGTTACCAGAAAGTACAGTGTATTGGACTGAAGAGAAGCTACTGTTCTTGTCAGTTTCCTAAGCAGAGTTGAAGTAGATATGGCCCGTGTGTGTAGGAAGCACAGTTCTTTTGTTCTAGGCAAGCTCACTGTCCTGGCCCTATAGGAAACACTGTAGAGTAGAAGAGAGCTCTTTTCTCAAAAGCAGAGTGTGTTTCTTGAAAGGCGAGCTAGTGTTTTTTTCCCTCTCAGAAATGGAGTTGAATCACATGCATTTTCTGATCCTACGAGCAAGAGTTGTTTTCTGGTAAAAAGAGTCATAATTGCGATCCATTTGCCAAACAGTGCAAATAGCAATCGCGTCTGTTATCAGCAAGTACAGTGTATTGGACTGAAGAGAAGCTACTGTTCTTGTCAGTTTCCTAAGCAGAGTTGAAGTAGATATGGCCCGTGTGTGTAGGAAGCACAGTTCTTATGTTCTGAGCAAGCTCACGGTTCTGGCCCTATAGGAAACACAGTAGAGTAAAGAGTGCTCTTTTCTCAACAGCAGAGTGTGTTTCTTGTAAGGCGAGCTAGTGTTAGTTTCCCAGTCAGAAATGGAGTTGAATCACATGCAGTTTCTGGTCAAACGAGCAAGAGTTGTTTTCTGGTAAGAAGAGTCACTATTGCGATCCATTTGACACAGTGCAAATAGCACTCGCGTCTGTTCCCAGCAAGTACAGTGTATTGGCCTGAAGAGTAGCTACTGTTCTTGTCAGTTTCCTAAGCAGAGTTGAAGTAGAATTGGTCCGTGTGTGTAGGAAGCACAGTTCTATTGTTCTGAGCAAGCTCACTGTTCTGGCCATATAGGAAACACAGTAGTGTAGAAGAGTGCTCTTTTCTCAAAAGCAGAGTGTGTTTCTTGTAAAGCGAGCTATTGTTTGTTTCCCAGTCAGAAATGGATTTGAATCCCTTGCAGTTTCTGGTCCTCGTAGCAAGAGTTGTTTTCTGGTAGGAAGAGTCACTGTTGCGATCCATTTGCCACACAGTGTAAATAGCACTCGTGTTTGTTCCCAGCAAGTACAGTGTATTGGACTGAAGAGAAGCTTCTCTTCTTGTCAGTTTCCTAAGCAGAGTTGAAGTAGATATGGCCCGTATGTAGGAAGCACAGTTCTTTTGTTCTGAGCAAGCTCACTGTTCTGGCCCAATAGAAAACACAGTAGAGTAGAAGAGTGCTCTTTTCTCAAAAGCAGAGTGTGTTTCTTGTAAGGCGAGCTAGTGTTTGTTTCCCAGTCATAAATCGAGTGGAATCACATGCAGTTTCTGGTCCTACGAGCAAGAGTTGTTTTCCGGTAAGAAGAGTCACTATTGCGATCCATTTGACAGAGTGCCAATAGCACTCGCGTCTGTTCCCAGCAAGTACAGTGTATTGGACTGAAGAGAAGCTACTGTTCTTGTCAGTTTCCTAAGCAGAGTTGAAGTAGAATTGGTCCGTGTGTGTAGGAAGCACAGTTCTTTTGTTCTGAGCAAGCTCACTGTTCTGGCCCTATAGGAAACACAGTAGAGTAGAAGTGTGCTCTTTTCTCAAAAACAAAGTGTGTTTCTTGTAAGGTGAGCTAGTGTTTGTTTCCCAGTCAGAAATCGAGTGGAATCACATGAAGTTTATGGTCCTAAGAGCAAGAGTTGTTTTCTGGTAAGAAGAGTCACTATTGCGATCCATTTGCCGCACAGTGCAAATAGCACTCGCGTTTGTTCCCAGCAAGTACAGTGTATTGGACTGAAGAGAAGCTACTGTTCTTGTCAGTTTCCTAAGCAGAGTTGAAGTAGATATGGCCCTTGTGTGTAGGAAGCACAGTTCTGTTGTTCTGAGCAAGCTCACTGTTCAAGCCCTATAGGAAACACAGTAGAGTAGAAGTGTGCTCTTTTCTCAAAAGCAGAGTGTGTTTCTTGTAAGGTGAGCTAGTGTTTGTTTCCCAGTCAGAAATGGAGTTGAATCACATGCAGTTTCTGTTCCTACTAGCAAGATTTGTTTTCTGGTAAGAAGAGTCACTGTTGCGATCCATTTGGCACACAGTGCAAATAGCACTCGCATATTTTCCCAACAAGTACAGTGTATTGGATTGAAGAGAAGCTACTGTTCTTGTCAGTTTCCTAAGCAGAGTTGAAGTAGATATGGCCGTGTGTGTAGGAAGCACAGTTCTTTTGTTCTGAGCAAGATCACTGTTCTGGCCCTATAGGAAATACAGTAGAGTAGATGAATGCTCTTTTCTCAAAAGCAGAGTGTGTTTCTTGTAAGATGAGCTAGTGTTTGTTTCCAAGTGAGAAATCGAGTGGAATCACACACAGTTTCTGTTCCTATTTGCAAGAGTTGTTTTCTGGTAAGAAGAGACACTTTTGAGATCCATTTGCGCACAGTGCAAATAGCACTCTCCTCTGTTCCCAGCAAGTACAGTGTACTGGACTGAAGAGAAGCTACTGTTCTTGTCCGTTTCCTAAGCAGAGTTGAAGTAGATATGGCCCATGTGTATAGGAAGCACAGTTCTTTTGCTCTGAGCAAGCTCACTGTTCTGGCTCTATAGGAAACACAGTAGAGCAGAAGAGTGCTCTTTCCTCAAAAGCAGGCTGTCTTCCTTGTAAGGCGAACAAGTGTTTGTTTCCCAGTCAGAAATGGAGTTGAATCACATGCAGTTTCTGGTCCTACGAGCACGAGTTTTTTTCTGGTAAGAAGAGTCACTGTTGCGCTCCGATTGCCATACACAGTAAATAACACTCGCATCTGTTCCCAGCAATTACAGTGTATTGGACTGAAGAGAAGCTACTGTTCTGGTCAGTTTCCTAAGCAGAGTTGAAGTAGAATTGGTCCGTGTGTGTAGGAAGCACAGTTCTTTTTTTCTGAGCAAGCTCACTGTTCTGGCCCTATAGGAAACACAGTAAAGTAGAAGAGTGCTCTTTTCTCAAAAGCAGAGTGTGTTTCTTGTAAGGCGAGTTAGTGTTTGTTTCCCAGTCAGAAATGGAGTTGAATCACATGCAGTTTCTGGTCCTCCGAGCAAGAGTTGTTTTCTGGTAAGAAGAGTCACTATTGCGATCCATTTGCCACAGAGTGCAAATATCACTCGCGTCTGTTCCCAGCAAGTACACTGTATTGGACTGAAAAGGAGCTACTCTTCTTGTCATTTTCCTAAGCAGAGTTGAAGTAGATATGGCCATGTGTGTTGGAAGCACAGTTCTTTTGTTCTGAGCTAGCTCACTGTTCTTGCGCTATAGGAAACAGAGTAGAGTAGAAGAGTGCTCTTTTCTCAAAAGCAGAGTGTGTTTCTTGTAAGGTGAGCTAGTGTTTGATTCCCAGTCAGTAATGGAGTTGAATCAAATGCAGTTTCTGGTCATACTAGCAAGAGTTGTTTTCTGGTAAGAAGAGTCACTGTTGCGATCCATTTGCCACTCAGTGCAAATAGCACTCGCGTTGTTCCCAGCAAGTACAGTGTATTGGACTGAAGAGAAGCTACTGTTCTTGTCAGTTTACTAAGCAGAGTTGAAGTAGATATGGCCCGTGTGTAGGAAGCACAGTTCTTATGTTCTGAGCAAGCTCACTGTTCTGGCCCTATATGAAACACAGTAGAGTAGAAGAGAGCTCTTTTCTCAAAAGCAGAGTGTGTTTCTTGTAAGGTGAGCTAGTGTTTGTTTCCCAGTCAGAAATGGAGTTGAATCACATGCAGTTTCTGGTCCTACGAGCAAGAATTGTTTTTTGGTAAGAAGAGTCACCATTGCAATCCATTTGACACAGTGCAAATAGCACTCGCATTTGTTCCCAGCAAGTACAGTGTATTGGACTGAAGAGAAGCTACTGTTCTTGTCAGTTTCCTAAATAGAGTTGAACTAGATATGGCCCGTGTGTAGGAAGCACAGTTCTTTTGTTCTGAGCAAGCTCACTGTTCTGGCCCTATAGGAAACACAGTAGATTAGAAGAGAGGTTTTTCTCAAAGCAGAGTGTGTTTCTTGTAAGGTGAGCTAGTGTTAGTTTCCCGGTCAGAAATGGAGTTGAATCACATGCAGTTTATGGTCCTACGAGCAAGAGTTGTATTCTGGTAAGAAGAGTCACTGTTGCGATCCATTTGCCACACAGTGCAAATAGCACTGGCGTCTGTTCCCAGCAAATACAGTGTATTGGACTGAAGAGAAGCTACCGCTCTTGTCAGTTTCCTAAGCAGAGTTGAAGTAGAATTGGTCCCTGTGTGTATGAAGCACAGTTCTCTTGTTCTGAGCTAGCTCACAGTTCTGGCCCTATAGGAAACACAATAGAGTAGAAGAGTGCTCTTTTCTCAAAAGCAGAGTGTGTTTCTGGTAAGGCGAGCTAGTGTTTGTTTCCCAGTCAGTAATGGAGTGGAATCAAATGCAGTTTCTGGTCATACTAGCAAGAGTTGTTTTCTGGTAAGAAGATTCACTGTTGCGATCCATTTGCCACACAGTGCAAATAGCACTCGCGTCTGTTCCCAGCAAGTACAGTGTATTGGACTGAAGAGAAGCTACTGTTCTTGTCAGTTTCCTAAGGAAAATTGAAGTAGATATGGCCCGTGTGTAGGAAGCACAGTTCTTATGTTCTGAGCAAGCTCACTGTTCTGGCCCTATAGGAAACACAGTAGAGTAGAAGAGTGCTCTTTTATCAAAAGCAGAGTGTGTTTCTTGTAAGGTGAGCTAGTGTTTGTTTCCCAGTCAGAAATCGAGTGCAATCACATGCAGTTTCTGGTGCTAAGAGCAAGAGTTGTTTTCTGGTAAGAAGAGTCACTATTGCGATCCATTTGACACAGTGCAAATAGCACTCGCGTTTGTTCCCAGCATGTACACTGTATTAGACTGAAGAGAAGCTACTGTTCTTGTCAGTTTCCTAGCAGAGCTGAAGTAGATATGGCCCGTGTGTGTAGGAAGCACAGTTCTTTTGTTCTCAGCAAGCTCACTGTTCTGGCCCTGTAGGAAACACAGTAGATAAGAAGAGAGCTCTTTTCTCAAAAGCAGAGTGTGTTTCTTGTAAGGTGAGCTAGTGTTTGTTTCCCAGTCAGAAATGGAGTTGAATCACATGCAGTTTCTGGTCCTATGAGCAAGAGTTGTTTTCTGGTAAGAAGAGTCACTATTGCGATCAATTTGCCACAGAGTGCAAATATCACTGGCGTCTGTTCCCAGCAAGTACACTGTATTGGACTGAAGAGGAGCTACTCTTCTTGTCATTTTCCTAAGCAGAGTTGAAGTAGATATGGCCATGTGTGTTGGAAGCACAGTTCTTTTGTTCTGAGCTAGCTCACTGTTCTGGCGCTATAGGAAACAGAGTAGAGTAGAAGAGTGCTCTTTTCTCAAAAGCAGAGTGTGTTTCTTGTAAGGCGAGCTAGTGTTTGATTCCCAGTCAGTAATGGAGTTGAATCAAATGCAGTTTCTGGTCCTACGAGCAAGAGTTGTTTTTTGGTAAGAAGAGTCACCATTGCAATCCATTTGACACAGTGCAAATAGCACTCGCGTTTGTTCCCAGCAATTACAGTGTATTGGACTGAAGAGAAGGTACTGTTCTTGACAGTTTCCTAAGCAGAGTTGAAGTAAAATTGGTCCGTGTGTGTAGGAAGCACAGTTCTTTTGTTCTGAGCAAGCTCAGTGTTCTGGCCCTATAGGAAACACAGTAGAGTAGAAGAGTGCTCTTTTCTCAAAAGCAGAGTGTGTTTCTTGTAAGGCGAGCTAGTGTTTGTTTCCCAGTCAGAAATGGAGTTGAATCACATGCAGTTTCTGGTCCTATGAGCAAGAGTTTTTTTCTGGTAACAAGAGTCACTTTTGCGATCCATTTGCCACAGAGTGCAAATATCACTCGCGTCTGTTCCCAGCAAGTACACTGTATTGGTCTGAAGAGGAGCTACTGTTCTTGTCAGATTCCTAAGCATAGTTGAAGTAGATATGGCCATGAGTGTAGGAAGCACAGTTCTTTTGTTCAGAGCTAGCTCACTGTTCTGGCCCTATAGGAAACACAGTAGAGTAGAAGAGTGCTCTTTTCTCAAAAGCAGCGTGTGTTTCTTGTAAGGCGAGCTAGTGTTTGTTTCCCAGTCAGAAATGGAGTTGAATCACATGCAGTTTCTGGTCCTACGAGCAAGAGTTGTTTTTTGGAAAGAAGAGTCACCATTGCAATCCATTTGACACAGTGCAAAAGCACTCGTGTTTGTTCCCAGCAGGTACAGTGTATTGGACTGAAGAGAAGCTACTGTTCTTGACAGTTTCCTAAGCAGAGTTGAAGTAAAATTGGTCCGTGTGTGTAGGAAGCACAGTTCTTTTGTTCTGAGCAAGCTCACTGTTCTGGCCCTATAGGAAACACAGTAGAGTAGAAGAGTGCTCTTTTCTCAAAAGCAGAGTGTGTTTCTTGTAAGGCGAGCTAGTGTTTGTTTCCCAGTCAGGAATCGAGTGGAATCACATGCAGTTTCTGGTCCTAAGAAGAAGAGTTGTTTTCTGGTTAGAAGAGTCACTATTGCGATCCATTTGCCGCACAGTGCAAATAGCACTCGCGTCTGTTCCCAGCAAGTACAGTGTATTGGACTGAAGAGAAGCTACTGTTCTTGTCAGTTTCCTAAGCAGAGTTGAGGTAGATATGGCCCGTGTGTGTAGGAAGCACAGTTCTTTTGTTCTCAACAAGCTCACTGTTCTGGCCCTATAGGAAACACAGTAGATTCGAAGAGTGCTTTTTCTCAAAAGCAGAGTGTGTTTTTGGAAAGCGAGATAGTGTTTGTTTCCCACTCAGAAATGGAGTTGAATCACATGCAGTTTCTGGTCCTACGAGCAAGAGTTGTTTTCTGGTAAGAAGGGTCACTATTGCGATCCTTTTGCCACAGAGTGCAAATATCACTCGTGTCTGTTCCCAGCAAGTACACTGTATTGGACTGAAGAGGAGCTACTGTTCTTGTCAGATTCCTAAGCAGAGTTGAAGTAGATATGGCCATGTGTGTAGGAAGCACAGTTCTTTTCTTCTGAGCTAGCTCACTGTTCTGGCGCTATAGGAAACAGAGTAGAGTAGAAGAGTGCTCTTTTCTCAAAAGCAGAGTGTGTTTCTTGTAAGGCGAGCTAGTGTTTGATTCCCAGTCAATAATGGAGTTGAATCAAATGCAGTTTCTGGTCATACTAGCAAGAGTTGTTTTCTGGTAAGAAGAATCACTGTTGCGATCTATTTGCCACTCAGTGCAAATAGCACTCCCATTGTTCCCAGCAAGTACAGTGTATTGGACTGAAGAGAAGCTACTGTTCTTGTCAGTTTCCTAAGCAGAGTTGAAGTAGATATGGCCCGTGTGTAGGAAGCACAGTTCTTATGTTCTGAGCAAGCTCACTGTTCTGGCCTTATAGGAAACACAGTAGAGTAGAAGAGAGCTCTTTTCTCAAAAGCAGAGTGTGTTTCTTGTAAGGTGAGCTAGTGTTTGTTTCCCAGTCAGAAATCGAGTGGAATCACATGCAGCTTCTGGTGCTAAGAATAAGAGTTGTTTTCTGGTAAGAAGAGTCACTATTGCGATCCATTTGACACAGTGCAAATAGCACTCGCGTCTGTTCCCAGCAAGTACACTGTATTGGACCTAAAAGAAGATACTGTTCTTGTCAGTTTCCTAAGCAGAGTTGAAGTAGATATGGCCCGTGTGTGTAGGAAGCACAGTTCTTTTGTTCACAGCAAGCTCACTGTTCTGGCCCTATATGAAACACAGTAGAGTAGAAGAGAGCTCTTTTCTCAAAAGCAGAGTGTGTTTCTTGTAAGGTGAGCTAGTGTTTGTTTCCCAGTCAGAAATGAAGTTGAATCACATGCAGTTTCTGGTCCTACGAGCAAGAGTTGATTTTTGGTAAGAAGAGTCACCATTGCAATCCATTTGACACAGTGCAAATAGCACTCGCGTTTGTTCCCAGCAAGTACAGTGTATTGGACTGAAGAGAAGCTACTGTTCTTGACAGTTTCCTAAGCAGAGTTGAAGGAAAATTGGTCCGTGTGTGTAGGAAGCACAATTCTTTTTTTCTGCACAAGCTCACTGTTCTGTCCCTATAGGAAACACAGTAGAGTAGAAGAGTGCCCTTTTCTCAAAAGCAGAGTGTGTTTCTTGTAAGGCGAGCTAGTGTTTGTTTGCCAGTCAGAAATCGAGTGGAATCACATGCAGTTTCTGGTCCTAAGAACAAGAGTTGTTTTCTGGTAAGAAGAGTCACTATTGCGATCCATTTGCCGCACAGTGCAAATAGCACTCGCGTTTTTTAACAGCAAGTACACTGTATTGGACTAAAGAGAAGCTACTGTTCTTGTCAGTTTCCTAAATAGAGTTGAACTAGATATGGCCCGTGTGTGTAGAAAGCACAGTTCTTTTGTTCTGAGCAAGCTCACTGTTCTGGCCCTATAGGAAACACAGTAGATTAGAAGAGAGCTCTTTTCTCAAAAGCAGAGTGTGTTTCTTGTAAGGTGAGCTAGTGTTTGTTTCCCAGTCAGAAATGGAGTTGAATCACATGCAGTTTATGGTCCTACGAACAAGAGTTTTATTCTGGTAAGAAGAGTCATTATTGCAATCCATTTGCCGCACAGTGCAAATAGCACTCGCGTATGTTCCCAGCAAGTACAGTGTATTGGACTGAAGAGAAGCTACCGCTCTTGTCTGTTTCCTAAGCAGAGTTGAACTAGATATGGCTCGTGTATGTAGGAAGCACAGTTCTTTTGTTCTGAGCAAGCTCACTGTTCAGACCCCATAGGAAAAGAAGTCGAGTAGAAGAGTGCTCTTTTCTCAAAAGCAGAGTGTGTTTCTTGTAAGGCGAGCTAGCGTTTCTTTCCCAGTATTAAAAGGAGTTGAATCACATGCAGTTTTTGGTCCTACGAGCAAGAGTTTTTTTCTGGTAAGAAGAGTCACTATTGCGATCCCATTGCCATTCACAGTGCAAATAGCACTCGCATCTGTTCCCAGCAAGTACAGTGTATTGGACTGAAGAGAAGCTACTGTTCTTGTCAGTTTCCTAAGCAGAGTTGAAGTAGATATGGCCCGTGTGTGTAGGAAGCACAGTGCTTTTGTTCTGAGCAAGCTCACTGTTCTGGTCCTATAGGAAACACAGTAGAGTAGAAGAGAGCTCTTTTCTCAAAAGCAGAGTGTGTTTTCTGTAAGGCGAGCTAGTGTTTGTTTCCCTGTCAGAAATGGAGTTGAATCACATGCAGTTTCTGGTCCTACGAGCAAGAGATGTTTTCTGGTAAGAAGAGTCACTGTTGCGATCCATTTGCAACACAGTGCAAATAGCACTCGCGTTGGTTCCCAGCAAGTACAGTGTATTGGACTGAAGAGAAGCTACTGTTCTTGTCAGTTTCCTAAGCAGAGTTGAAGTAGATATGGCCCGTGTGTGTTGGAAGCACAGTTCTTTTGTTCTCAGCAAGCTCACTGTTCTGGCCCTATAGGAAACACTGTAGAGTAGAAGAGAGCTCTTTTCTCAAAAGCAGAGTGTGTTTCTTGAAAGGCGAGCTAGTGTTTTTTCCCTGTCAGAAATGGAGTTGAATCACATGCATTTTCTGGTCCTACGAGCAAGAGTTGTTTTCTGGTAAAAAGAGTCATAATTGCGATCCATTTGCCACACAGTGCAAATAGCACTCGCGTCTGTTCCCAGCAAGTACAGTGTATTTGACTGAAGAGAAGCTACTGTTCTTGTCAGTTTCCTAAGCAGAGTTGAAGTAGATATGGCCCGTGTGTGTAGGAAGCACAGTTCTTTTGTTCTCAGCAAGCTCACTGTTCTGGCCCTATAGGAAACACAGGAGAGTAGAAGAGTGCTCTTTTCTCAAAAGCAGAGTGTGTTTCTTGTAAGGCGAGCTAGAGTTTGATTCCCAGTCAGTAATGGAGTTGAATCAAATGCAGTTTCTGGTCATACTAGCAAGAGTTGTTTTCTGGTAAGAAGAATCACTGTTGCCATCTATTTGCCACTCAGTGCAAATAGCACTCGCGTTGTTCCCAGCAAGTACAGTGTATTGGACTGAAGAGAAGCTACTGTTCTTGTCAGTTTCCTAAGCAGAGTTGAAGTAGATATGGCCCGTGTGTAGGAAGCACAGTTCTTATGTTCTGAGCAAGCTCACTGTTCTGGCCCTATAGGAAACACAGTAGAGTAGAAGAGAGCTCTTTTCTCAAAAGCAGAGTGTGTTTCTTGTAAGGTGAGCTAGTGTTTGTTTCCCAGTCAGAAATCGAGTGGAATCACATGCAGCTTCTGGTGCTAAGAATAAGAGTTGTTTTCTGGTAAGAAGAGTCACTATTGCGATCCATTTGACACAGTGCAAATAGCACTCGCGTCTGTTCACAGCAAGTACACTGTATTGGACCTAAAAGAAGATACTGTTCTTGTCAGTTTCCTAAGCAGAGTTGAAGTAGATATGTCCCGTGTGTGTAGGAAGCACAGTTCTTTTGTTCTCAGCAAACTCACTGTTCTAGCCCTATATGAAACACAGTAGAGTAGAAGAGAGCTCTTTTCTCAAAAGCAGAGTGTGTTTCTTGTAAGGTGAGCTAGTGTTTGTTTCCCAGTCAGAAATCGAGTGGAATCACATGCAGCTTCTGGTGCTAAGAATAAGAGTTGTTTTCTGGTAAGAGAGTCACTATTGCGATCCATTTGACACAGTGCAAATAGCACTCGCGTTTGTTCCCAGCAAGTACACCGTATTGGACCTAAGAGAAGATACTGTTCTTGTCAGTTTCCTAAGCGGAGTTGAAGTAGATATGGCCCGTGTGTGTTGGAAGCAAAGTTCTTTTGTTCTCAGCAAGCTCACTGTTCTGGCCCTATATGAAACACAGTAGAGTAGAAGAGAGCTCTTTTCTCAAAAGCAGAGTGTGTTTCTTGTAAGGTGAGCTAGTGTTTGTTTCCCAGTCAGAAATGAAGTTGAATCACATGCAGTTTCAGGTCCTACGAGCAAGAGTTGATTTTTGGTAAGAAGAGTCACCATTGCAATCCATTTGACACAGTGCAAATAGCACTCGCGTTTGTACCCTGCAAGTACAGTGTATTGGACTGCAGAGAAGCTACTGTTCTTGACAGTTTCCTAAGCAGAGTGGAAGGAAAATTGGTCCGTGTGTGTAGGAAGCACAGTTCTTTTTTTCTGCACAAGCTCACTGTTCTGGCCCTATAGGAAACACAGTAGAGTAGAAGAGTGCCCTTTTCTCAAAAGCAGAGTGTGTTTCTTGTAAGGCGAGCTAGTGTTTGTTTGCCAGTCAGAAATCGAGTGGAATCACATGCAGTTTCTGGTCCTAAGAACAAGAGTTGTTTTCTGGTAAGAAGAGTCACTATTGCGATCAATTTGCCGCACAGTGCAAATAGCACTCGCGTTTTTTAACAGCAAGTACACTGTATTGGACTGAAGAGAAGCTACTGTTCTTGTCAGTTTCCTAAGCAGAGTTGAAGTAGATATGGCCCGTGTGTGTAGGAAGCACAGTGCTTTTGTTCTGAGCAAGCTCACTGTTCTGGTCCTATAGGAAACACAGTAGAGTAGAAGAGAGCTCTTTTCTCAAAAGCAGAGTGTGTTTTCTGTAAGGCGAGCTAGTGTTTGTTTCCCTGTCAGAAATGGAGTTGAATCACATGCAGTTTCTGGTCCTACGAGCAAGAGTTGTTTTCTGGTAAGAAGAGTCACTGTTGTGATCCATTTGCAACACAGTGCAAAAAGCACTCGCGTTGGTTCCCAGCAAGTACAGTGTATTGGACTGAAGAGAAGCTACTGTTCTTGTCAGTTTCCTAAGCAGAGTTGAAGTAGATATGGCCCATGTGTGTAGGAAGCACAGTTCTTTTGTTCTCAGCAAGCTCACTGTTCTGGCCCTATAGGAAACACTGTAGAGTAGAAGAGAGCTCTTTTCTCAAAAGCAGAGTGTGTTTCTTGAAAGGTGAGCTAGTGTTTTTTCCCTGTCAGAAATGGAGTTGAATCACATGCATTTTCTGGTCCTACGAGCAAGAGTTGTTTTCTGGTAAAAAGAGTCATAATTGCGATCCATTTGCCACACGGTGCAAATAGCACTCGCGTCTGTTCCCAGCAAGTACAGTGTATTTGACTGAAGAGAAGCAACTGTTCTTGTCAGTTTCCTAAGCAGAGTTGAAGTAGATATGGCCCGTGTGTGTAGGAAGCACAGTTCTTTTGTTCTCAGCAAGCTCACTGTTCTGGCCCTATAGGAAACACAGTAGAGTAGAAGAGTGCCTTTTCTCAAAAGCAGAGTGTGTTTTTGGAAAGCGAGTTAGTGTTTGTTTCCCACTCAGAAATGGAGTTGAATCACATGCAGTTTCTAGAACTACGAGCAAGAGTTGTTTTCTGGTAAGAAGAGTCACTATTGCGATCCATTTGACACAGTGCAAATAGCACTCGCGTTTGTTCCCAGCAAGTACACCGTATTGGACCTAAGAGAAGATACTGTTCTTGTCAGTTTCCTAAGCGGAGTTGAAGTAGATATGGCCCGTGTGTGTTGGAAGCAAAGTTCTTTTGTTCTCAGCAAGCTCACTGTTCTGGCCCTATATGAAACACAGTAGAGTAGAAGAGAGCTCTTTTCTCAAAAGCAGAGTGTGTTTCTTGTAAGGTGAGCTAGTGTTTGTTTCCCAGTCAGAAATGAAGTTGAATCACATGCAGTTTCAGGTCCTACGAGCAAGAGTTGATTTTTGGTAAGAAGAGTCACCATTGCAATCCATTTGACACAGTGCAAATAGCACTCGCGTTTGTACCCAGCAAGTACAGTGTATTGGACTGCAGAGAAGCTACTGTTCTTGACAGTTTCCTAAGCAGAGTGGAAGGAAAATTGGTCCGTGTGTGTAGGAAGCACAGTTCTTTTTTTCTCGCAAGCTCACTGTTCTGGCCCTATAGGAAACACAGTAGAGTAGAAGCGTGCCCTTTTCTCAAAAGCAGAGTGTGTTTCTTGTAAGGCGAGCTAGTGTTTGTTTGCCAGTCAGAAATCGAGTGGAATCACATGCAGTTTCTGGTCCTAAGAACAAGAGTTGTTTTCTGGTAAGAAGAGTCACTATTGCGATCAATTTGCCGCACAGTGCAAATAGCACTCGCGTTTTTTAACAGCAAGTACACTGTATTGGACTGAAGAGAAGCTACTGTTCTTGTCAGTTTCCTAAGCAGAGTTGAAGTAGATATGGCCCGTGTGTGTAGGAAGCACAGTGCTTTTGTTCTGAGCAAGCTCACTGTTCTGGTCCTATAGGAAACACAGTAGAGTAGAAGAGAGCTCTTTTCTCAAAAGCAGAGTGTGTTTTCTGTAAGGCGAGCTAGTGTTTGTTTCCCTGTCAGAAATGGAGTTGAATCACATGCAGTTTCTGGTCCTACGAGCAAGAGTTGTTTTCTGGTAAGAAGAGTCACTGTTGTGATCCATTTGCAACACAGTGCAAATAGCACTCGCGTTGGTTCCCAGCAAGTACAGTGTATTGGACTGAAGAGAAGCTACTGTTCTTGTCAGTTTCCTAAGCAGAGTTGAAGTAGATATGGCCCATGTGTGTAGGAAGCACAGTTCTTTTGTTCTCAGCAAGCTCACTGTTCTGGCCCTATAGGAAACACTGTAGAGTAGAAGAGAGCTCTTTTCTCAAAAGCAGAGTGTGTTTCTTGAAAGGTGAGCTAGTGTTTTTTCCCTGTCAGAAATGGAGTTGAATCACATGCATTTTCTGGTCCTACGAGCAAGAGTTGTTTTCTGGTAAAAAGAGTCATAATTGCGATCCATTTGCCACATGGTGCAAATAGCACTCGCGTCTGTTCCCAGCAAGTACAGTGTATTTGACTGAAGAGAAGCAACTGTTCTTGTCAGTTTCCTAAGCAGAGTTGAAGTAGATATGGCCCGTGTGTGTAGGAAGCACAGTTCTTTTGTTCTCAGCAAGCTCACTGTTCTGGCCCTATAGGAAACACAGTAGAGTAGAAGAGTGCCTTTTCTCAAAAGCAGAGTGTGTTTTTGGAAAGCGAGTTAGTGTTTGTTTCCCAGTCAGTAATGGAGTTGAATCACATGCAGTTTCTAGAACTACGAGCAAGAGTTGTTTTCTGGTAAGAAGAGTCACTATTGCAATCCATTTGCCCCACAGTGCAAATAGCACTCGCGTCTGTTCCCAGCAAGTACAGTGTATTGGACTGAAGAGAAGCTACCGCTCTTGTCAGTTTCCTAAGCAGAGTTGAAGTAGAATTGATCCGTGTGTGTAGGAAGCACAGTTCTTTTGTTCTGAGCAAGCTCACTGTTCTGGCCCTCTATGAAACACAGTAGATTAGAAGAGAGCTCTTTTCTCAAAAGCAGAGTGTGTTTCTTGTAAGGTGAGCTAGTGTTTGTTTCCCAGTCATAAATGGAGTTGAATCACATGCAGTTTCTGGTGCTAAGAGCAAGAGTTGTTTTCTGGTAAGAAGAGTCACTATTGCGATCCATTTGCCACAGAGTGCAAATAGCACTCGCGTCTGTTCCCAGCAAGTACAGTGTATTGGACTGAAGAGAAGCTACTGTTCTTGTCAGTTTCCTAACCAGAGTTGAAGTAGATATGGCCCGTGTGTGTAGGAAGCACAGTTCTTTTGTTCTCAGCAAGCTCACTGTTCTGGCCCTATAGGAAACACTGTAGATTAGAAGAGAGCTCTTTACTCAAAAGCAGAGTGTGTTTCTTGGAAGGCGAGCTAGTGTTTTTTTCCGTGTCAGAGATGGAGTTGAATCACATGCATTTTCTGGTCCTACAAGCAAGAGTTGTTTTCTAGTAAAAAGAGTCTTAATTGCGATCCATTTGCCACACAGTGCAAATAGCACTCGCGTCTGTTCCCAGCAAGTAGAGTGTATTGGACTGAAGAGAAGCTACTGTTCTTGTCAGTTTCCTAAGCAGAGTTGAAGTAGATATATCCCGTGTGTGTAGGTAGCACAGTTCTTTTGTTCTGAGCAAGCTCACTGTTCTGGCCCTATAGGAAACACAGTAGAGTAGAAGAGTGCTTTTTCTCAAAAGCAGAGTGTGTTTTTGGAAAGCGAGCTAGTGTTTGTTTCCCACTCAGAAATGGAGTTGAATCACATGCAGTTTCTGGTTCTACGAGCAAGAGTTGTTTTCTGGTAAGAAGAGTCACTGTTGCGACCCATTTGCCACACAGTGCAAATAGCACTCGCGTCTGTTCCCAGCAAGTACAGTGTGTTGGACTGAAGAGAAGCTACTGTTCTTGTCACTTTCCTAAGCAGAGTTGAAGTAGATATGGCCCGTGTGTGTAGGAAGCACAGTTCTTATGTTCTCAGCAAGCTCACTGTTCTGGCCCTATGGGAAACACAGTAGAGTAAAGAGTGCTCTTTTCTTAAAAGCAGAGTGTGTTTCTTGTAAGGCGAGCTAGTGTTTGTTTCCAAGTCAGAAATGGAGTTGAATCACATGCAGTTTCTGGTCCTACGAGCAAGAGTTGTTTTTTGGTAAGAAGAGTCACCATTGCAATCCATTTGACACAGTGCAAATAGCACTCGCATTTGTTCCCAGCAAGTACAATGAATTGGACTGAAGAGAAGCTACTGTTCTTGACAGTTTCCTAAGCAGAGTTGAAGTAAAATTGGTCCGTGTGTGCAGGATGCACAGTTCTTATGTTCTGAGCAAGCTCACTGTTCTGGCCCTATTTGAAACACAGTAGAGTAGAAGAGTGCTCTTTTATGAAAAGCAGAGTGTGTTTCTTGTAAGGCGAGCTAGTGTTTGTTTCCCAGTCAGAAATCGAGTGGACTCACATGCTGTTTCTGGTCCTAAGTGCAAGAGTTGTTTTCTGGTAAGAAGAGTCACTATTGCGATCCATTTGCAGCACAGTGCAAATAGCACTCGTGTTTGTTCCCAGCAAGTACAGTGTATTGGACTGAGAGAAGCTACTGTTCTTGTCAGTTTCCTAAGCAGAGTTGAAGTAGATATGGCCCGTGTGTGTAGGTAGCACAGTTCTTTTTTTCTCAGCATGCTCACTGTTCTGGCCTTAAAGGAAACACAGTAGAGAAGAAGAGTGCTCTTTTCTCAAAAGCAGAGTGTGTTTCTTGTAAGGCGAGCTAGTGTTTGTTTCCCTGTCAGAAATGGAGTTGAATCACATGCAGTTTCTGGTCCTACGAGCAAGAGATGTTTTCCAGTAAGAAGAGTCACTATTGCAATCCATTTGCCGCACAGTGCAAATAGCACTCGCGTCTATTCGCAGCAAGTACAGTGTATTGGAATGAAGAGAAGCTACCACTCTTGTCAGTTTCCTAAGCAGAATTGAAGTAGAATTGGTCCCTGTGTGTAGGAAGCACAGTTCTTTTTTTCTGTGCAAGCTCATTGTTCTGGTCCTCTAGGAAACACAGTAGAGTAGAAGAGTGCTCTTTTCTCAAAAGCAGAGTGTGTTTCTTTTAAGGTGATCTAGTGTTTGTTTCCCAGTCAGAAATGGAGTTGAATCACATGCAGTTTCTGGTCATACTAGCAAGAGTTGTTTTCTGGTAAGAAGAGTCACTGTTGCGATCCATTTGCCACTCAGTGCAAATAGCACTCGCGTCTGTTCCCAGCAAATACACTGTATTGGACCTAAGAGAAGATACTGTTCTTGTCAGTTTCCTAAGCAGAGTTGAAGTAGATATGGCCCGTGTGTGTAGGAAGCACAGTTCTTTTGTTCACAGCAAGCTCACTGTTCTGGCCCTATATGAAACACAGTAGAGTAGAAGAGAGCTCTTTTCTCAAAAGCAGAGTGTGTTTCTTGTAAGGTGAGCTAGTGTTTGTTTCCCAGTCAGAAATGAAGTTGAATCACATGCAGTTTCTGGTCCTACGAGCAAGAGTTGTTTTTTGGTAAGAAGAGTCACCATTGCAATCCATTTGACACAGTGCAAATAGCACTCGCGTTTGTTCCCAGCAATTACAGTGTATTGGATTGAAGAGAAGCTACTGTTCTTGACAGTTTCCTAAGCAGAGTTGAAGTAAAATTGGTCCGTTCGTGTAGGAAGCACAGTTCTTATGTTCTGAGCAAGCTCACTGTTCTGGCTATATAGGAAACACAGTAGAGTAGAAGAGTGCTCTTTTCTCAAAAGCAGAGTGTGTTTCTTTTAAGGCGAGCTAGTGTTTGTTTCCCAGTCAGTAATGGAGTTGAATCAAAAGCAGTTTCTGGACATACTAGCAATTGTTGTTTTCTGGTAAGAAGAGTCACTGTTGCGATCCATTTGCCACACAATGCAAATAGCACTCGCGTCTGTTCCCAGCAAGCACAGTGTATTGGACTGAAGAGAAGCTACTGTTCTTGTTAGTTTCCTAAGCAGTGTTGAAGTAGATATGGCCCGTGTGTAAGAAGCACAGTTCTTATGTTCTGAGCAAGCTCACTGTTCTGGCCCTATTTGAAACACAGTAGAGTAGAAGAGTGCTCTTTTCTCAAAAGCAGAGTGTGTTTCTTGTAAGGCGAGCTAGTGTTTGTTTACCAGTGAGAAATCGAGTGGAATCACATGCAGTTTCTGGTCCTAAGAGCAAGAGTTGTTTTCTGGTAAGAAGATTCACTATTACGATCCATTTGCCGCCCAGTGCAAATAGCACTCGCGTTTGTTCCCAGCAAGTACAGTGTATTGGACTGAAGAGAAGCTACTGTTCTTGTCAGTTTCCTAAGCAGAATTGAAGTAGAATTGGTCCCTGTGTGTAGGAAGCACAGTTGTTTTGTTCTGAGCAAGCTCACTGTTCAAGCCCTACAGGAAACACAGTAGAGTAGTAGACTGCTCTTTTATCAAAAGCAGAGTGTGTTTCTTGTAAGGTGAGCTAGTGTTTGTTTCTGAGTCAGAAATGGAGTTGAATCACATGAAGTTTCTGTTGCTACTAGCAAGATTTGTTTTCTGGTAAGAAGAGTCACTGTTGTGATCCATTTGCCACACTGTGCCAATAGCACTCGCATCTCTTCCCAGCATGTACAGTTTATTGGACTGAAGAGAAGCTACTGTTCTTGTCAGTTTCCTAAGCAGAGTTGAAGTAGATATGGCCTGTGTGTAGGAAGCACAGTTCTTTTGTTCTGAGCAAGCTCACTGTTCTGGCCCTATAGAAAACACAGTAGAGAAGAAGAGTGCTCTTTTATCAAAAGCAGAGTGTGTTTCTTGTAAGGCGAGCTAGTGTTTGTTTCCCAGTCAGAAATCGAGTGGAATCACATGCTGTTTCTGTTCCTAAGTGCAAGAGTTGTTTTCTGGTAAGAAGAGTCACTATTGTGATCCATTTGCCGCACAGTGCAAATAGCACTCGCGTTTGTTCCCAGCAAGTGCAGTGTATTGGACTGAGAGAAGCTACTGTTCTTGTCAGTTTCCTAAGCAGAGTTGAAGTAGATATGGCCCGTGTGTGTAGGTAGCACAGTTCTTTTTTCTCAGCAAGCTCATTCTTCTGGCCCTATAGGAAACACAGTAGAGAAGAAGAGTGCTCTTTTCTCAAAAGCAGAGAGTGTTTCTTGTAAGGCGAGCTAGTGTTTGTTTCCCTGTCAGAAATGGAGTTGAATCACATGCAGTTTCTGGTCCTACGAGCAAGAGTTGTTTTCCGGTAAGAAGAGTCACTATTGCAATCCATTTGCCGCACAGTGCAAATAGCACTCGCGTCTATTCCCAGCAAGTACAGTGTATTGGACTGAAGAAAAGCTACTGCTCTTGTCAGTTTCCTAAGCAGAATTGAAGTAGAATTGGTCCCTGTGTGTAGGAAGCACGGTTCTTTTTTTCTGTGCAAGCTCACTGTTCTGGTCCTCTAGGAAACACAGTAGAGTAGAAGAGTGCTCTTTTCTCAAAAGCAGAGTGTGTTTCTTGTAAGGTGAGCTAGTGTTTGTTTCCCAGTCAGAAATGGAGTTGAATCACATGCAGTTTCTGGTCATACTAGCAAGAGTTGTTTTCTGGTAAGAAGAGTCACTGTTGTGATCCATTTGCCTCTCAGTGCAAATAGCACTCGCGTCTGTTCCCAGCAAGTACACTGTATTGGACCTAAGAGAAGATACTGTTCCTGTCAGTTTCCTAAGCAGAGTTGAAGTAGATATGGCCTGTGTGTGTAGGAAGCACAGTTCTTTTGTTCACAGCAAGCTCACTGTTCTGGCCCTATATGAAACACAGTAGAGTAGAAGAGAGCTCTTTTCTCAAAAGCAGAGTGTGTTTCTTGTAAGGTGAGCTAGTGTTTGTTTCCCAGTCAGAAATGAAGTTGAATCACATGCAGTTTCTGGTCCTACGAGCAAGAGTTGTTTTTTGGTAAGAAGAGTCACCATTGCAATCCATTTGACACAGTGCAAATAGCACTCGCGTTTGTTCCCAGCAATTACAGAGTATTGGATTGAAGAGAAGCTACTGTTCTTGACAGTTTCCTAAGCAGAGTTGAAGTAAAATTGGTCCGTTCGTGTAGGAAGCACAGTTCTTATGTTCTGAGCAAGCTCACTGTTCTGGCCATATAGGAAACACAGTAGAGTAGAAGAGTGCTCTTTTCTCAAAAGCAGAGTGTGTTTCTTTTAAGGCGAGCTAGTGTTTGTTTCCCAGTCAGTAATGGAGTTGAATCAAAAGCAGTTTCTGGACATACTAGCAATTGTTGTTTTCTGGTAAAAAGAGTCACTGTTGCAACCCATTTGCCACACAATGCAAATAGCACTCGCGTCTGTTCCCAGCAAGCACAGTGTATTGGACTGAAGAGAAGCTACTGTTCTTGTCAGTTTCCTAAGCAGAGTTGAAGTAGATATGGCCCGTGTGTAGGAAGCACAGTTCTTATGTTCTGAGCAAGCTCACTGTTCTGGCCCTATAGGAAACACAGTAGAGTAGAAGAGTGCTCTTTTCTCAAAAGCAGAGTGTGTTTCTTATAAGGTGAGCTAGTGTTTGTTTCCCAGTCAGAAATCGAGTGGAATCACATGCAGTTTCTGGTGCTAAGAGCACGAGTTGTTTTCTGGTAAGAAGAGTCACTATTGCAATCCATTTGCCGCACAGTGCAAATAGCACTCGTGTCTGTACCCAGAAAGTACACTGTTTTGGATTGAAGAGAAGATAGTGTTCTTGTAAGTTTCCTAAGCAGAGTTGAAGTAGATATGGTCCGTGAGTTTAGGAAGCACAGTTCTTTTGTTCTTAGCAAGCTCACTGTTCTGGCCCTATAGGAAACACAGTAGAGTAGAAGAGAGCTCTTTTCTCAAAAGCAGAGTGTGTTTCTTGTAAGGTGAGCTAGTGTTTGTTTCCCAGTCAGAAATGGAGTTGAATCACATGCAGTTTCTGGTCCTTTGAGCAAGAGTTGTTTTTTGGTAAGAAGAGTCACCATTGCAATCCATTTGACACAGTGCAAATAGCACTCGCGTTTGTTCCCAGCAAGTACAGTGTATTGGACTGAAGAGAAGCTACTGTTCTTGTCAGTTTCCTAAATAGAGTTGAACTAGATATGGCCCGTGTGTAGGAAGCACAGTTCTTTTTTTCTCAGCAAGCTCACTGTTCTGGCCCTATAGGAAACACAGTAGATAAGAAGAGAGCTCTTTTCTCAAAAGCAGAGAGTGTTTCTTGTAAGGTGAGCTAGTGTTAGTTTCCTGGTCAGAAATGGAGTTGAATCACATGCAGTTTATGGTCCTACGAGCAAGAGTTTTATTCTGGTAAGAAGAGTCACTATTGCAATCCATTTGCCGCACAGTGCAAATACCACTCGCATCTGTTCCCAGCAAGTACAGTGTATTGGACTGAAGAGAAGCTACTGTTCTTGTCAGTTTCCTAAGCAGAGTTGAAGTAGATTTGATCCGTGTGTGTAGGAAGCACAGTGCTTTTGTTCTGAGCAAGCTCACTGTTCTGGTCCTATAGGAAACACAGTAGAGTAGAAGAGAGCTCTTTTCTCAAAAGCAGAGTGTGTTTCTTGTAAGGTGAGCTAGTGTTTGTTTCCCAGTCAGAAATCGAGTGTAATCACATTCGGTTTCTGGTCCTAAGAGCAAGAGGTGTTTTCTGGTAGGAAGAGTCACTATTGAGATCCATTTGACACAGTGCAAATAGCACTCGCCTCTGTTCCCAGCAAGTACAGTGTATTGGACTGAAGAGAAGCTACTGTTCTTGTCAGTTTCCTAAGCAGATTTGAAGTAGATATGGCCCGTGTGTGTAGGAAGCACAGTTCTTTTGTTCTAGGCAAGCTCACTGTCCTGGCCCTATAGGAAACACTGTAGAGTAGAAGAGAGCTCTTTTCTCAAAAGCAGACTGTGTTTCTTGAAAGGCGAGCTAGTGTTTTTTTCCCTCTCAGAAATGGAGTTGAATCACATACATTTTCTGATCCTACGAGTAAGAGTTGTTTTCTGGTAAAAAGAGTCATAATTGCGATCCATTTGCCAAACAGTGCAAATAGCACTCGCGACTGTTCCCATCAAGTACAGTGTATTGGACTGAAGAGAAGCTACTGTTCTTGTCAGTTTCCTAAGCAGAGTTGAAGTAGATATGGCCCGTGTGTGTAGGAAGCACAGTTCTTATGTTCTGAGCAAGCTCACTGTTCTGCCCTATGGGAAACACAGTAGAGCAAAGAGTGCTCTTTTCTCAAAAGCAGAGTGTGTTTCTTGTAAGGCAAGCTAGTGTTTCTTTCCCAGTCAGAAATGGAGTTGAATCACATGCAGTTTCTGGTCAAACGAGCAAGAGTTGTTTTCTGGTAAGAAGAGTCACTATTGCAATCCATTTGACACAGTGCCAATAGCACTCGCGTCTGTTCCGAGCAAGTACACTGTATTGGACTGAAGAGAAGCTACTGTTCTTGTCAGTTTCCTAAGCAGAGTTGAAGTAGAATTGGTCCGTGTGTTTAGGAAGCACAGTTCTTTTGTTCTGAGCAAGCTCACTGTTATGGCCCTATAGGAAACACAGTAGAGTAGAAGAGTGCCCTTTTCTCAAAAGCAGAGTGTGTTTCTTGTAAGGCGAGCTAGTGTTGTATCCCAGTCAGAAATCGAGTGTAATCACATGCAGTTTCTGGTCCTAAGAAGAAGAGTTGTTTTCTGGTAAGAAGAGTCACTATTGCGATTCATTTGCCGCACAGTGCAAATAGCACTCGCGTTGGTTCCCAGCATGTACACTGTATTGGACTGAAGAGAAGCTACTGTTCTTGTCAGTTTCCTAAGCAGAGCTGAAGTAGATATGGCCCGTGTGTGTAGGAAGCACAGTTCTTTTGTTCTCAGCAAGCTCACTGTTCTGGCCCTATATGAAACACAGTAGATTAGAAGAGAGCTCTTTTCTCAAAAGCAGAGTGTATTTCTTGTAAGGTGAGCTAGTGTTTGTTTCCCAGTCAGAAATGGAGTTGAATCACATGCAGTTTCTGGTCCTATGAGCAAGAGTTGTTTTCTGGTAAGAAGAGTCACTATTGCGATCCATTTGCCACAGAGTGCAAATATCACTCGCGTCTGTTCCCAGCAAGTACACTTTATTGGTCTGAAGAGGAGCTACTGTTCTTGACAGATTCCTAAGCAGAGTTGAAGTAGATATGGCCATGAGTGTAGGAAGCACAGTTCTTTTGTTCTGAGCTAGCTCACTGTTCTGGCCCTATAGGAAACACAGTAGAGTAGAAGAGTGCTCTTTTCTCAAAAGCAGAGTGTGTTTCTTGTAAGGCGAGCTAGTGTTTCTTTCCCAGTCAGTAATGGAGTTGAATCAAATGCAGTTTCTGGTCATACTAGCAAGAGTTGTTTTCTGGTAAGAAGAGTCACTGTTGCGATCCAATTGCCACACAGTGCAGATAGCACTCGCGTCTGTTCCCAGCAAGTACAGTGTATTGGACTGAAGAGAAGCTACTGTTCTTGTCAGTTTCCTAAGCAGAGTTGAAGTAGAATTGGTCCGTGTGTGTAGGAAGCACAGTTCTTTTTTTCTGAGCAAGCTCACTGTTCTGGCCCTATAGGAAACACAGTAGAGTAGAAGAGTGCTCTTTTCTCAAAAGCAGAGTGTGATTCTTGTAAGGTGAGCTAGTGTTTGTTTCCCAGTCAGAAATCGAGTGGAATCACATGCAGCTTCTGGTGCTAAGAGCAAGAGTTGTTTTCTGGTAAGAAGAGTCACTATTGCGATCCATTAGCCGCAAAGTACAAATAGCACTCGCGTCTGTTCCTAGCAAGTACACTGTATTGGACCTAAGAGAAGATACTGTTCTTGTCAGGTTCCTAAGCAGAGTTGAAGCAGATATGGCCCGTGTGTGTAGGAAGCACAGTTCTTTTGTTCTGAGCAAGCTCACTGTTCTAGCCCTATATGAAACACAGTAGAGTAGAAGAGAGCTCTTTTCTCAAAAGCAGCGTGTGTTTCTTGTAAGGTGAGCTAATGTTTGTTTCCCAGTCAGAATGGAGTTGAATCACATGCATTTTCTGGTCCTACGAGCAAGAGTTGTTTTTTGGTAAGAAGAGTCACCATTGTAATCCATTTGACACAGTGCAAAAGCACTCGCATTTGTTCACAGCAGGTACAGTGTATTGGACTGAAGAGAAGCTACTGTTCTTGACAGTTTCCTAAGCAGAGTTGAAGTAAAATTGGTCCCTGTGTGTAGGAAGCACAGTTCTTTTGTTCTGAGCAAGCTCACTGTTCTGGCCCTATAGGAAACACAGTAGAGTAGAAGAGTGCTCTTTTCTCAAAAGCAGAGTGTGTTTCTTGTAAGGCAAGCTAGTGTTTGTTTCCCAGTCAGAAATCGAGTGGAATCACATGCAGTTTCTGGTCCTAAGAAGAAGAGTTGTTTTCTGGTAAGAAGAGTCACTATTGCGATCCATTTGCCGCACAGTGCAAATAGCACTCGCGTTTGTTCCCAGCATGTAAACTTTATTAGACTGAAGAGAAGCTACTGTTCTTGTCAGTTTCCTAGCAGAGCAGAAGTAGATATGGCCCGTGTGTGTAGGAAGCACAGTTCTTTTGTTCTCAGTAAGCTCACTGTTCTGGCCCTGTAGGAAACACAGTAGATAAGAAGAGAGCTCTTTTCTCAAAAGCAGAGTGTGTTTCTTGTAAGGTGAGCTAGTGTTTGTTTCCCAGTCATAAATGGAGTTGAATCACATGCAGTTTCTGGTGCTAAGAGCAAGAGTTGTTTTCTGGTAAGAAGAGTCACTATTGCGATCCATTTGCCACAGAGTGCAAATAGCACTCGCGTCTGTTCCCAGCAAGTACATTGTATTGGACTGAAGAGAAGCTACTGTTCTTGTCAGTTTCCTAAGCAGAGTTGAAGTAGATATGGCCCGTGTGTGTAGGAAGCACAGTTCTTTTGTTCTCAGCAAGCTTACTGTTCTGGCCCTATAGGAAACACTGTAGATTAGAAGAGAGCTCTTTACTCAAAAGCGGAGTGTGTTTCTTGGAAGGCGAGCTAGTGTTTTTTTCCCTGTCAGAGATGGAGTTGAATCACTTGCATTTTCTGGTCCTACAAGCAAGAGTTGTTTTCTAGTAAAAAGAGTCTTAATTGCGATCCATTTGCCACACAGTGCAAATAGCACTCGCGTCTGTTCCCAGCAAGTAGAGTGTATTGGACTGAAGAGAAGCTACTGTTCTTGTCAGTTTCCTAAGCAGAGTTGAAGTAGATATGGCCCGTGTGTGTAGGTAGCACAGTTCTTTTGTTCTGAGCAAGCTCACTGTTCTGGCCCTATAGGAAACACAGTAGAGTAGAAGAGTGCTTTTTCTCAAAAGCAGAGTGTGCTTTTGGAAAGCGAGCTAGTGTTTGTTTCCCAGTCATAAATGGAGTTGAATCACATGCAGTTTCTGGTTCCACGAGCAAGAGTTGTTTTCTGGTAAGTAGAGTCACTGTTGCGACCCATTTGCCACACAGTGCAAATAGCACTCGCGTCTGTTCCCAGCAAGTACAGTGTATTGGACTGAAGAGAAGCTACTGTTCTTGTCACTTTCCTAAGCAGAGTTGAAGTAGATATGGCCCGTGTGTGTAGGAAGCACAGTTCTTATGTTCTCAGCAAGCTCACTGTTCTGGCCCTATGGGAAACACAGTAGAGTAAAGAGTGCTCTTTTCTTAAAAGCAGAGTGTGTTTCTTCTAAGGCGAGCTAGTGTTTGTTTCCCAGTCAGAAATGGAGTTGAATCACATGCAGTTTCTGGTCCTACGAGCAAGAGTTGTTTTTTGGTAAGAAGAGTCACCATTGCAATCCATTTGACACAGTGCAAATAGCACTCGCGTTTGTTCCCAGCAAGTACAATGAATTGGACTGAGGAGAAGCTACTGTTCTTGACAGTTTCCTAAGCAGAGTTGAAGTAAAATTGGTCCGTGTGTGTAGGAAGCACAGTTCTTATGTTCTGAGCAAGCTCACTGTTCTGGCCCTATTTGAAACACAGTAGAGTAGAAGAGTGCTCTTTTCTCAAAAGCAGAGTGTGTTTCCTGTAAGGCGAGCTAGTGTTTGTTTACCAGTGAGAAATCGAGTGGAATCACATGCAGTTTCTGGTCCTAAGAGCAAGAGTTGTTTTCTGGTAAGAAGATTCACTATTACGATCCATTTGCCGCCCAGTGCAAATAGCACTCGCGTTTGTTCCCAGCAAGTACAGTGTATTGGACTGAAGAGAAGCTACTGTTCTTGTCAGTTTCCTAAGCAGAATTGAAGTAGAATTGGTCCCTGTGTGTAGGAAGCACAGTTGTTTTGTTCTGAGCAAGCTCACTGTTCAAGCCCTACAGGAAACACAGTAGAGTAGTAGACTGCTCTTTTCTCAAAAGCAGAGTGTGTTTCTTGTAAGCTGAGCTAGTGTTTGTTTCTGAGTCAGAAATGGAGTTGAATCACATGAAGTTTCTGTTCCTACTAGCAAGATTTGTTTTCTGGTAAGAAGAGTCACTGTTGTGATCCATTTGCCACACTGTGCCAAGAGCACTCGCATCTCTTCCCAGCAAGTACAGTTTATTGGACTGAAGAGAAGCTACTGTTCTTGTCAGTTTCCTAAGCAGAGTTGAAGTAGATATGGCCATTGTGTAGGAAGCACAGTTCTTTTGTTCTGAGCAAGCTCACTGTTCTGGCCCTATAGGAAACACAGTAGAGTAAAAGAGTGCTCTTTTATCAAAAGCAGAATGTGTTTCTTGTAAGGCGAGCTAGTGTTTGTTTCCCAGTCAGAAATCGAGTGGAATCACATGCTGTTTCTGGTCCTAAGTGCAAGAGTTGTTTTCTGGTAAGAAGAGTCACTATTGCGATCCATTTGCCGCACAGTGCAAATAGCACTCGCGTTTGTTCCCAGCAAGTACAGTGTATTGGACTTAGAGAAGCTACTGTTCTTGTCAGTTTCCTAAGCAGAGTTGAAGTAGATATGGCCCGTGTGTGTAGGTAGCACAGTTCTTTTTTTCTCAGCAAGATCACTGTTCTGGCCCTATAGGAAACACAGTAGAGAAGAAGAGTGCTCTTTTCTCAAAAGCAGAGTGTGTTTCTTGTAAGGTGAGCTAGTGTTTGTTTCCCAGTCAGAAATGGAGTTGAATCACATGCAGTTTCTGGTCATACTAGCAAGAGTTGTTTTCTGGTAAGAAGAGTCACTGTTGCGATCCATTTGCCACTCAGTGCAAATAGCACTCGCGTCTGTTCCTAGCAAGTACACTGTATTGGACTGAAGAGGAGCTACTGTTCTTGTCAGATTCCTAAGCAGAGTTGAAGTAGATATGGCTATGTTTGTAGGAAGCACAGTTCTTTTGTTCTGAGCTAGCTCACTTTTCTGGCCCTATAGGAAACACTGTAGAGTAGAAGAGTGCTCTTTTCTCAAAAGCAGAGTGTGTTTCTTGTAAGGCGAGCTAGTGTTTGTTTCCCAGTCAGTAATGGAGTTGAATCAAATGCAGTTTCTGGACATACTAGCAATTGTTGTTTTCTGGTAAGAAGAGTCACTGTTGCGATCCATTTGCCACACAATGCAAATAGCAATCGCGTCTGTTCCCAGCAAGTACAGTGTATTGGACTGAAGAGAAGCTACTGTTCTTGTCAGTTTCCTAAGCAGAGTTGAAGTAGATATGGCCCGTGTGTAGGAAGCACAGTTCTTATGTTCTGAGCAAGCTCACTGTTCTGGCCCTATAGGAAACACAGTAGATTAGAAGAGAGCTCTTTTCTCAAAAGCAGAGAGTGTTTCTTGTAAGGTGAGCTAGTGTTAGTTTCCCGGTCAGAAATGGAGTTGAATCACATGCAGTTTATGGTCCTACGAGCAAGAGTTTTATTCTGGTAAGAAGAGTCACTATTGCAATCCATTTGCCGCACAGTGCAAATAGCACTCGCGTCTGTTCCCAGCAAGTACAGTGTATTGGACTTAAGAGAAGCTACTGTTCTTGTCAGTTTCCTAAGCAGAGTTGAAGTAGATTTGATCCGTGTGTGTAGGAAGCACAGTGCTTTTGTTCTGAGCAAGCTCACTGTTATGGACCTATAGGAAACACAATAGAGTAGAAGAGAGCTCTTTTCTCAAAAGCAGAGTGTGTTTCTTGTACGGTGAGCTAGTGTTTTTTTCCCAGTCAGAAATTGAGTGGAATCACATTCGGTTTCTGGTCCTAAGAGCAATAGGTGTTTTCTGGTAGGAAGAGTCACTATTGCGATTCATTTGACACAGTGCAAATAATGCTCGCCTCTGTTCCCAGCAAGTACAGTGTATTGGACTGAAGAGAAGCTACTGTTCTTGTCAGTTTCCTAAGCAGAGTTGAAGTAGATATGGCCCGTGTGTAGGAAGCACAGTTCTTATGTTCTGAGCAAGCTCACTGTTCTGGCCCTGTAGGAAACACAGTAGAGTAGAAGAGTGCTCTTTTCTGAAAAGCAGAGTGTGTTTCTTGTAAGGTGAGCTAGTGTTTGTTTCCCAGTCAGAAATCGAGTGGAATCACATGCAGTTTCTGGTGCTAAGAGCAAGAGTTGTTTTCTGGTAAGAAGAGTCACTATTGCTATCCATTTGCCGCACAGTGCAAATAGCACTCGCGTCTGTTCCTAGCAAGTACACTGTATTGGACCAAAGAGAAGATACTGTTCTTGTCAGTTTCCTAAGCAGAGTTGAAGCAGATATGGCCCGTGTGTAGGAAGCACAGTTCTTTTGTTCTGAGCAAGCTCACTGTTCTAGCCCTATATGAAACACAGTAGAGTAGAAGAGAGCTCTTTTCTCAAAAGCAGCGTGTGTTTCTTGTAAGGTGAGCTAGTGTTTGTTTCCCAGTCAGAATGGAGTTGAATCACATGCAGTTTCTGGTCCATGAGCAAGAGTTGTTTTTTGGTAAGAAGAGTCACCATTGCAATCCATTTGACACAGTGCAAAAGCACTCGCATTTGTTCCCAGCAGGTACAGTGTATTGGACTGAAGAGAAGCTACTGTTCTTGTCAGTTTCCTAAGCAGAGTTGAAGTAGATATGGCCCGTGTGTGTAGGTAGCACAGTTCTTTTGTTCTGAGCAAGCTCACTGTTCTGGCACTATAGGAAACACAGTAGAGTAGAAGAGTGCTTTTTCTCAAAAGCAGAGTGTGTTTTTGGAAAGCGAGCTAGTGTTTGTTTCCCAGTCAGAAATGGAGTTGAATCACATGCAGTTTCTGGTTCTACGAGCAAGAGTTGTTTTCTGGTAAGAAGAGTCACTGTTGCGACCCATTTGCCACACAGTGCAAATAGCACTCGCGTCTGTTCCCAGCAAGTACAGTGTATTGGACTGAAGAGAAGCTACTGTTCTTGTCACTTTCCTAAGCAGAGTTGAAGTAGATATGGCCCGTGTGTGTAGGAAGCACAGTTCTTATGTTCTCAGCAAGCTCACTGTTCTGGCCCTATGGGAAACACAGTAGAGTAAAGAGTGCTCTTTTCTTAAAAGCAGAGTGTGTTTCTTGTAAGGCGAGCTAGTGTTTGTTTCCCAGTCAGAAATGGAGTTGAATCACATGCAGTTTCTGGTCCTACGAGCAAGAGTTGTTTTTTGGTAAGAAGAGTCACCATTGCAATCCATTTGACACAGTGCAAATAGCACTCGCGTTTGTTCCCAGCAAGTACAATGAATTGGACTGAAGAGAAGCTACTGTTCTTGACAGTTTCCTAAGCAGAGTTGAAGTAGATATGGCCCGTGTGTGTAGGTAGCACAGTTCTTTTTTTCTCAGCAAGCTCACTGTTCTGGCCCTATAGGAAACACAGTAGAGAAGAAGAGTGCTCTTTTCTCAAAAGCAGAGTGTGTTTCTTGTAAGGCGAGCTAGTGTTTGTTTCCCTGTCAGAAATGGAGTTGAATCACATGCAGTTTCTGGTCCTACGAGCAAGAGTTGTTTTCCGGTAAGAAGAGTCACTATTGCAATCCATTTGCCGCACAGTGCAAATAGCACTCGCGTCTATTCACAGCAAGTACAGTGTATTGGACTGAAGACAAGCTACCGCTCTTGTCAGTTTCCTAAGCAGAATTGAAGTAGAATTGGTCCCTGTGTGTAGGAAGCACAGTTCTTTTTTTCTGTGCAAGCTCACTGTTCTGGTCCTCTAGGAAACACAGTAGAGTAGAAGAGTGCTCTTTTCTCAAAAGCAGAGTGTGTTTCTTGTAAGGTGAGCTAGTGTTTGTTTCCCAGTCAGAAATGGAGTTGAATCACATGCAGTTTCTGGTCATCCTAGCAAGAGTTGTTTTCTGGTAAGAAGAGTCACTGTTGCGATCCATTTGCCACTCAGTGCAAATAGCACTCGCGTCTGTTCCCAGCAAGTACACTGTATTGGACTGAAGAAAAGCTTCTGTTCTTGTCAGTTTCCTAAGCAGGGTTGAAGTAGATATGGCCCGTGAGTAGGAAGCACAGTTCTTACGTTCTGAGCAAGCTCAATGTTCTGGCCCTCTAGGAAACACAGTAGAGTAGAAGAGTGCTCTTTTCTCAAAAGCAGAGTGTGTTTCTTGTAAGGTGAGCTAGTGTTTGTTTCCCAGTCAGAAATCGAGTGGAATCACATGCAGTTTCTGGTGCTAAGAGCAAGAGTTGTTTTCTGGTAAGAAGAGTCACTATTGCGATCCATTTGACACAGTGCAAATAGCACTCGCGTCTGTTCCCAGCAAGAACACTGTATTGGACCGAAGAGAAGATACTGTTCTTGTCAGTTTCCTAAGCAGAGTTGAAGTAGATATGGCCCGTGTGTGTAAGAAGCACAGTTCTTTTGTTCTGAGCAAGCTCACTGTTCTGGCCCTATATGAAACACAGTAGAGTAGAAGAGAGCTCTTTTCTCAAAAGCAGCGTGTGTTTCTTGTAAGGTGAGCTAGTGTTTGTTTCCCAGTGAGAATGGAGTTGAATCACATGCAGTTTCTGGTCCTACGAGCAAGAGTTGTTTTTTGGTAAGAAGAGTCACCATTGCAATCCATTTGACACAGTGCAAATAGCACTCGCGTTTGTTCCCAGCAAATACAGTGTATTGGCCTGAAGAGAAGCTACTGTTCTTGACAGTTTCCTAAGCAGAGTTGAAGTAAAATTGGTCCGTGTGTGTAGGAAGCACAGTTCTTTTGTTCTGAGCAAGCTCACTGTTCTGGCCCTATAGGAAACACAGTAGAGTAGAAGAGTGCTCTTTTCTCAAAAGCAGAGTGTGTTTCTTGTAAGGCGAGCTAGTGTTTGTTTCCCAGTCAGAAATCGAGTGGAATCACATGCAGTTTCTGGTCCTAAGAAGAAGAGTTGTTTTCTGGTAAGAAGAGTCACTATTGCGATCCATTTGCCGCACAGTGCAAATAGGACTCGCGTTTGTTCCCAGCATGTACACTGTATTAGACTGAAGAGAAGCTACTGTTCTTGTCTGTTTTTTAAGCAGAGCTTAAGTAGATATGGCCCGTGTGTGTAGGAAGCACAGTTCTTTTGTTCTCAGCAAGCTCACTGTGCTGGCCCTGTAGGAAACACAGGAGATAAGAAGAGAGGTCTTTTCTCAAAAGCAGAGTGTGTTTCTTGTAAAGTGAGCTAGTGTTTGTTTCCCAGTCAGAAATGGAGTTGAATCACATGCAGTTTCTGGTCCTACGAGCAAGAGTTGTTTTCTGGTAAGAAGAGTCACTATTGCGATCCATTTGCCACCGAGTGCAAATATCACTCGCGTCTGTTCCCAGCAAGTACACTGTATTGGACTGAAGAGGAGCTACTGTTCTTGTCAGATTCCTAAGCAGAGTTGAAGTAGATATGGCCATGTGTGTAGGAAGCACAGTTCTTTTATTCTGAGCTAGCTCACTGATCTGGCGTTATAGGAAACAGAGTAGAGTAGAAGAGTGCTCTTTTCTCAAAAGCAGAGTGTGTTTCTTGTAAGGCGAGCTAGTGTTTGATTCCCATTCAGTAATGGAGTTGAATCAAATGCAGTTTCTGGTCATACTAGCAAGAGTTGTTTTCTGGTAAGAAGAGTCACTGTTGCGATCCATTTGCCACACAGTGCAAATAGCACTCGCGTCTGTTCCCAGCAAGTACAGTGTATTGGACTGAAGAGAAGCTACTGTTCTTGTCAGTTTCCTAAGCAGAGTTGAAGTAGATATGGCCCGTGTGTAGGAAGCACAGTTCTTATGTTCTGAGCAAGCTCACTGTTCTGGCCCTATAGGAAACACAGTAGAGTAGAAGAGAGCTCTTTTCTCAAAAGCAGAGTGTGTTTCTTGTAAGGTGAGCTAGTGTTTGTTTCCCAGTCAGAAATCGAGTGGAATCACATGCAGCTTCTGGTGCTAAGAATAAGAGTTGTTTTCTGGTAAGAAGAGTCACTATTGCGATCCATTTGACACAGTGCAAATAGCACTCGTGTCTGTTCCCAGCAAGTACACTGTATTGGACCTAAGAGAAGATACTGTTCTTGTCAGTTTCCTAAGCAGAGTTGAAGTAGATATGGCCCGTGTGTGTAGGAAGCACAGTTCTTTTGTTCTCAGCAAGCTCACTGTTCTGGCCCTATATGAAACACAGTAGAGTAGAAGAGAGCTCTTTTCTCAAAAGCAGAGTGTGTTTCTTGTAAGGTGAGCTAGTGTTTGTTTCCCAGTCAGAAATGAAGTTGAATCACATACAGTTTCTGGTCCTACGAGCAAGAGTTGATTTTTGGTAAGAAGAGTCACCATTGTAATCCATTTGACACAGTGCAAATAGCACTCGCGTTTGTTCCCAGCAAGTACAGTGTATTGGACTGAAGAGAAACTACTGTTCTTGACAGTTTCCTAAGCAGAGTTGAAGTAAAATTGGTCTGTGTGTGTAGGAAACACAGTTCTTTTGTTCTGAGCAAGCTCACTGTTCTGGCCCTATAGGAAACACAGTAGAGTAGAAGAGTGCTCTTTTCTCAAAAGCAGAGTGTGTTTCTTGTAAGGCGAGCTAGTGTTTGTTTCCCAGTCAGAAATCGAGTGGAATCACATGCAGTTTCTGGTCCTAAGAAGAAGAGTTGTTTTCTGGTAAGAAGAGTCACTATTGCGATCCATTTGCCGCACAGTGCAAATAGCACTGGCGTTTGTTCCCAGCATGTACACTGTATTAGACTGAAGAGAAGCTACTGTTCTTGTCAGTTTCCTAGCAGAGCTGAAGTAGATATGGCCCGTGTGTGTAGGAAGCACAGTTCTTTTGTTCTCAGCAAGCTCACTGTTCTGGCCCTGTAGGAAACACAGTAGATAAGAAGAGAGCTCTTTTCTCAAAAACAGAGTGTGTTTCTTGTAAGGTGAGCTAGTGTTTGTTTCCCAGTCAGAAATGGAGTTGAATCACATGCAGTTTCTGTTCCTACGAGCAAGAGTTGTTTTCTGGTAAGAAGAGTCACTATTGCGATCCATTTTCCACAGAGTGCAAATATCACTCGCGTCAGTTCCCAGCAAGTACACTGTATTGGACTGAAGAGGAGCTACTGTTCTTGTCAGATTCCTAAGCAGAGTTGAAGTAGATAT